>NC_069507.1:173754278-174095528 GCF_027579735.1 Bombina bombina
ATAGAAATCACAGGCAGATTCTTATTCTAATGCTGCCTTTGATAAAACAGTACACTCCGGTACCATTTAAAAATAACAAACTTTTGATTGAAGTTAAGAAACTAACTATAATACACCACTCTCCTCTTACTACGTCCATCTTTGTTGAGAGTTGCAAGAGAATGACTGGGTATGGCAGTTAGGGGAGGAGCTATGTAGCAGCTCTGCTGTGGGTGATCCTCTTGCAACTTCCTGTTGGGAAGGAGAATATCCCACAAGTAATGGATGATCCGTGGACTGGATACACTTAACAAGAGAAATAGCCTCCGAAGAAGCAAAAGTATCAAATTTGTAAAATTTAGCAAAAGTATGAAGCGAAGACCAAGTCGCCGCCTTACAAATCTGTTCAACAGAGGCCTCATTTTTAAAAGCCCATGTGGAAGCTACCGCTCTAGTAGAATGAGCTGTAATTCTTTCAGGAGGCTGCTGGCCAGCAGTCTCATAAGCTAACCAGATTATGCTTCTCAGCCAAAAAGAAAGAGAAGTTGACGAAGCCTTTTGGCCTCTCCTCCTTCCAGAGTAGACAACAAACAATGCAGATGTTTGACGAAAATCCTTAGTAACTTGTAAATAAAACTTTAAAGCACGAACCACGTCAAGATTGTATAACAGACGTTCCTTCTTTGAAGAAGGATTAGGACACAGTGATGGAACAACAGAAACCCAGGTTTGGTACGCAAAACTACCTTATCTACATGGAAGATTAGATAAGGGGAATAACACTGTAAGGCAGATAACTCTGAAACTCTTCGAGCCGAAGAGATAGCCACTAAGAACAGAACTTTCCAAGATAAAAGCTTGATAGCTATGGAATGTAAAGGTTCAAACGGAACCCCTTGAAGAACTTTAAGAACTAAATTTAAACTCCATGGCGGAGCAACAGGTTTAAACACAGGCTTGATTCTAACTAAAGCCTGACAAAAAGCCTGAACGTCTGGAACATCTGCCAGACGCTTGTGCAAAAGAATAGACAGAGCAGAAATCTGTCCCTTTAAGGAACTAGCTAATCCCTTTTCCAATCCTTATTGGAGAAAAGATAAAATCCTAGGAATCCTGACCTTACTCCATGAGTAACCATTGGATTCACACCAATGAAGATATTTACACCATATTTTACGATAGATTTTCCTGGTGACAGGCTTTCGAGCCTGAATCAAGGTATCAATGACGACTCGGAGAAACCACGTTTTGATAAAATCAAGCGTTCAATCTCCAAGCAGTCAGACGCAGAGAAATTAGATTTGGATGTTTGAATGGACCTTGGAGTAGAAGGTCCTGCCTCGGCGGCAGAGTCCATGGTGGAAAGGATGACATGTCCACCAGATCTGCATACCAAGTCCTGCGTGGCCACGCAGGTGCTATCAAAATCACCGAAGCTCTATCCTGCTTGATCTTAGCAATCAGACGAGGGAGGAGAGGAAACGGTGGGAACACATAAGCCAGGCTGAAGGACCAGGGCACTGCTAGAGCATCTATCAGCGATGCCTGGGGATCCCTTGACCTGGACCCGTAACAAGGAAGCTTGGTGTTCTGACGAGATGCCATCAGATCCAGTTCTGGTTTGCCCCATAGTTGAAGTAGCTGGGCAAATACCTCCGGATGGAGCTCCCCCGGATGAAAAGTCTGCCGACTTAGAAAATCCGCCTCCCAGTTCTCTACTCCTGGGATATGGATAGCTGAGAGATGGCAAGAGTGAACCTTTTCCCACAGAATTATCTTTGAAACCTCCATCATTGCCAGGGGACTCCTTGTTCCCCCATGATGGTTAATATAGGCTACAGTCGTGATATTGTCCGACTGAAATCTGGTTAACCTGGCCGCAGATAGTTGAGGCCAAGCCTGATGAGCATTGAATATCGCTTTTAGTTCCAGAATGTTTATCGGAAGGAGGGCTTCATCCTGAGTCTGGGAATTCCAGACTGCGCCCCAGCCCAGGAGGCTGGCATCTGTCGTCACTATAGTCCATTCTGGTCTGCGGAATCTCATTCCCCTGGACAGATGGACCCGAGATAACCACCAGAGAAGAGAATCTCTGGTCTCTTGATCCAGATTTAACAGAGGAGACAAATCTGTGTAGTCCCCATTCCACTGACTTGAGCATGCAAAGTTGCAGTGGTCTGAGATGTAGGCGGGCAAACGGAACTATGTTCATTGCCGCTACCATTAGGCCGATCATTTCCATACACTGAGCCACTGACGGCCGAGAAGTGGAATAAAGAACATGGCAGGAAGTTAGAAGCTTTGAAATCCGGACCTCTGTCAGAAAAATTTTCATTTCTACTGAATCTATCAGAGTTCCTAGGAAGGAAACTCTTGTGAGAGGAAAGAGAGAACTCTTCTCTCTGTTCACTTTCCACCCGTGAGACCTCAGAAAGGCCAGAATAATGTCCGTATGGGACTTGGCGATTTGAAAAGTCGACGCCTGGATTAGAATGTCGTCTAGGTAAGGAGCCACCGCTATGCCCCGTGGCCTTAGAACCGGTAGAAGAGACCCTAGAACCTTCGTAAAGATTCTTGGCGCCGTGGCTAACCCGAAGGGAAGAGCCACAAACTGGTAATGCCTGTCTAGGAAGGCAAACCTTAGGAACTGATGATGATCTCTGTGAATCGGAATGTGGAGATAAGCATCCTTTAAGTCCACGGTAGTCATATATTGACCCTCCTGGATCATAGGGAGGATGGTTCAAATTGTCTCCGTCTTGAAGGATGGGACCCTGAGAAATTTGTTTAGGATCTTGAGATCCAAGATTGGTCTGAAAGTTCCCTCTTTTTTGGGAACTATAAACAGGTTTGAATAGAAACCCTGACCCTGTTCCTCCCTTGGAACTGGGTGGATCACTCCCATAACCAGTAGGTCTTGAACGCAATATAAGAATGCCTCTCTCTTTATCTGGTTTGCAGATAGTTGTGAGAGATGAAATCTCCCCTTTGGAGATGAACCTTTGAATACCAGAAGATATCCCTGGGAAACAATCTCTAGTGCCCAGGGATCCTGGACGTCTCTTGCCCAAGCCTGGGCGAAGAGAGGAAGTCTGCCTCCGACTAGATCCGGTCCCGGATCGGGGGCTACTCCTTCATGCTGTCTTAGAGGCGGCAGCAGGTTTTTTGGCCTGCTTCCCCTTGTTCCAAGCCTGGTTATGTCTCAAGACTGGTTTCGACTGGGCAAAATTTCCCTCTTGTTTTGTATTAGAGGAAGCTGAAGCTGCGCCACTCTTGAAGTTTCGAAAGGAACGAAAATTATTCTGTTTGGTCCTTAACTTATTGGGCCTATCCTGAGGAAGGGCGTGACCTTTTCCTCCGGTAATGTCAGAGATGATCTCCTTCAGGCCAGGCCTGAATAGGGTCTGTCCCTTGAAGGGGATGTTAAGAAGCTTAGACTTTGAAGTAACGTCTGCTGACCAGGACTTAAGCCATAGTGCGATACGCGCCAGAATGGCAAAACCTGAATTCTTAGCCGTTAGCTTGGTTAAATGAAAAACGGCATCAGAAATAAAGGAATTAGCTAATTTAAGAGCTTTAATCCGGTCTAAAATATCATCTAACGGGGTCTCCACCTGTAGAGCCTCCTCAAGAGACTCAAACCAAAAAGCCGCTGCAGCAGTAACTGGGGCAATGCAAGCAAGAGGCTGGAGAATAAAACCCTGATGTATAAAAATTTTCTTAAGGAGACCGTCCAATTTTTTATCCATAGGATCTAGGAAAGCACAACTGTCCTCTACGGGGATAGTTGTACGCTTAGCTAGGGTAGAGACCGCTCCCTCCACCTTAGGGACCGTCTGCCACGAGTCCCGTATGGCGGCATCTATGGGAAACATCTTTTTAAAAGCAGGAGGGGGAGAGAATGGCACACATGGTCTATCCCATTCCTTAGTAATAATTTCCGAAAACCTCTTAGGGACTGGAAAAACATCAGTGTAAACAGGCACTGCAAAGTATTTGTCCATCTTACACAATTTTTATGGAACTGCAATGGGTTCACAGTCGTCCAGAGTCGCTAAAACCTCCCTAAGCAATAAGCGGAGGTGTTCGAGCTTAAATTTAAACGCTGTCATTTCAGAATCAGACTGAAGCAACGCCTTCCCTGAGTCTGAAATGTCACCCACAGATAGAAGTTCACCTGCCTCAGCTTCTGAGTATTGTGTGGGTATATCGGACACAGGTATTAAAGCGTCAGAAAGCTCTATATTAGTTCTAGCCCCAGAGCTGTCTCGCTTTCCTTGTAACCCTGGCAGTTTGGACAATACCTCCGAGAGGGTAGCATTCTTAACTGCCGCCATGTCCTGTAAGGTAAAAGAATTAGACGCGCTAGATGTACTTGGCGTCACTTGAGCGGGAGTTATAGGTTCTGACACATGGGGAGTGCTAGATGGCATAATCTCCCTTTTTTCGGTCAGAGAATCCTCTGGAGATAAATCTTTAAACGCCATAATATGGTCTTTATAGTTTATAGAAATTTCAGTACATTTGGTACACATTCTAAGAGGGGGTTCCACAATGGCTTCCAAACATATTGAACAAGGAGTTTCCTCTATGTCAGACATGTTTAACAGACTAGTAATGAGACAAGCAAGCTTGGAAAACACTTTAATAAAGGTGAAACAGCAATTAAACAAAAACGTTACTGTGCCTTTAAGAGAAAAAAACTAGCACTTAAACTGCAAAACAGTGTAAAAATATAGTAAAGTCTTTGAAATTTTTACAGTGTGTGTAGGGGACTAAAGCAACATTGCACCCACTTGCAAATGGATGATTAACCACTTAGGCCCCAAACCGGATTTAAAAAACGTTAAAAGACAGTTGAGCACCTTGCCACAGCTCTGCTGAGGCTCCTACCTGCCCTCAAATACGATTTTGTGCAGAAATAAACCCTTTGTAATGGTCCTCAGATGCCAGAGGACTCATCTAGGGAAGCTGGATGTCTCAGTCTGAAGGAAAACTAGGCCCCTCCCACCATGTACTGGATATCAGAGGGGCCTTAAGAAAATACTCCTAGGAGTATCTAACAAGCCATGTGGAAAACTAGGCCCCAAATAAAGACTCCCTCAGAGAAAAAACGTCCTATTTATGAAACATGTAAAACATTTTGTCACTAAGTAATAAGAGTATTAACATGAGTATTACCGTTTTGTAAGCATGATCCTAGTCGTTGTTAAATCACTGTATCTAGCTTACCTCAAATACACAAGGCTCTGTCAGCATTTTCTAGAACTTATTCATCTCTCTAGAAATAAAAATACTGAACATACCTCAAAGCAGGTAATCTGCAGACTGTTCCCACAACTGAAGTTTTCCCATACTCTTCAGTTATGTGTGAGAACAGCAATGAACCTTAGTTACAAACCGCTAAGATCATCAAACCTCCAGGCAGAATTCTTCTTCTAATTTCTGCCTGAGAGTAAAACAGTACAACGCTGGTACCGTTTAAAAATAACAAACTCTTGATTGAAGGTAAAACTACACTAAGTCACTACATATCTCTTGATACTTCCTATCTTGTCGAGAGTTGCAAGAGAATTACTGGAGGTGGGGGTTAAGGGAGGGGCTATATAGACAGCTCTGCTGTGGGTGTCCTCTTGCAACTTCCTGTTGGGAAGGAGAATATCCCACAAGTAATGGATGAACCCGTGGACTGGATACACCTTACAAGAGAAACCCTGTTTAATAACCCCCCTCAGGAGATATTAACCCTTGATTCCAAGATACAAAAGGAGCCTCACTGAGACCCTGTGTTATAAGTTAGTCCCGCAAGGTGGTAGCCCCTCGGGAAAACATCTATAATACAATACATTTCATGAAGAAAATAAAATGAAACAATCTTACCAGAATCTACACCGTGGAGCAGGAACACGGCCCTTCAAGTGTGACAGATAGTAGCATTGCTTCTGCCATGGACTTGAGAGAAGAAAGCAGGCAGCAAAACTTGTCAACGCCGATTGCTTGTGGAGCTGTTAATATGAGTCGGGATGGTTTCGTTGAAAGACTCTCCCTGCATCTCCGGACTCTAATTTTCATCCATGCTTTCACTGAAAGGCTGACAGGACTACTTAAAACTCCAGTCCCATGCCGAAGAGTACTACCCTCCATAAGAGACTAATCTAAAACTTCTGACACTTCTCTGCCAACCTCCTGGGACGAAAGGCAAAGAATGACTGGGGGATGAGGGAAGTGGGAGGGGTGTCTTTGCCTCCTCCTGGTGGCCAGGTTCTGAATTTCCCAAAAGTGAAAAATGAATGCAGCTGTGGACTCTTTCCATTTATTAAGAGAGAAAAAAAAAAAAAGATTTATACTCCTTAGTCCAATTTAAATTGGTGTAGTGGTCTGTTAACACCAGCTATCATAGAGAAAGCTAATTCTTGCAAAATGTGTTTGATGTATCCGCAGTTCTGCTTTTATGATAGGTCATGTTTAAATTAAATATTTAAAATTTTAATTGGTGCAGCATTTTTTTATAAAAACGGTTTTATATTTTATATATATATATATATATATATATATATATATATATATATATATTTTTTTTTTATTATTATTATTTTTTTTATTCTGATCGATACACTGTAGCTTCCTGGTTGTAGGTTGGACTGTAAGGAATTTATGGAGGTAATCAATATATTATCTGGAGCAACTTATTTCTATAAGCAAACAGACGATTCACTACCATGTGGTAATCGAACCTTTAAACAACACACTTTACAGCAGATTAACAATCATGACAACAGAAAAATGTTTTTTTTTGTGGAAAATAACCAATAGGGATACATTGTAAAAATAACAGATTTGCCATAAGCAAAGAATTGTGTGTTCTCACTCCCACCCACCATAGAGAGGCTTTTGTTCTGCTGATGCATCTTGCTTATATAGCTTTTCTATTGCCAATACTGCAGTATTGACATTTTCAGAAAAGATGGCAGCTTAAATGGGCAAAATCAGCTATTGCAAACAACAAAATAAAGGTAAACTAGCTATTTGTAAACAATTTAATACACTTCAGCAGGTAAAATGGATGTATGACGATGCTACTTTAAAAGACATACCTACTAATTTCTAATATAATTGAAATTTGCTGGCATGGAGAGAAAACATGCAAAGTCATTTGTGGCTTTTGTGAGCATTATATAGCAATGCATTTGTCCCCCATTCATAACCAGAACCCTGTACAGCTAGAAAAACAATTCTAAATCTAACATTTCTAACATTCTTTGAGGGACTGGACCAGACTTCTTAAATAATGTTGTCTGAGCGGAAAGTTTAAGATCATCAGGGGTATAGACTGAGGTTTCCTAACAGAATAAATATCAAACTAAAAACTTAGATGAACTTATCTATCATACAAGTCATTCATTTTGTTTCAAAATGCATGAACCGGCATAGGGTAATGAATGTCATCTACTCACCAGACCAAAGCTCTCTCCAAGTGTAATGTAGCCTTACTCTGCACTTCTTTTGATAACACAAAAGCTTGTGTATTATTTGGATACAACGTCTGCAATAAAAATAGAGGAAGTAAAAATATATATATATATTTGCAAAATTGTGAAAACATTTTTTCACAAATCATCCAATAGAATCACTTTCCATTGTCATGTCAGACCCACAACATTACAAACCTCTAGTATATTATTACAAATGGGTTTCTACCTGGGTATTTACAATCTAATACTTAATCATTTTTTAAGAGGTCTAACAATACAGAGCTCGTAAGTCTCATGCAAAAATAGGAAGAATAGTATTTTGTGGTCTTTTTTTATTGATTTGAAACCTAGAATTTATTGGAAAAAATGTCAAGTTACACCTTATGGGTTTAAAACGAAGCAGAAATGCATCTTGGTTCCTAACAGTTGTTTGGGGATAGTTTTGTTCACTGGCTGGTAAAAACAAAAAAAATATATTTTCCAGCACAGTTATACACATTTTAAATAAGGAATCCCCCTATGAACTAAAGATGACAAAACCAAACATACATTTTGGTTTTGTGTTGGGCTCATCAGTGAGGTGCAGCCATATCCCTTCTAGGAACATTGGGCAATAAATAGTCCATTCCTGGTGTCCACCATCATCCTTAGGGAGACTAATCCCCAAGATTCATACCCAAGAAGTCACCCCCCCCCCTGATGCAGCCTCTTTTTGTCCAAGGGTCATAAGAGTTTATCACAATCCTTTAGAATAAAAACGTATAAAATGATTTAGCTACAAAAATCCCCATACATTTTAAGGGTGCTTTTCTGTCTATTTAAGGGTGCTTTTCTGTTGATAATCATTTTATACGTTTTTCTAAAGGATTATGATTGACCTCTAAAGCAGCATAAAAAAGAGCTCAAATTGGGAGTTCCTGGTATTGCCAGGCTAGACTGTTCTTTTTTTAGACAGGAACTGACTGATATACTACAGGAAAGTTCCTCTCTATGAAAGGCACATTCTGGCCAGGGTGATTAGTCATACAATTTATTATGCTTTTAGTTTATTCCCCGCTGAAGGCTCCTCTTGTTTATAAATGAGAGAACAAAATAATGCTACAGGGATTGTTTAACCATTGGAAAGACATTCAAGCCATGTTGGATAGTGTAGCAATATTACAATATTTTTATTTAAAATATTTTTATATTGGTTTTAAATTAATAAGGAATATTCTAATGCAAAAATGATATACTTTTAACATTACTGACCCTAGATAACTTTATTTAACAAGCATGAAGGGATTAAACACACAAGCCACAAACCTTGCAGCATCCAGTCAGGACACAGCCAGTGATTGGAAAGGTCATGCAACTGCTCTCCTGATTGGCTAACCAGTTGTAATTCTGTTTGGGAGCTGCAAAACTTGCTTGAGTGCTTATTATCCAAGAACCCATTATCAATGAGTGTCATGCCTTATAATGAAGAACTCCTAACCCTAGAGGTACTTCCTTGGTTTGTTTATACTTCTGCTGTAATATTCGCCAAATAATTCTACCTTTTTATATGACCACCCGCCATTCACTTTTCTTTTTTATCAACCCCACCACAGAGTGAAGCTGTAATGCAAACAGGCCCCATACACCCTAGTATACATATTACTTTGTAGTGTTTGCACCAAGTATTCATTGTATTTTATTGTATTTTGTGGTAGATGTTAGTGCTCTATAAATAACATATAATAATGTATCTTCAAAAACTGCAGAAAACAAATCTAATAAAAACACAAGTAGATGATAGATAGAAAGATAGATACTGTAGATGGATAGAGAAATAGATAGAGAACAAACATTTTGTCTGCATACTTAAAATGATGAGATCTTCATTATCCTTGGCAAAATATAATGCACAAAATAAAGTAGATTTATACTGTAAGTAAAATAAAGTACAACAAAATATTAATTTAATTAAACATCAGAGTCACAGCCATAGCTATGTTTAGTGTGGTGCTAATTTATATTGTAGATATTTCACAAAATAAATATCTATCAACTAACAATGAAAGTGGTAAAATACATTAAAAAAAAGATAATGTAAGTTCCTGAGATATATCAGTTTTATTTTCCATCCATAGTAAATGCCATGGTTTCATAGGCAACTCCTACAATATGCAGTAAATAAGCAATATTATAACAGCTGGCATCTTGTCTACCAGCTTAACAGGTTTAAATGGACAATACATTATTTGTCAGTTGTTTGGAAAAATATGCCACATTAAATTGCGCGTCCTGTACACAGGCTTGCATTTTGCACCTCTATTGATCCTGTCATGTATTCCGCACAAGACTGCAGACCAACTGTCACAAACGCCACACTCTACTGCCAGCTGTAACGGCAGGAAAATATTGCTCCCATCTGTCATTGTTGCATATTGACACTATATAATGCATTCTAATGGTGGTATAGTTGGTTACTTTTCTTATAGACAAAGTAAAAATAAATGAATTTAAAAAATAAAAAATAAACTTTTTGATATTAATCAAGAACTAATGGCAGCATTTACATAGTAGACGCAAAATAAATGTATTGTTACCGCTGTAAGTATTAGATTTCCTATGTCAGAAAAGCCTTGCAAGGTCTGGACAGGAAGACATATAAGTAGCCATATAAACAAGTTATTAGACTTTTTTATGTTTGCTAAAAGGGAGAAAATTAAATTTATGCTTACCTGATTTCTTTCTCTTCTGACATGGAGTAATTCCAATTACTAGTGGGATATTCACTCCTGGCCAGCAGGAGGCAAAGAACACCTCAGCAGAGCTGTTATTTCCCTTACCCATAACCCCCAGTCATTCACCCGAAGGGAAATGGAAAAATAAGTTAACACAAAGATGTAGAGGTGCCTGAGGTTTAGCAAAAAATACTGTCTAATCAAAAGGGTAGGGTCGTGTACTCTCCATCTCCAGAAAGAAAGACGTTTATCAAGTAAGCATACATTTTATTTTATTTCCTAAGACATGGAGAGCCCACAATGTCATTCCAATTACTAGTGGGACCCAATACACAAGCTAGAGGACACGGAATGAACAGGGAGGGAGAACAAGACAGGCAGACCTAAACAGAAGGCCCCACCACTTGAAGAACCTTTCTCCCAAAGGAGGGCTCAGCCGAGGCAAAAGTATCAATTTGGAACATTTGGAAAAAGTATGCAGAGAGGACCATGTTGCCGACTTGCAAACCTGTTCCACAGAAGCTTCATTATTGAAAGCCCACGAAGAGGAGACAGCCCTAGTAGAATGAGCCGTAATTCTCTCAGGAGACTGCTGCCCAGCAGTCTCATATGCAAAATGAATCCTACTTCTCAACCAGAGAGAAAGAGAAGTGGAGGTGGCCTTCTGACCCCAACGCTTTCCTGAGAAACAAACAAACAAACAGGGCAGAAGACTGGTACTGTGCACCAAGAATCTGTAATGGAGTCAGTAGCCTGTAGCTAGAATTTTAGAGCACGCAGAACATCCAAGTTATGCAACAGACGTTCTTTATGAAAAGAAGGATTGGGACAGAGAGAAGGAACAACAATTTCCTTATTAATATTTCTATCCAAAACCACTTTAGGAAGAAACCCCAATTTAGTACGAAAAACCGCCTTATCCGCATGAAAGATAAGGTAAGGCGAATCACACTGCAAAGCCGAGAGTTCCAAAACTCTCTGAGCAGAAGAGATAGCAATAAAAAGAAAAAACCTTTCAAGATAGCAACTTTATATCTATGGAATGCATTGGCTCAAACAGCGCCTGCTGCAAAGCTTTAAGAACAAGATTAAGGCTCCAAGGAGGAGAAACAGGTTTAAACACATGCCTGATTCTGACCAGGGCCTGACAAAAATATTGAACATCTGGCACATCCGCTAGATGCTAGTGTAACAAAATAGATAATGCAGAAATCTGACCTTTCAGAGAACTGACTGACAACCCTCTCTTCAGACTTTCCTGGAAACCTTACTGGAGAAAAGACAAAATTCTAGGAATCCTGACTCTACTCCAAGAGTAGCTCTTAGATTAACACCAATAAAGGTATATTTATTTTTCGAGTAACAGGCTTGCAAGCCTGGATCATGGTCTCGATGACCGACTCAGAAAATCCACGCTTAGACAGAACTAAGCGTTCAGTCTCCAAGCAGTCACCTTCAGAGAAACGAGATTTGGATGGAGAAATGGACCCTGAGTTATAAGGTCCTTCCTCAGAGGCAGCCGAGATGACATCTTCACTAGGTCTGCATACCAGATCCTGCGAGGCCATGCAGGAGCTATTAGAATTATATAAGCTCTCTCTTGTTTGATACGAGCAATAACTCGTGGAAGGAGCACAAACGGAGGAAACAGGTATGCTAGACCGAAATTTCAAGGAACCGCCAGAGCGGCCTGAGGATCTCTTGACCTTAAACCGTAACTTGGAAGCTTGGCGTTCTGCTGAGACGCCATCAGATCTAACTTTGGCACCCCCATTTGAGGATTAACCTGGAGAAAACCATCTGTCTGCTCCAGTTGTCTACTCCAGGAATGTGGATGGCAGATAGACAACAATTGGGAGCTTCTGCCCACTGAATAATCCGTGCCACCTCCTTCACGGCTAAGGAACTCGGAGGACCCTGGTGGTTGATGTAAGCCACTGAGGTGATGTTGTCCGACTGAAACTTCTTAACTCCAAGATGTTTATGGGGAGAGCAGACTCCCAAGTCCATAGTCCCTGCGCCTTTAACGAGTCCAAGACTGCTCCCCAGCCTAGCAGGCTGGCGACCTTGGTCACAATCACCCAGGAGCGTCTCCTGAAGCATGTGCCCTGAGACAGATGGTCCTGAAAAAGACACCACGGGAGAGTCTCTTGTCGGCTGGTCTAGATCTATCCTCTGAGACATATCCGAATGGTCTCCGTTCCATTGTCTGAGCATGCATAATTGCAGAGCTCTCAAATGGAATCGAGCAAAGGGAATAATGTCCATGGAAGCGACCATCAGACCAATTACCTCCATACATTGAGCCACTGAGGGCCGAACAGTAGACTGAAGAGAGAGGAAAGAGGAGAGAATTTTGGATTTACTGACCTCCGTCAGAAAAAATTTCATAGATAGGGAATCTATTATGGTCCCTATGAAAACCACCCTTGTAGCTGAAACAAGGGGTATATTTTCCAGATTCACTTTCCAACCGTGGGAACGTAGAAAAGACAACAAGATCTCTGTATGAGAATTTGCTTGTTGAAAAGATGGTGCCTGAACCAATATGTCGTCCAGGTATAGCCACACAGCAATTCCCCCGAGACCTGATCACTGCTAAGAGAGCCCCCAGAACCTTTGAGAAAATTCTGGGAGCTGTGGCAAGTCCAAATGGAAGAGCCACAAACTGAAAGGGTTTGTCTAGAAAGGCGAATCTCAGGAATTTGTGATGATCCCTGTGGATGGAAACATGAAGATACGCGTCCTTCAGGTCTATGGTCGTCATGAACTGACCCTCTTGGACCAAAGGAAGAATGGAACGAATGGTTTCCATTTTGAAGGATGGTACCCAGAGAAACTTGTTGAGGCACTTTAGGTCTAAAATGGGTCTTACCCTTGAAAGGAAGCGCCAGAAGCTTGGACTTAGAGGTAACATCAGCTGACCAAGATTTTAGCCACAATGCCCTACTGCTAGGACAGAGAAGCCAGACATCTTGGCTCCCAGTCTAATAACTTGCATGTTAGCATCAGAAATAAAGGAATTGGCTAGTTTGAGAGCCTTAATCCTATCTTGTATCTCCTCTAATGGAGTCTCTACTAAAATTGATTCAGACAAGGCGTTGCACCAATAAGATTCCGCACTTGCTACTGTGGCAATACAAACTGCAGGTTGTCATTGAAGACCTTGATGAACATACATCTTCTTCAAATAAGCTTCCAGCTTTTTTGTCCATGGGATCCTTAAAGGAGTAGCTATCCTCTATAGAGATTATAGTTCTCTTAGCCAGAGTAGAGTAGAAATAGTCCCTTCAACTTTAGGCACTGTGCACCAAGAATCTGTAATGGAGTCAGCAACAGGAAACCTCTTTTTAAATACAGGAGAAGGGGAGAAAGGAATCCCTGGCTTCTCCCATTCCTGTGAAATAATCTCCGTCACACGGTCTAGAACAGGAAAAACTTCCACAGAGGAAGGAACATCATAGTATTTATTAAGTTTACTAGACTTCTTAGGGTTGACAACGACAGAAGTATTGGAGTCATCTAAAGTAGCCAATACATCCGTTAACAGTAAACAAAGGTGTTCAAGCTTAAATCTGAAGTTTACTTCTTCAGTATCAGATGAAGGAATAATACTGTCCAAATCTGAGATTTCACCCTCAGAGGCTACCAATGTATCCTCCTCATCAAACTTATGAGGGAGGGCAACTTGGCTAGCCGTAGGTGGAACAGAAACCTTACTATCTGAATGTCTAATTTTCCTCTTGCGTTTTCCCAGCACAGGAAAAGCGGAAAATGCCGCAGGTGATACCTGTGCAGCAAAATCTGCAGGCAAATAAACACCTCCAGGAGGCTGAGAGGAACTGCAGGGCACTGTATGTGACGCCATAGAGGCTTGGGATGTTTGAGGAGAAATCTGTGGCATTGCCTGATCAGCATCATCCTGAGAGACATTGGGCTCAGAGAGCAACAATTTATCTTTAAATTGAAGTGTTCTAGCTAAGCATGCAGCACAGAATTACATAGGCAAAACAATTTGTGCCTCAAGGCATAACAAGCATTTGTCAAAAGACACAGAGTCTTGGTCCATGTGTATAATACTAAATAAAAAAAATCCCCAAATTGTAGAATTTTTTAAATACACTGTCACTTTAAGAATTTTTAATACCACAGCCGCTTAACGTTATGCAAAAATTTGTTAAAATAATAAACCAATCAGGCAGGCTGAGGTGCCTTACCATAACACTTATACACAATTTGGCTGCCAGAAGTCTCTAAAACGATCATATAGTAGATGGACATTGAAAAGACTGAAATTCAATTACGCCGCTCCGCGAATATCCGACAGCAGAGAGAAGTCACATGCCCGGCAGAGAGAGGAAACTATGCAGCAAGTAAAAGACGCGCGTTTCCCTATGCCTACAACACCGGAGCTTAATTTACACAAACGCTCAAGCAGTCTGTCAGTTAGCCTGTTCTAGCTAAGCAAGCAAAGAAAATATCAACTGCTAAATTTTAAGTTTATACATAAATCGCTGTATAAAACATAAGCCACACACATACTAAAAGTATTTCAACAAAATTAGCCCAAAGAGGAAAAACGTCCCAATAAAGGGAGGATTAACCCCTAGGCCTCTATTTATCAACCTGTCAACTTACCTGCATTCGACGGCACCAATACGCTCGCCTAAGATCGCCTAACATTGCTGCCGCGGACCTGAATACGTTCTCCAAAGTTATCAAAAAAGCTGTCAAAAAGTCGCGTACCAAGTACGGAGCGATGAGCAGCGGACTGTTGTTAACTGACCGTCATCGATCTCGCTGCTCTTCGGCTTTTTTACAGCTTTCTTGGTACCCTGTCACTAAACACCCACACTATACTATACTGTTTACCCCCTATACCGCCGCTCCCGGAGCCCACCGCAACTCTAATAAATATATTAACCCCTAAACCGCTGCTCCCGGAGCCCACCGCAACTCTAATAAATATATTAACCCCTAAACCGCCGCAACTAAATACAATTATTAACCCCTAAACCGCCGCTCCCGGACCCCACCGCAACTAAATACAATTATTAACCCCTAAACTGCTGCTCCCGGAGCCCACCGCCACCTACATTATACTTATTAACCCCTAATCTCCCCCCCCACACCGCCGCCACATACATTATATTTAATAACCCCTAATCTCCCCCCCTACACCGCCGCCACCTACCTACATTTGTTAACCCCTAATCTGCCCCCCCCTACACCGCCGCCACTATATTAAATTTATTAACCAATAAACCTAAGTCTAACCCTAACACCCCCTAACTTAAATATAATTTAAATAAATGTAAATAAATATTACTATCATTAAATAAATTATTCCTATTTAAAACTAAATAAATACCTGTAAAATAAACCCTAAGCTAGCTACAATATAACTAATAGTTACATTGTAGCTAGTTTAGGATTTATTTTTATTTTACAGGCAAGTTTGTATTTATTTTAACTAGGTACAATAGTTATTAAATAGTTATTAACTATTTAATAACTACCTAGCTAAAATAAATACAAAGTTACCTGTAAAATAAAACCTAACCTATGTTACAATTACACCTAACACTACACTATAATTAAATAAATTAACTAAACTAAATACAATTAAATACAATTTTAAAAAAGTATCTAAAGCACAAAAAAAACCCACTAAATTACAGAAAATAATAAAATAATTACAAGTTTTTTAAACTAATTACACCTAATCTAATCCCCCTAACAAAATAAAAAAGCCCCCCAAAATAATAAAATTCCCTACCCTATACTAAATTACAAATAGCCCTTAAAAGGGCTTTTTGCGGGGCATTGCTCCAAAGTAATCAGCTCTTTAACCTGTAAAAAAAAATACAATACCCCCCCAACATTAAAACCCACCACCCACACACCCAACCCTACTCTAAAACCCACCCAACCCCCCTTAATAAAATCTAACACTAACCCCTTGAAGATCACCCTACCTTGAGAAGTCTTCACCCAACCGGGCCGAAGTCCTCAACGAATCCGGCAGAAGTGGTCCTCCAGACGGGCAGAAGTCTTCATCTAGACGGCATCTTCTATCTTCATCCATGCGGAGCGGGTCCATCTTCAAGACATCCGACGCGGAGCATCCTCTTCGTTCGATGGCGACTGAAGAATGAAGGTTCCTTTAAGTGACGTCATCCAAGATGGCGTCCCTTCAATTCCGATTGGCTGATAGAATTCTATCAGCCAATCGGAATGAAGGTAGGAAAAATCCTATTGGCTGATGCAATCAGCCAATAGGATTGAAGTTCAATCCTATTGGCTAATCCAATCAGCCAATAGGATTGAGCTCGCATTCTATTGGCTGATTGGATCAGCCAATAGGATTGAACTTCAATCCTATTGGATGATTGCATCAGCCAATAGGATTTTTCCTACCTTAATTCTGATTGGCTGATAGAATTCTATCAGCCAATCGGAATTGAAGGGACGCCATCTTGGATGACGTCACTTAAAGGAACCTTCGTTCTTCAGTCGCCGTCAAACGAAGAGGATGCTCCGCGTCGGATGTCTTGAAGATGGACCCGCTCCGCGCCGGATGGATGAAGATAGATGCCGTCTGGATGAAGACTTCTGCCCGTCTGGAGGACCTCTTCTGCCCGGCTTGGATGAAGACTTCTGCCCGTCTGGAGGACCACTTCTGCCGGATTTGTTGAGGACTTCGGCCTGGTTGGGTGAAGACTTCTCAAGGTAGGGTGATCTTCAAGGGGTTAGTGTTAGGTTTTAATAAGGGGGGATTGGGTGGGTTTTAATGTTGGGGGGGTATTGTATTTTTTTTTACAGGTTAAAGAGTTGATTAAATTACCATCCACTTCCGGGCATCACATGCAGGCAAGGAGGGGCAAGCAGCCGGGGTTACGTTAAAAAACATAATTTATGTAAGAACTTACCTGATAAATTCATTTCTTTCATATTAGCAAGAGTCCATGAGCTAGTGACGTATGGGATATACATTCCTACCAGGAGGGGCAAAGTTTCCCAAACCTTAAAATGCCTATAAATACACCCCTCACCACACCCACAATTCAGTTTAACGAATAGCCAAGAAGTGGGGTGATAAGAAAAAAGTGCGAAAGCATATAAAATAAGGAATTGGAATAATTGTGCTTTATACAAAAAAATCATAACCACCACAAAAAAAGGGCGGGCCTCATGGACTCTTGCTAATA
This sequence comes from Bombina bombina, assembly GCF_027579735.1. Taxonomy (NCBI): domain Eukaryota; kingdom Metazoa; phylum Chordata; class Amphibia; order Anura; family Bombinatoridae; genus Bombina; species Bombina bombina. Next base: position 173,771,652 of record NC_069507.1, read on the forward strand.
TGAAAGAAATGAATTTATCAGGTAAGTTCTTACATAAATTATGTTTTCTTTCATGTAATTAGCAAGAGTCCATGAGCTAGTGACGTATGGGATAATGACTACCCAAGATGTGGATCTTTCCACACAAGAGTCACTAGAGAGGGAGGGATAAAATAAAGACAGCCAATTCCTGCTGAAAATAATCCACACCCAAAATAAAGTTTAATGAAAAAACATAAGCAGAAGATTCAAACTGAAAACGCTGCCTGAAGTACTTTTCTACCAAAAACTGCTTCAGAAGAAGAAAATACAACAAAATGGTAGAATTTGGTAAAAGTATGCAAAGAGGACCAAGTTGCCGCTTTGCAAATCTGATCAACCGAAGCTTCATTCCAAAACGCCCAGGAAGTAGAAACTGACCTAGTAGAATGAGCTGTAATCCTATGAGGCGGAGTCTTACCCGACTCAACATAGGCAAGATGAATTAAAGATTTCAACCAAGATGCCAAAGAAATGGCAGAAGTTTTCTGGCCTTTCTAAAACCGGAAAAGATAACAAATAAACTTGAAGTCTTTCGGAAAGACTTAGTAGCTTCAACATAATATTTCAAAGCTCTAATAACATCCAAAGAATGCAACGATTTCTCCTTAGAATTCTTAGGATTAAGACATAATGAAGGAACCACAATGTCTCTACTAATGTTGTTGGAATTCACAACTTAGGTAAAAATTCAAAAGAAGTTCGCAACACCGCCTTATCCTGATGAAAAATCAGAAAAGGAGACTCACAAGAAAGAGCAGATAATTCAGAAACTCTTCTGGCAGAAGAGATGGCCAAAAGGAACAAAACTTTCCAAGAAAGTAATTTAATATCCAATGAATGCATAGGTTCAAATGGAGGAGCTTGAAGAGCCCCCAGAACCAAATTCAAACTCCAAGGAGGAGAAATTGACTTAATGACAGGCTTTATACGAACCAAAGCTTGTACAAAACAATGAATATCAGGAAGAATAGCAATCTGTCTGTGAAAAAGAACAGAAAGAGCAGAGATTTGACCTTTCAAGGAACTTGCAGACAAACCCTTATCTAAACCATCCTGAAGAAACTGTAATATTCTCGGTATTCTAAAAGAATGCCAAGAAAAATGATGAGAAAGACACCAAGAAATATAAGTCTTCCAGACTCTATAATATATCTCTCTGGATACAGTTTTACGAGCCTGTAACATAGTATTAATCACAGAGTCAGAGAAACCTCTTTGACCAAGAATCAAGCGTTCAATCTCCATACCTTTAAATTTAAGGATTTCAGATCCTGATGGAAAAAAGGACCTTGAGACAAAAGGTCTGGTCTTAACGGAAGAGTCCACGGTTGGCAAGAGGCCATCCGGACAAGATCCGCATACCAAAACCTGTGAGGCCATGCCGGAGCTACCAGCAGAACAAACGAGCATTCCTTCAGAATCTTGGAGATTACTCTTGGAAGAAGAACTAGAGGCGGAAAGATATAGGCAGGATGATACTTCCAAGGAAGTGATAATGCATCCACTGCCTCCGCCTGAGGATCCCGGGATCTGGACAGATACCTGGGAAGTTTCTTGTTTAGATGAGAAGCCATCAGATCTATTTCTGGAAGTTCCCACATTTGAACAATCTGAAGAAATACCTCTGAGTGAAGAGACCATTCGCCCGGATGCAACGTTTGGCGACTGAGATAATCCGCTTTCCAATTGTCCATACCTGGGATATGAACCGCAGAGATTAGACAGGAGCTGGATTCCACCCAAACCAAAATTCGAGATACTTCTTTCATAGCCAGAGGACTGTGAGTCCCTCCTTGATGATTGATGTATGCCACAGTTGTGACATTGTCTATCTGAAAACAAATGAACAACTCTCTCTTGAGAAGAGGCCAAGACTGAAGAGCTCTGAAAATTGCACGGAGTTCCAAAATATTGATCGGAAATCTCACCTCCTGAGATTCCCAAACCCCTTGTGCCGTCAGATACCCCCACACAGCTCCCCAACCTGTAAGACTTGCATCTGTTGAGATTATAGTCCAGGTCGGAAGAACAAAGAAGCCCCCTGAACTAAACGATGGTGATCTGTCCACCATGTCAGAGAGTGTTGTAAAATCGGTTTAAAGATATTAATTGAGATATCTTTGAGTAATCCCTGCACCATTGGGTCAGCATACAGAGCTGAAGAGGTCGCATGTGAAAACGAGCAAAGGAGATCGCATCTGATGCGGCAGTCCTAAGACCCAACATTTCCATGCATAAGGCTACCAAAGGGAATGATTGTGACTGAAGGTTTTGACAAGCTGATATCAATGTTAAACTTCTCTTGTCTGACAAGGACAGAGTCATAGACACTGAATTTATCTAGAAACCTAAAAAGGTTACCCTTGTCTGAGGAATCAATGAACTGAATGGTAAATTGATCCTCCAACCATGAAATTGAAGAAACAACACAAGTCGATTCGTATGAGATTCTTCGAAAATGAGAAGACTGAGCAAGTACCAAGATATCGTCCAAATAAGGAAATACCAAAACCCTATTCTCTGATTACAGAAAAAAGGGGCACCGAGAACCTTTGAAAAAAATTCTTGGAACTGAGGCTAGGCCAAACGGTAGAGCCACAAAACTGGTAATGCTTGTCTAAAAAGAGAATCTCAGACACTAAAAGTGATCTGGATGAATCGGAATATGCAGATACACATCCTGTAAATCTATTGTAGACATATAATGCCCTTGCTAAACAAAAGGCAGGATAGTCCTACAGTAACCATCTTGAATGTTGGTATCCTAACATAACGATTCAATAATGACAGATCCGGAACTGGTCTGAAGGAATTGACCTTCTTTGGTACAAATGAAGAGATAAAATAAAACCCCAGCCCCTGTTCCAGAACTGGAACTGGCATAAATACTCCAGCCAACTCTAGATCTGAAACACATTACAGAAATGCTGAGCCTTTGCTGTGTTAACTGGGACACGGGAAAGAAAAGAATCTCTTAGCAGGAGGCCTTAACTTGAAGCCAATTCTGTACCTTTCTGAAACAATGTTTCTGAAACCAGAGATTAAGAACGGAATTGATCCAAATTTCTTTGAAGAAAACGTAATCTGCCCCATACCAGCTGAGCTGGAATAAGGGCCGCACCTTCATAGGTACTTAGGAGCTGGCTATAGGTTTCTATAAGGCTTGGATATATTCCAAACTGGAAATAGTTTCCAAACTGATACCGCTCCTGAGGATGAAGGATCAGGCTTTTGTTCCTTGTAAGGAAAGGAACTAAAATGATTATTTACCCTGGAAAGAAAGGGAAAGCAAAGATGACTTAGAAGACATGTCAGCATTCCAAGTTTAATCCATAAAGCTTCTCTAGCTAAAATAGCTAGAGACATATACCTGACATCAACTCTAATGATATCAAAAGATGGTATCACCAATAAAATTATTAGCATGTTATAGAATAATAATAATGCTATAAAATTATGATCTGTTACTTGTTGCTCTAAAGCTTCTAATCAAAAAGTTGAAGCTGCAGCAACATCCGCTAAAAATATAGCAGGTCTAAGAAGATTACCTGAACATAATTAAGCTTTTCTTAGAAAGGATTCAATTTTCCTATCTAAAGGATCCTTAAATGAAGTACTATCTGCCGTAGGAATAGTAGTACATTAGCAGGAGTAGAGATAGCCCCATAACCTTAGGGATTTTTGTCTCAAAAAACTCTAATCTGTCAGATGGCACAGGATATAATTTGCTTAAACGTCTAGAAGGAGTAAATAAATTACCCAAATTATTCCATTCCCTGGAAATTACTTCAGAAATAGCATCAGGGAGATAAAACACTTCTGGAATAACTACAGGAGATTTAAAAACCTTATTTAAACGTTTACATTTAGAATCAAGAGGACCAGAATCCTCTATTTCTAATGCAAATAACACTTCTTTAAGTAAAGAACGAATAAATTCCATCTTGAACAAATACAAAGATTTATCAGCATCAACCTCTGAGACAGAAACCTCTGAACCAGAAGAACCATTATCAGTATCAGAATGATGATGTTCATTTAAAAATTCATCTGAAAAAAGAGAAGTTTTAAAAGACTTTTATGTATACTAGAAGGAGAAATAACAGACATAGCCTTCTTAATGGATTTAAAAAATAAAATCTCTTATGTTATCAGGAACACTCTGAAAATTAGATGTTGACGGAACAGCAACAGGTAATGTAACAGTACTAAAGGAAATTTTATCTGCATTAATAAGTTTGACATGACATGCAATACAAATAACAGCTGGAGAAACAGATACCAAAAGTTTATAGCAGATACACTTAGCTTGGTAGCTCCAGCACTGTGCAGTGACTTTCCTGAAGTAACTTCTGACTCAGTTGCAACGTGGAACATCTTGCAATATGTAAAAGAAAAAAACAACATATAAAGCAAAATTGATCAAATTCCTTAAATGACAGTTTCAGGAATGGGAAAAAATGCCAAAGAACAAGCTTCTAGCAACCAGAAGCAATAAAAAATGAGACTTAAATAATGTGGAGACAAAAGTGACGCCCATATTTTTTCGCGCCAAATAAGACGCCCACATTATTTGGCGCCTAAATGCTTTTTGGCGCCAAAAATGACGCCACATCCGGAACGCCGACATTTTTGGCGCAAAATAACGTCAAAGAATGACGCAACTTCCGGCGACACGTATGACGCCGGAAACGGAAATAGAATTTTTGCGCCAAAAAAGTCCGCGCCAAGAATGACGCAATAAAATGAAGCATTTTCAGCCCCCGCGAGCCTAACAGCCCACAGGGAAAAAGTCAAATTTTAAGGTAAAAAATGTTAAATTAAAATGCATTATCCCAAATATGAAACTGACTGTCTGAAAAATAAGGAAAGTTGAACATTCTGAGTCAAGGCAAATAAATGTTTGAATACATATATTTAGAACTTTATAAACAAAGTGCCCAACCATAGCTAGGAGTGTCACAGAAAATAAGACTTACTTACCCCAGGACACTCATCTACATATAGCAGATAGCCAAACCAGTACTGAAACGAGAATCAGCAGAGGTAATGGTATATATAAGAGTATATCGTCGATCTGAAAAGGGAGGTAAGAGATGAATCTCTACGACCGATAACAGAGAACCTATGAAATAGACCCCTTAGAAGGAGATCACTGCATTCAAATAGGCAATACTCTCCTCACATCCCTCTGACATTCACTGCACGCTGAGAGGAAAACCGGGCTCCAACTTGCTGCGGAGCGCATATCAACGTAGAATCTAGCACAAACTTACTTCACCACCTCCATCGGAGGCAAAGTTTGTAAAACTGAATTGTGGGTGTGGTGAGGGGTGTATTTATAGGCATTTTAAGGTTTGGGAAACTTTGCCCCTCCTGGTAGGAATGTATATCCCATACGTCACTAGCTCATGGACTCTTGCTAATTACATGAAAGAAATAAAAAGCTATACTTTATTGGTGACAGATAAAAACAAGTTGAGCCTCAGCTCATAATAGCAATCCGGGGTCACAGAACGGCAACTGCAGACATGTTTCATGTGGTTCCTCCACACTTGATCACTGCTGACTTTTGCCGCTTCTGTGACCTGCTTTTAAAGCCTGAAATATTTTACAATAAATAAATTTAAAAACAAAAGTTAACCCCTTCATGCCCTTGTATTAGTATGCATATATAAACACTTTGATGAGCAAACATACACATAGAAGTAAATGCTCTACTTATATATCAGGTAGTATGTGGATAACGCCTATTTATGCCAAAACTAAGAGGTTATTAGACAACTTGAGAAGCTTAAAAAACAAGTACATTATTTTGCCATACTAATTGGCTACTTCATAATAATATTATATATGTATGTACTATTTGTTTATGTAAAGTTTCTCTATTTACACTATGCACTAACTAGGCTGCAGTTCCTATTATCACCGCTAGATTAAGGATTTTTGTATGGATTATTTAAATAAATAAATTCACATCACTTTCATTGATAATACCAAAAGGAGATCTAGTATTTAACAAGAAAATCCACTGGGCCTCCTTGTAATCTAATTTGTATATTCTGTCACCCCCTCTTTTGTGTGGGGGGACATGATCAATAGCCTGGATAGACAACAGTGAGGCATCCCCTGCGTGCATAGATTTAAAGTGTCTAGATACTGGTGTGTCTGTATCGGGGTCCTCTATGTCCCTTATGTGCTCAAGGGCCCTATCCTTTAGGTAGCGTTTCGTTTTGCCTATATACTGGATCTGGCACCCCCTACAGGTGAGGAGATAGATTACGTGATTAGATTTGCAGTTTAGTCTGAATCTGATGTCATATGTACGTCTGGTTACCGTGGAAGAAAAGGTAATTCCCTCTGATACATGGTTGCAAGTTTTACAACGCTGTGCCTTACACTTATAAAACCCTACTCTGTGTGGTAGCCAATTTCTAGTCTTCTCCCTTTGCAAATCTGAGGGTGCTACCATATTCCCAATGGTTATACTTTTCCTGGCAACAAATTTGCAACCTTGTGTTGCAATGTTTTCTAGATTTGAGTCAGTGGTCAGAATAGGGAGACATTGCTTTATGATGTCCCAGATTTTACTATATTCAAGGCTATATGGAGTGCTAAACACAATTTTGTTATCATTCCTGGGCCTTTGTTGGACATTTAATTTTTTATATTTTAGTAGATTATCTCGTGGTATTAAATCTACCTCCTTTTTAGTGTTTTTTAGCAAACTTTCCGGATACCCTCTGCTAAGTAATCTCTCTTCTAGCACCGCACATTGTTCCTCATATGTTTTGATATCAGAACAAACCCTTTTTGTTCTAATATATTGTCCTTTGGGAATTGCTTTTTTGACGTGTCCTGGGTGGCTTGATTTGTAATTCAAAATAGTGTTCCCCCCTGTGGGCTTCCTATATAAGGTTGTGCTGACAGTATTAGTATGTATATGTACTTGGAGTGCTAGATCTAAGAATACTGTGTAGGTCATACTCTGGTCATGTGTGAATTTCAGGTTCATGTTGTTGATGTTGATAGTGTTTATGAATAGACCCGTTGTTTCCTCGATTCCATCCCACACCACCAGCAGGTCATCTATATATCTTCCATAGTATATTATATGCTTTTTAAAGGGGTTGTCATCTCCATAGACGTGGGCGGCTTCCCACCAACCCATAAAGAGGTTGGCGTAGGAGGGGGCAAAATTTGCCCCCATAGCCGTCCCACCCCTCTGGAGATGGGGCAATGCCCCGCAAAAAGCCCTTTTAAGGGCTATTTGTAATTTAGTATAGGGTAGGGAATTTTATTATTTTGGGGGGCTTTTTTATTTTATTAGGGGGATTAGATTAGGTGTAATTAGTTTTAAAAACTTTTTTATTATTTTCTGTAATTTAGTGTTTGTTTGTTTTTGTACTTTAGATAATTTTTTTAAATTGTATTTAATTTTAATTTAATTTTTAGTTTACTTAATTTATTTAATTATAGTGTAGTGTTAGGTGTAATTGTAACTTAGGTTAGGTTTTATTTTACAGGTAAATTTTTATTTATTTTAGCTAGGCAGTTAGTAAATAGTTAATAACTATTTAATAACTATTCTACCTAGTTAAAATAAATACAAAGTTGCCTGTAAAATAAATATAAACCCTAAGATAGCTACAATGTAACTATTGTAGCTAGCTTAGGGTTTATTTTACAGGTAACTATTTAGTTTTAAATAGGAATAATTTATTTAATGATAGTAATATTTATTTAGATTATATTTAAGTTAGGGGGTGTTAGGGTTAGACTAAGGTTTAGTGGTTAATAAATTTAATATAGGGGCGGCGGTGTAGGGGGGGCAGATTAGGGGTTAATAAGTATAATGTAGGTGGTGGCGGGCTCCGGGAGCGGCGGTTTTGGGGTTAATAAGTCTATTTAGTTGCGGCAGGGTCCGGGAGCGGCGGGATAGGGGTTAATAGCATTTATTTAGGTGGCAGCGGTGTAGGGGGGGGCAGATTAGGGGTTAATATGTATAATGTAGGTGGCGGCGGTGTAGGGGGGACAGATTAGGGGTGTTTAGACTCGGGGTACATGTTAGGGTGTAAACATTCCCATAGGAATCAATGGGATATCGGGCAGCAGCGAACATAAGCTTTCGCTGCTTTCCGACTCCCATTGATTCCTATGGCATCCGCTGCCTCCAGGGCAGGGGATTGAAAACCAGGTACGCTGGGCCGGAATAGTGCCGAGCGTACCTGGTAGACTTTTGATAACTAGTAAAAGTAGTCAGATTGTGCCGAACTTGCGTTCGGAACATCTGTAATGACGTAAGCATCGATCTGTGTCGGACTGAGTCCGGTGGATCGTATGTTACGTCACTAAATTCTACTTTTGCCGGTCTGTAGGGTTTGATAACTAAGGCGACTCAGTCTCGCCACAAATACGTTGCGGAATTCCAACGTATTTGCAGTTGACAGCTTGATAAATAGAGGCCCTAGTCTCAACATACATAATGTGCCCGCCCACTGCCAAAGAAAATCCTGTATAAAGGATTTTAAAAATGTCCCCATCAACTGCATATGACATATACTTCTGAAGTGCAAGTCTCCAAGACCTAGAAGACAAAAGCACTTACCTGCAGTCTAGCTGTCCGGCAGGAAGACAGCTCACAAGGCGTGACAGGACACATACTCCTTAGAGAGACCTGTAGAAAAAGAAAGAACAGAGTAACCAACTCTGGCTTTCTGTACCATGGGCAGCAATGTGTTAGGAAACAAAGCAAGGACTACCTCACAACTTCCTAACTGCTTAAAAGAAATCACTACTCTACTGAAGAGATTGACGTGGACTTAGCTAAACAAAAACCCTTGCTTAAAGGGAAAAGTACCTGAAAAGGGAATTCATTTCTTCAGACACCAAACTTCACCTACTCCATTGACAGAGGCAAAGAGAATGACTGAGGATTATGGGTAGGGGAGTGACACTTTACAGCTTTGCTGTGGTGCTCTTTGCCTCCTCCTGCTGGCCAGGAGTGATATTCCCACTAGTAATTGAATGACGTTGTGGAATCTCTATATCTTAGGAAAGAAAAAGGAATAAATATCTTCAGACACCAACTTTACATCCTCCATTGATAAAGGCAAAGAGAATGACTGGATGTTATGAGTAAGGGAAGTGACACTTAACAGCTCTGCTGGGGTGCTCTTTGCCTCCTCCTGCTGGCCAGGATTGAATATCCCACTAGTAATTGGAATGATGTTGTGGACTCTCCATGTCTTAGGAAAGAAAACATCCTATTACAGGAATGTGATCTATATATAGTGTCACTACACAAAACTTAAAGGAAATTCATCACTATATAAGCATCTGTTTCTATTGAACATCAGAGTTTTAAAGTACGTTGACAGATTTTAACTTTTCTTTACGCGTTTTACATGTTTTGGCCACAAGGTATCTGGAGACCAAAGGAAGAAAGAAACTATCAGACAATGATTCTAAACAAAGGCAAGCAGAAAAAAAATTCCCAAGTTGAGCTTTTATATGCTCCTACATCAAATACAAAGAGATTTATCTCATGTTTAAATCCTTTTTTTTTCTGTGAAATTATATTGTTGAGCTTAAACAAAAGTTTAACCATATAAAATGTAGAAAAATCTAAAATCGTACCAGAGATTGTGAAAAAGCATTTTGTAAGATCATTGTTTCAAAAGCTACTGTATATGTAATGATGTACACATATGGGTCTGGTAAAACTTCACATGTGTAAGGAAAAAACAACAACCCTCAAAGGGATTAAACACATAGTTAAAGGGACACTGAACCCAATTTTTTTCTTTCGTGATTCAGATAGAGCATGCAATTTTAAGCAACTTTCTAATTTACTCCTATTATCATTTTTTCTTCGTTCTTTTGCTATCTTTACTTTAAAAGCAGGAATGTAAATCTTAGTAGCCAGCCCATTTTAGGTTCAGGACCATAGATAGCGCTTTCTTATTGGAGGCAGACATTTACCCACCAATAAGCAAGCATAACCCAGGTTCTCGACCAAAAATGGGCTGGCTCCTATGCATCATATACCTGCTTTTTGAATAAAGATAGCAAGAGAACGAAGAAAAATTGATAATAGGAGTAAATTAGAATGTTGCTTAAAATTGCATGCTCTATCTGAATCATGAAAGAAAATAATTGCATTTAGTGTCCCTTTAAAGTGCCATACAAGAGCTGCAAAGTACTGGTCCCAAGTGGAAACTACTGCTGATTGGCTCAGCTTCAGAATAAGCTAGCTGATCAGCAGTTCTCTGCAGCTCCCAAGTGGTACTTTATCCATGTGTTTATAAGTATTAAGACAACGAACACTCAAGAGCATTACAACTCTTGATTGGCCATAGTGCTTGCAGCCTGTTAGGACACAAAACAAGCATCATGGCTGGAGGTAGAGTAGAAGCTACAATAACAGGATAGGTTTAGTTTAAAAACTTAAATTATGCTTACCTGATAATTTGCTTTTCTTCAGATGGAAAGAGTCCACAGCTGCATTCATTACTTTTGGGAATTAAGAACCTGGCCACCAGGGGGAGGCAAAAACAACCCACCCAAAGGCTTAAATACTCCTCCCACTTCCCTCATCCCCCAGTCATTCTGCAGAGGAACAAGGAACAGTAGAAGAAACATCAGGGTGAAAAGGTGCCAGAAGAACCAAAATAACAGACGCCCCACTGAAAAAATACGGGCGGGAGCTGTGAACTCTTTCCATCTGAAGAAAAGAAAATTATCAGGTAAGCATAATTTAAGTTTTTCTTCATAAATGGAAAGAGTCCACAGCTGCATTCATTACTTTTGGGAAAACAATACGCAAGCTATAGAGGAAACTGAATGCAAAAACGGGAGGGTACAAAAGACGGCCCATTCTGAGGGCACATGGCCTGAAAACCCCTACCCAACAAAAACTAAATTTATGCTTACCTGATAAATTACTTTCTTTTACGATATGACGAGTCCACGGATTTCATCCTTACTTGTGGGATATTAACCTCCTGCTAACAGGAAGTGGCAAAGAGCACCACAGCAGAGCTGTATATTATAGCCCCTCCCCTTCCCCTCCACCCTCAGTCATTCGGCCGAAGGTATAGGAAGAGAAAAAGGAAAGGCTAAAAAGGTGCAGAGGTGACTGAAGTTTACAAAAAATATAAAGAAAACCTGTCTTAAAAAGAACAGGGTGGGCCGTGGACTTGTCATATCGTAAAAGAAAGTAATTTATCAGGTAAGCATAAATTTAGTTTTCTTTTACAAAGATATGACGAGTCCACGGATTTCATCCTTACTTGTGGGAAACCAATACCAAAGCAATAGGACACGGATGAAAGGGAGGGACAAGACAGGAACCTAAACGGAAGGCACCACTGCTTGAAGAACCTTTCTCCCAAAGATAGCCTCAGAAGAAGCAAAAGTATCAAATTTGGAAAATTTGGAAAAAGTGTGAAGGGACGACCAAGACGCAGCCTTACAAATCTGTTCCACAGATGCATCGTTTTTAAAAGCCCATGTGGAAGCCACAGCCCTAGAAGAATGAGCCATAATTCTTTCAGGAGGCTGCTGTCCAGCAGTCTCATATGCCAGGCGGATGATACTTCTCAGCCAAAAAGAAAGAGAGGTAGCCATAGTTTTCTGACCCCTACGCTTTCCAGAATAAACAATGAATAATGAAGATGATTGACGGAAATCCTTAGTTGCCTGTAAGTAAAACTTTAAGGCACGGACCACGTCCAAGTTATGTAACAGACGCTCCTTCTTAGAAGAAGGATTAGGACACAAGGAAGGAACAACAATTTCCGGAATAATATTCTTATTCGAAACAACCTTAGGAAGGAACCCAGGTTTGGTACGTAAAAACCACCTTATCAGAATGAAATATGAGATAAGGCGAATCACACTGTAATGCTGAAAGCTCAGAAACTCTTCGAGCAGAAGAAATAGCAACCAAAAACAGAACTTTCCAAGATAATAGTTTAATATCTATGGAATGCATAGGTTCAAACGGAACCCCTTGCAGAACTCGAAGCACTAAATTCAAACTCCAGGGAGGAGTAATAGGTCTAAATACAGGCTTAATTCTAGATAGAGCCTGACAAAAAGACTGAACATCTGATACATTTGACAAACGTTTGTGAAACAGAATTGACAAAGCTGAAATTTGTCCCTTTAAGGAACTTGCTGATAACCCCTTCTCCAATCCTTCTTGGAGAAAAGACAAAATCCTAGGAATACTAACTTTACTCCATGAGTAACCCTTGGATTCACACCAAAAAGATATTTACGCCATATCTTATGATAGATTTTTCTAGTGACAGGCTTTCTAGCCTGTATCAAAGTATTGATAACTGAACCCGAGAATCCTCGCTTCGATAAAATCAAGCGTTCAATCTCCACGCAATCAGTTGCAGAGAAATTAGATTTGGATGTTGGAAAAGACCTTGAATGAGAAGGTCCTGTCTCAACGGAAGTTTCCACGGTGGCAGAGAGTACATGTCCACTAGATCCGCATACCAAGTCCTGCGTGGCCACGCAGGCGCTATCAGGATCACTGAAGCTCTCTCCTGTTTGATTCGAGCAAACACGCGTGGGAGGAGATGAAACGGCGGAAACACATAAGCTAGGCTGAACAACCAAGGTACTGCCAAGGCATCTATCAGTTCAGCCTGAGGATCCCTTGACCGGGATCCGTATCTTGGAAGCTTGGCATTCTCACGAGATGCCATAAAAACCAATTCCGGTCTGCCCCATCTGAGAATCAATGAGGCAAATACCTCCGGGTGAAGTTCCCACTCCCCCGGATGAAAAGTCTGTCGACTTAGAAAATCTGCTTCCCAGTTCCCTACCCCTGGGATGTAGATCGCTGACAAATAACAAGATTGGGCCTCTGCCCAACTGATTATCTTGGATACTTCTATCATAGCTAAGGAACTCCTTGTTCCCCCCTGATGATTGACATATGCCACAGTCGTTATGTTGTCCGACTGGAATCTGATGAATTTGGACGAAGCCAACTGAGGCCACACCTGAAGCGCATTGAATATTGCTCTCAGTTCCAGAATATTGATTGGAAGTAGAGACTCCACCTGAGTCCAAACACTCTGAGCCTTCATGGAGTTCCAAACTGCACCCCAGCCCAGAAGGCTGGCATCTGTTGTCACTATCACCCATGAGGGTCTGCGGAAAAAAGTCCCCTGGGACAGATGATCTGGCGATAACCACCAAAGAAGAGTTTCTGGTCTCTTGATCCAGAATTATCTTTGGAGAAAAATCCGCATAATCCCCATTCCACTGACCGAGCATGCACAGTTGCAGTGGTCTGAGATGAAAGCAAGCAAACGGAACGATGTCCATTGCCGCTACAATTAATCCGATTACCTCCATACACTGAGCCACCGATGGCCGAGGAATGGACAGAAGTGCTCGGCAAGTATTCAAAATCTTTGATTTTCTGACCTCCGTCAGAAATACTTTCATGGCTACCGAGTCTATCAGAGTTCCCAGAAAAGGAACCCTGGTCTGTTGAACAAGTGAACTCTTCTCTATGTTCACCTTCCAGCCACGAGATCTCAGAAAAGACAACACTGTGTCCATGTGAGATTTTGTCAGATGATATGTTAATGCCTGAATCAGAATATCGTCCAGATAAGGCGCCAAAAGAGACCCTAGAACCTTTGTGAAGATTCTGGGTGCTGTGGCCAACCCGAAAGGAAGAGCCCAGAACTGATAATGTTTGTCCAAGAAGGCAAACCTTAGAAACCGATGATGATCTTTGTGGATGGGAATATGAAGGTAAGCATCCTTCAAATCCACGGTAGTCATATATTTACCCTCCTGGATCATTGGCAAAATCGTTCGAATTGTCTCCATCTTGAATGATGGAACTCTTAGAAATTTGCTTAGACACTTGAGGTCCAAAATGGGTCTGAACGTTCCCTCTTTTTTGGGGACCACAAATAGGTTTGAGTAAAACCCCTGTCCCTGTTCCAATTTTGGAACAGGACAGATTACTCCCATAGTAAAAAGGTCTTTTACACAGCGTAAGAACGCCTCTCTCTTTATCTGGTTTGCAGATAATTTTGAAAGATGAAATCTCCCTCTTGGGAGAAAATCCTTGAATTCAAATGATAACCGTGGGTCACTATTTCTAGTGCCCAGGAATCCTGAACATCACTTGCCCAAGCCTGAGCAAAGAAAGAAAGTCTGCCCCCTACTAGATCCGGTCCCGGATCGGGGGCCACCCCTTCATGCTGCTTTGTGGAAGAAGAAGCGGGGGGCCCTCCTTTAAAGTTCCAAAAGGAACGAAAATTATTCTGTTTACCTCTCATTTTAACCGACCTATCCTGAGGTAGGGCATGGCCCTTACCTCCTGAAATATCAGAAATGATCTCCTTCAATTCTGGCCCAAAAAGGGTCTTACCTTTAAAGGTAATAGCTAAAAGCTTATGTTTTGATGACACATCAGCAGGCCAAGATTTGAGCCACAATGCTCTATGTGCTAAAATAGCAAATCCTGCATTTTTTGCCGCTAATTTAGCAATTTGAAAAGTGGCATCAGTAATAAAAGAATTAGCTAGCTTAAGAGCCTTAATTCTATCTAGAATCTAATCATCTAATGGAGTCTCAACCTTAAGAGACTCTTCTAGAGCCTCAAACCAAAAAGCTGCTGCAGTAGTTACTGGAACAATGCAAGCCGTAGGTTGTAAAAGAAATCCCTGATTAACAAATAATCTCTTTAGTAGACCCTCTAATTTCTTATCCATAGGATCCTTGAAAGCACAACTATCCTCAATGGGTATAGTAGTACGCTTAGCTAGGGAAGATATAGCTCCTTCTACCTTAGGGACCGCTTGCCATGAGTCCCGAATGATATCTGATATAGGAAACATTTTCTTAAAATTAGGAGAGGGAGAAAACGGTATACCTGGTCTATCCCATTCCTTACTAATAATTTCCGAAATTCTCTTAGGAACCGGAAAAGCATCAGTGTAAGTAGGAACTCCAAATATTAATCCATTTTACACAATTTCTCTGGAGGAATCACAATAGGATCACAATCATCCAGAGTCGCTAAAACCTCCCTAAGCAACAGGCAGAGGTGTTAAATTTAAATGACATAGCATCCTAATCTGTCTGAGGCAAAACATTCCCTGAATCAGAAATTTCACCCTCAGACAGTAAATTCCCTAATCCCCAACTCAGAGCACTGTGAGGGAACATCAGAAATAGCTAATAAAGCATTAGAGGATTCAGTATTTACATTAATACTTGACCTACTGCGTTTACCCTGCAACACTGGTAATTTAGACAATACCTCTGTAAGGGTAGTTGACATAACTGCAGCCATCTCCTGCAGAGTAAAGGAATTAGACGCACTAGAAGTACTAGGCGTCGCTTGTGTGGGCATAAAAGTTTGTGACACTTGGGGAGAATTGGATGGCATATCCTGATTCTCTTCAGACTGAGAATAAACCCTAGGCACACTTACTTTATTTAAAATATGCTTTTTACATTGTAAAGCCATTTCAGTACAAAAGTTACACAATGTTAGAGGGGGTTGCACAATAGCTTCTAAACACATAGAACAATGAGAAACCTCAATGTCAGACATGTTGAACAGACTAGTAATACCACAAAAGTCGTTTAAACTTATTTATAGCATAAAATAAACATTAGAAAAAACGTGTACTGTGCCATTAAGAAAAGAAAAAGTGAACAATTTTTCCAAAATGCACAAAAATTTTTAAATTATTCCCAAATTTAACTTAATATCATTGGTTAATCCAAAAATTACTGCACCCAGAAGCAAGGGCAGAAATAAGGCTTTAGAAGTACTTATATCAACATGTAGTCAAAAGATAGATAAAAAATACACTCTGCACCTCGCCACAGCTCTGCTGTGGCGCCTACCTGCCCCCAGGGTACTTCGAATCAAGTTTCCAACCCTTCAGACCAGCTACACAGTCCAGGAGCCACCGAGTTACTGTTTGCTGCTGCTAAGCCTGAAGAAATTGCGCCAGAATAGGCTCCGCCCCTTAAGGTCAAAAGTTGGAGTGGGCCCAAACAACACCATATGGAAATGCAGTTTTGCACTAAAGTAAAAATACACACACAAAATAACCCTCAAGCATAAAACCAATAAGTTTTAAGTGCCAAAAATAAAAAACATAAAACATTGTTTTTTATATTGTCTCCCATGTCACATAATGCCCAAATATCAACTAATGATAAATATAAAATAGGGACTCCAGTAACACCCCTCTTATTAAAATAGGTTTTGCTGCTTACCCCATTCCCATACAGGGAAATAATGCCAGCCAGTTCTGATACACCAAGTCTCCTCAGAAAAAAAGGCTGCACATACCTTAATGCTGCTTGTAGCATGAAACCGGTCTCCACACTGAAGATGTCTCATGGTTACCTTCAGAAGTCTTGTGGGAACCAGCGTGGATCTTAGTTACAAATGCTAAGATCATCAAACCTCAGGGCAGAAATCTTCTTCCATATCCCCCTGAGGAAAATAGTATGCATCGGTACCATTTAAAATAAAAAACTTCTTGATTGAAGAAACTAAAACTAACACCTCACTTTACCATGTCTTCCTAGTATAACACAGGCAAAGAGAATGACTGAGGGTGGAGGGGAAGGGGAGGGGCTATATATACAGCTCTGCTGTGGTGCTCTTTGCCACCACAGGAGGTTAATATCCCACAAGTAAGGATGAAATCCATGGACTCGTCATATCTTTGTAAAAGAAATCCCGCTTAGTCCGAAGCCGAGAACTTTGAAAAAAAGGAAAAAGCCCAAGGACACTAACCCGCAGATAGTCCATAGCCTTACTAGAGACCGCAGGAACTAGACTCGACTAAGTCAACAGCCTCCAAGAGACACCGTCCCCAGCAGTCGGTCTCCAAACAACATGCCCCTTACTAAAGAAAGGGAACAAACTACTGTATTATTCCACAAAGAAGAAAAGGCACAGAGAAAACAGGATTGTACTTGCAAAGTGCGGCTAATCCCCCTTAATCCCCCTTCAGCTGCTCATTTTATCAACCTCGAAAGGAGGAAAGGCTGAGTAGACCTCGCCGGGGATCGGACTTGCAACTCTCGGTTTGCTACAGTGCAGAGTATCCACAGTGCATTAGTATGCTGAGCTAGCTTCCAACTAGCATAAGGAACGCCAGAAAAAAAAACTAAAAAGGGCACAACGAGTCCTAAATAAAAACACAGAGCAAAAACCAGAGAAACCGGGTCAGGCTAACAGAGACCCAACCAGTCTCATAGAAACAAGGGGAGGCAACGCCCAGACCCCAGAAATACAGAAACCACGGGATAAGGCCGGGAGTCTGAAACAGAGAGAGGATCTTCCCCTAACACAGTGCAACCGCACTCTAGAAAGCCACTGAAGACGAAGGTCCCCAAGTCACAAAAAGGTATCTCAGAATACCGAAATATTCAGAACGAAACCTCGTGCAGCAAGCTCAGATAGGTCTGACGAACAACACCTGAAGCAAAAATACTTCACGCTGCAGTCATCTAAAAATGACTCTGAAACTTAAATACTTGCAGGGCAAGTAGAAAGCAGCTGAAGCTAGGATCCTTCAGATTGCTAAGTATCCACTAACTAGCGGATAACGTCGCAGGCTATCTAAGAGCCGCCAGTCTTTCCCACAATCTTAAAAGTGGTGAAAGAAGAAACCTCAAAAAGGCTTACTTTACCTCGAATGCTCCGAGGATGAAATAGCAGAGCAACAGATCTCAGATCCTGCTCCAACACCAGACCTGCCCAAGCGACAGACATGTCTGATAGACAGGGGGACAGTAGATCCCAACCACAAGCCCCCAAAAAAGGGAAGAAAAAAAGGGGGGACTCACCCACCCCAACAGAGCTCGGGTGCCAACCCAATCAGCTCCACCAAAATAAGACACTCCCAAGGAGAACCCCCTAGGACCTGGAATAGAGAAAAGTGCAATAGATCCGTAGAAAGACCTGTCACAACTCTCTGAGACAGTCTCTACGTAGAGAGACCAATTTCCAACAAGTGGAACAGAGCCCACAGAGCAGCAGATGCTGCCCCTTACAGAAATAAGCCACCTGATCCAACCTCCTACACGCATGGCAGGACAAGGACCCTCCAGAGAGAGGAAACTCTAACTCATAAGGAAGATAAACTATCCCGTCCAAAGGGAAGGGCACAGATAAGAACAGCATACATGTCCACAAGACATAAAGCCATAGTATGATCAAAACACGGACCGAATGAAAAATCATCAAGACACCACTGTTGACCCAACAGAGAAAAAAACTCCCCATAGAGGAGCACACTCCATCCGAAGGACAAGTCAGGCCCTAAAGTTTATAACCAGTATCCGAAGGTGGATGAGAACTCTAGCCTACCTGCTTTCAAGCCCATGAGCTAGCAACATAGGGTCCCTGAAAAAAACTGGGTCGTCCCGAACCAGTCCATCGGATCATAAGTCTCCAGACATCCAAGAAGGATCCAAGACAAGATCTCCAGACCCAGGACCCAGAATCGTCCTAGAACGAACGACACCCTCAGGGAACACAAGATGCCCCCGTCTGAAGCAATCAGACCTCACAGGGGATGATAACCGGGAAACCTGGAGAACAGGTACAGGACTCTTAATTCCCAGCCCAACCCAAATGGAACAGAACACCCTTACCCGGAGGTCAACACACCCCCCCCCCCCCCCCAGCAAGGTATTAGGCCGCAACAAAGTCACACAATTTCTCTAGAGCCCAAAGGCCCCAAGGACAGCACTAAGAGAAATGAAAACGAGAACAGAGTCACCGAAAGAGAGTAGAAGAAAGGCTAGTCTCCATAATCCTTTCAGATTTACGTTCCAGAGGACCACACCCAAGGGAGAAGAATGCAAAGCATCCCAAACCCAGGCAGAAAAACATCCCCTAAGCAAAAAGCTTGGAAAAAGAGACAACAGCTCCTATCGTCCCTGATATGGAGACTACTAACTCCTGAAGGAAGACAGAGCCTCACGTCCTTGAAGTCCAGAAAGTCTCGACCCAAAGGAAGAGAACCTCTAAAAGAAATAAGTCCTGACGGGGTGCCTAAATGAGCTCCAAGATGGACGTGTAATCTTGGAGCTCCATGCAGTCTACAGAAGCTAAGATGATTTAGGACTGCAGCATAGGAGATCTACAGCCCACAATAGATGCATATGACGGCTAAAAGAGGACAGTAGTGACCAACATAGTTTTTGCGAACACGCTGTGTTCCTGGGCCGGTTATACAGAGGCTGGAAATCGGCAGGGAGGAGACACACATGGCACTGAGGACTTGCCCACCCTGAGATAGACTGAAGGAACAATACTCAGTACACTATCGAAGGATCCCGACATAACCGGGAAGCGACTTACTGGGAGCGGAGGTTTTCTGTTTGGTGGCGCACAGCAATATGTGACAGTGAGCTCCGGTGATGGTGCATTGAAAGGCCAGGAGCGGAGCAGGTAGGCCCTAATATCAAGACGCAATGAGCATCGACAACACATAAGTTCATGATGTTACAACAAAGTTAAACAACAAGGGAGTGAGGGCTGTGGAGAATTATTACTGTCTGTAGGAGGGAAGACAAGATAAGCTGCATTCAATATGGCAGACAACATAATACGTTTTTGCTCACAGATGGCGGCTACTTGTGGAACATGCAACTGACTCAAATTAGCCTAACAGTAGCCATCACCTTATAATATATGGACATGTTTGCTTGAGATATAGATTCAGAAGGGGGAAAGAACAAAGAGACAGGACTGGTGACCCAAAAAAGAGTAGAAGAAAGGCTAGTCTCCATAATCCTTTAAGATTTAAGTTCCAGAGGACCACACCCAAGGGAGAAGAATGCAAAGCATCCCGAACCCAGGCAGAAAAACATTCCCTAAGCAAAAAGCTTGGAAAAAGAGACAACACCTCCTATCACCCCTGATATGGAGACGACCAACTCCTGATGGAAGACAGAGCCTCACGGCCTTCACTTCCTAATTAAGCGGCCAAAGCCGCCACAAAAACCGGACAAAGTCCAGAAAGTCTCGACCCAAAGGAAGAGAACGTCTAAAAGAAATAAGTCCTGATGGGGTGCCTAAATGAGCTCCAAGATGGACGTGTAATCTTGGAGCTCCGTGCAGTCTACAGAAGCTAAGCTGTGTTCCTGGGCCGGTTATACACAGAGGTTGGAAATCGGCAGGGAGGAGACGCACATGGCACTGAGGACTTGCCCACCCTGAGATAGACTGAAGGAACAATACTCAGTACACTATCGAAGGATCCTGACATAACCGGGAAGCGAGTTACTGGGAGCGGAGGTTTTCTGTTTGGTGGCGCACAGCCATAAATATATGTGTCAGTGAGCTCCGGTGATGGTGCATTGAAAGGCCAGGAACGGAGCAGGTAGGCCCTAATATCAAGATGCAATGAGCGTGGACAACACATAAGCTCATGATGTTACAACAAAGTTAAATAACAAGGGAGTGAGGGCTGTGGAGAATTATTACTGTCTGTAGGAGGGAAGACAAGATAAGCTGCATTCAATATGGCAGACAACATAATACGTTTTTGCTCACAGATGGCAGCTACTTGTGGAACATGCAACTGACTCAAATTAGCCTAACAGTAGCCATCCCCTTATAATATATGTACACATGTTTGCTTGAGATATAGATTCAGAAGGGGGAAAGAACAAAGAGATAGGACTGGTGACTTTAACTACATACATAGTGAACCACCCTGCAACTGCCCACTTGTGAGATCTACATAGAGCTATGCTGCAAGCTCAGGGCTGAGCTAGAATTTCTCCAGCTCCACAATGTGAAGGTTCATAACGGTTATCTACAATCCTCTACCCGCTTTATATAAATAAGGATCAGCATTTTTGAGAGAATAGTTGGATTTACCAAGCTGCTGAGGAAGCTGTTTTCATATGAGATTGTTGTTCTACCCCTTAATATACAGAGTATTTAATTACTTATATGCTACTTAATTATCAGGAAGATAGTTTCTGTGGGTAAGGATACGAGTCACTGTGAATTGCTCTGTTTACTGTACAACCATGTCCTCAAAGAAGCTTACTAGACCGGACAAGACTAATAAACCTAATGCTATGGAATCTTATCTAAGATCTACTAAAGGTATTAAGCAATCGGGAAGCCTTAAAACAGATGCAGAGAGAGAACCTGAGGTGCTCTCTGAGTCGCAGTCCCCAACAAGAGATTTGACTCCAGTAACCAAAGCTGTTTTGAAGCTCCTAGTGTCGAAACAAGATCTTGCTGTAAATTTAGAAACATTATGGGACAAAATAGATAATCTTCACGCCACAGTTACCGCCAGTCTGACAGAGATTAAGCAAGATATATCAGACTTGGGAAGTAGAGTGGAGACACTTGAAAATAACCAAGATGTAATGGTGGAAGATTTATCAAACTCTGCGCAAGCCATCTCGTCTCATGAACAACAATTATAGGAACTTGAAGACAAACTGGAAGATATCGAAAACAGAAATAGGAGAAATAATATCAGGCTTAAAGGAGTGCCAGAATCAATGGGAGCAAAAGATCTGTTTACATATCTGCATCAGCTTTTTCGAGCAATTACAGGAGAAAAAGGGGATAGGGACTTTCCTATTGAAAGAGCTCCTGGAGCATTGAGAGCAAAACCTCGAGAAGACCTCCCGCCTAGAGATGTTATTATAAAGCTACTCTGACAGAGAACACATCTTAACAGCGGTAAGGAAAAATCCTACCTTCAAACATCAGGGAACTGTGCTTCAGTTTTATCAGGATCTCTGCATTAAAACATTACAGCGCAGACAAGCTCTACAAATGGCATTTCTTACAGGTTGGGCTTTCCATTTGCCCTAAATATAAATAAGGATGGTAAGACGTTAACCCTCAAATCTAGACAAGACATTCAAGAGGTATGTAAGATACTGCATCTGGAAGTTCCGGAACTTCAACCTGAGGATACTCCAACTTTGTCGACTGACTCCAGGGAACTCCAAATAAATTCACGTAAATCCAACTGGTCTAGGGTAGCATGTAAGAAAGCCAAGACCTGATTATAAACTGTTCCATGCCTTGTTTATGATGTTTGTCGCCATATAGATGATACCTTGTTCTCTTTGTTTTCCTTTCTCTTTTTAGGAGATTTGTAAAAAATGATCACAATATTCTTAGCTTCTTGGAATTAGTTAGTCCTACACCTCTCATAAAGATGTTTAGCAGATTAGACTGCACTTATTTAGTTAACGTTGTAATGTATAAATGTTTAACCATAAACATAAATTTTAAAAGGTTGACTGCACATACGCAGTCATTAAGATTTAATTTATTGTTATTTTATTGTTTATGTTGTCACTGTGATGTAAACGATTATCCCTACGTGGCCATTTCTTAGTTGGGAGCCCACATTAAAGTTGTTAGTAGTTCACAATTGAGTATTGTAGTACAAATTATGTTCAGCTCTTGTTGGTTGCTTACTGCGGCGACAAGCCTGGCGGAGTTAAGCTACACTAAACGATATACTTGCCACCACCACAAATAACTCATTAATGTCCTTCCCAAAAATCAAACTAATCTCACATAATGTGAGAGATTTAAATTCAGATATTAAACGACGCACAGCTATGACTCACTACAAAAAACATCAGGCCAATATTATATATATGCAAGAAACACGTTTTATTAAACCTCATATACCAAAGTACTGGTCAAAAGAATACAAGCAACACTATCATGCAACAACAGATACTAAGAAGAGGGGGGGTATCTGTGTTGATTCACTCTTCCCTACACTTCACACACGATAAGACTATTGCTAAAAAGGATGGACACTATTTGTTAGTTCAGGGGAAAATACAAGGGGTGGAAGTCTTTTTATGTAACATATATGCTCCGAAAGCAGGATTTTTTTTCGCCATTTCACATTTATTGACCAACTGGTCTCAGACTAGGATAATTTTGGAAGGCGATTTTAATGTAGACATCCAATCCTTATGCTACACAACCACACCAAAGTTATCCAAGAAACAAAGGAAATCAAAGACAGTTGCGCAAAATATACTTGAGCAGCTGGCACCTCATACATTACTTGATGCCTGGCGAGCTTTACATGGTGTCATGAGAGATACTACCTTTTTTTTCAGCAGCACATCATAGCTATTCCAAGATAGATTATAATTTCTTTAGCCAAATTTTGAGATCAAGTTTTGGTTTCGTCCAATATAGTGACTTGCTCGTGGTCAGATCATTCTATAACTCAGATTTTCTTGGAGGGTATTAGAGATCCTAAGAGAGTTCCAACATGGTCTTTTGACTCATCCTGCCTCAGGGATCCACTGGTAAAGCGGGGCATGTTGATAGAATTGGGAGAATACTGGAATATAAACCTGGGTACGACAGTGAACCCAATGACAGTATGGGCAGCACATAAAACAGTAATAAGAGGTCTACTAATAAAGGAAAAAAATAAATATGAAAAAAAAACAAAGTACGCTCGCTAACCAATTACAAGCGGAGATCACTGTTTTAGAAAGCGAACACAAAAAAACACAAGCAAATTCTACATTCAATGCACTACAAAAAAAAAAAATTAAATAGTATCCTAAATGAACAATCGATTAAATTAGCCCAGAGATTGAAAACTAATTATATGTTGTACGCGAACAAACCTGATAAATACTTAGCCAAGAAGATTAGAGAGAGCTACCAGATGGCCTCTATTCCGCTCATTCAACGTGCAGATGGGCAATTAACATCCCACACCCAAGAGATAGTTTACACGTTTGCACAATTTTATGGGGCATTATACGATGGGAAAAAAGTAGAGTACTCCATAGAAACAACAAAACTCTTACAGGCCTTCCTAGAGGAAGCTAAGTTAAGACAGATTTCTAAAGATGATAAAGAAAAGCTTAACGCTAGGATTACCCATGTAGAGGTGCTACAGGCCATTAAAGATCTCAAACCTGGAAAAGCTCTGGGTCCAGACGGCCTATCTGGGGAATATTATAAATAATTTACAACAACATTGATCCCATACTTGGTACAATTTGCGAACTACATTTTAGAAGGAAATGCCATACCCAAAAACCTTCTTCAAGCCAAAATCATAGTTATACCAAAATCAGGTAAACAACCTAAGTTTTGTTCAAGTTACAGACCAATATCTCTGATTAATCAAGACATAAAGATAGTAACAAAAATCCTGGCAAATAGACTTAAAACTATTTTGCCTTATATAGTACATCCAGACCAGGTTGGGTTTATTAGAGATAGGGAGGCCCCAGATAATGTCAGGAGAACGGCGATTGTAATAGACCATCTAAAAGACCAAGGAATACCTTCTCTGCTTCTGTCATTAGACGCGGAGAAGGCTTTTGACAGAGTGGATTGGGCTTATATGTACACAGTGCTAGGGACAATGGGGTTTGAGGGCGCATTTGTTAAAGCTATTAAGAGTATTTACTCTAACCCAACAGCCATTGTGAGAGCGATCGGTCACCAATCGGATGCATTTCCAATATTGAATGGTACCAGGCAGGGCTGCCCATTGTCCCGACTGTTGTTTGTAATTTATATAGAACCACTAGCGGCAGTTATCCGTAATTCCCCAGACAAAACCGGTCTGGAAATAGGCGACATTTCACATAAGATAACCCTGTTTGCAGATGATGTTCTGTTGACACTTACAAAGCCATTGATTTCTGTCCGTAATGTGTATGAGGTGTTGCACAAGTTTGCTAAGATTTCAGGGAATAAAATCAATTCTGATAAATGTGAGGTCCTACCGGTAAATATCCCTGAGCATACTATCAAGCTTTTGGAATTTAATTTTGATTTTAAATGGGCTAAGGATCATATATCATACTTAGGCATCAAATTAACTTCATACTCCTCCCACTTGAACAGATTAAATTATATTCCCCTGTACCAAACAATTAGGCAAGACTTAGCTAGGTGGCAAGACTTAGCTAGGGCTTTTTGTGGTACGGACGTCTGTCCTCGGTGAAGATGAATATTCTTCCCAGAATCTTATACTTATTTAGAGTCCTTCCAATGCATGTAAATAAACAGGACTTAGCTTCGCTACAATCAAACATTCACAGCTTTCTCAGAGGGAATAAGCACGCCAGGATCTCTCACCAAGTTCTTACTAGACACAGACAACTTGGAGGAGTGTGGGTCCCAAATCTATTGGACTACTATAACGCAGCTAGATTAGCTCAACTATCCATGATGGGTAGGAGAATGGGAGATGTAATATCGCCCAAATTGGAAGCTGCATTAGGAGGTTTTGACTCTTCAGAAGACATACTATGGGAAAAGAGAGAGACACAGTGAGGCGGTAAAAGCTGGTTATTCACAAATTACATTGGTGTCCGTGAATTTGTGGGACAAAACGGGTAAAAACAGTGGACTGATATCAACAAGCTCTCTAGTTATCCCAGTGAAATATCGGATTCCCAAAGATTCTAGAAGAGTTATTGACAAGTGGGAGAATAAAGGGCTCTATAGAGTAGCAGATTTTTTGATAAATTCCACACCCTTGACTGCAAGTTAAAATAGATCCACTTCCATTACATTGGTTTCTGTACCTGCAAATTTTAACTGCTATATGTAAGCAGGTTTTATCCTATATCTCAAAGCCAACATCTATGCTGGAAAGATATTGCAGGTCCACAGATAGACCTAAGTGTGCCATCTCACTTCTGTATCTAGAAATCCAGGTGAATAAAATTAAATCCAAATCCACTATTATACAGAGATGGGAGCGAGGCCTGAAAATAACTAAACCCCTAGAAGAATGGCACTCCATCTTTTGCAATCCAAATAAGGGCTTGCCTAGTGCAGACCTTAGGGAAAATGCAAATAAATCAGTTTTCCGATGGTATTTAACTCTCGTCCAGTCAGTATATACGATGAGAGGGAACTCCCAGAATTGTTACAGGGGCTGCCAAGAAAGAGGCACATATATCCACGTGGTGGGAGTGCCCTAGAGTAAGAGGAATCTGGGTTAGAGTATCTATATTTATAGAATTACTAGATGAACAAATTGAGGTCTTGCCCTCTCAGGCACTGTTGAACGAGGAAACCGAGAGATTTAATCCCCAGGTAAATACCTTCCTCAAAATGTTCAACACTATAGTTCGGACTAGTATAGCGAGACATTGGAAGGTTGGGGTGCTGGAGTGGGCCGAGATATTAAATAGAACAGAGATGGCATATAATATGTATAAATTAGCTGCGTATTTGCAGAACACCACCAATACATTTCAAAAGGTTTGGCTCTACTGGATGCTTAGGAGGCAAACATCTCAGGGATCTAGATAAGGATCTGTCTGGAATTGGGTCTGCTTTGTACACAGTACACAGTGACATGTATTTATTTATTTTGTATCATTTTTTTTTTTATTTCAGTTTAGGTTTCAAACTTTTCATGTTTTATATAAGAAAACCTAGAGTTAGGTCTGGTACTGGCTATGTCATTTTTGGTGCATTTGTATCAGTATGGATTTTAAATTGTCTTTCTGTCGCAAAAAATATGTATGTTACATGCATAATGTTCTTTCTTTGTTATTGTATTTGTGAACTGGTTCAGACCCGGACTCAATAAAAATCATTTCAATTAAAAGAAATAAGTCCTAAAAGGACACTTCCAAAGAGACCATGAAAGGCAAAACCGTAAGAACGGCGGTATGAAGGACCTAAATCATCCAAGCCTCCAACCCACCACGGGAAGGAACACTCTCGTTCCCGAAAAATTCGGAAACAACTGAGCATGTCGCCGCGGATCTCAACAGAGTCCCGGCCCACTGGATTGAAAGGCGAATGAGGACTGAACCAATCCCCCATGCCCCTAAGCAAGCACGGACCCTCAAGTCCTCTCAGGATGCTAGTTGAAGCTTGTAAAACAAGACAATCACACAATCATATTGTAATCATTGGGCACCCTCACCGGACCAACCGGACAAAAAAAGGTGCCACGTGTCTGAACTAGGCCTCAAAGACAGAAGGATTTGTACCCAGTCAGGACCAGCCTGAAATCAAGGGCCCCAGCATTGTCAAGGCCACATAGAGTCTCTCCCGATAATGGAGGGATAAAGAACAGTCAGACAGACTTTTGTAAACAGTGCAAACAAAATCGCGAGTATCAATTCTAGAGAGGAAAGTTCCCAAAGGAAACATCACAATACAACATGAGCTTTAGACAAAATAAAAACATCCTCAATGGATGAAAATAAAAGATAAGGCAACCCGTAGGTTATCACCCAGGAAGAACGGACAGACCCTAAGGCCCAGCTTAACAGGGGTCCGAGACTTCCAAGCTCAGAACTGGAAAAGGACACACAAATAACAAAGACTATAAGAAGATTACTTCATCCCCTTATGTCTATGCAAGCAAGCCAGTCGAAGAGTAAGACTGAGAATCGCCAGACCCATTAAGAGTGGGATCCTCCAGCAACGCCAAAAACGTGCCTTAGTAGGACACGAAGGCGCGCCAGTCTATAACGAAAGACGCAACATACCTCCGCCAAGACAAAAGGACACACCGGCCCCGAAGGTAGAGCCCCTGAGGCCTCAGGGGCAGCCGCTTCCCCGGAAGGCTGAACTGGACCAGGAGATCCCACGCTTGACGAGCCCCGGGTTAATGAAACACGGACAATATCGTAAGTACACTCCCGGGAGGTGCAGATGCGCCAGCACCAAGTTATGGCCATGCGAAACCGTGTTGTAACCTCCGGTGGGAACAGGCCACACTCCCTAGAAAGGATAAGTAGCGTTTGGGTTACCTGCATGCGTAGTAAGAGTTGATGGTAGGGAACTCGTCTCGTGAGAAATAGAATCCCCAGAGACGGATGGCTCAGTGAGCACCCGATTCCCCGATTCCAAGGAACAGAGCACTCTAACACAGCATTCGGAACATAATTGATGGTCATTAATAACCCAGGCCAATTCATATTCTTTGCAAGAAGTAGAGTCTGAATTAGAAACATCCATCTCCAAGAATCCTCCATAACTGGGACACTGCCGCTCCAGAGAACCAGACACCAGCGGACCAGGATTTCTCAGTCGCCACGCAGTCAAGAAAATGTAAATGAAGTCACAAGGTAAACCGTGCAGTCCAAGCAAAAGCGTGCCCGACCGAAAAGGCAGCGTCACTAGACATAGGCCGTTATGTTCCAAAATAGCCATGAGCCGAAGCAACACTACACAGCAGCAGACAGAATCACATAACATGATTATAAACCCCCCTGTTCAATAATCCCCGTCAGGAGATATTAACCCTTGATTCCTAGGTACAAAAAAGGAGCCTCACTGAGACCCTATGTTAAAGTTATCCCCGAAAGGTTGTAGCCCCTCACGGATAAACAGTTGAAATTACAATACATCCATGAAGAAAGTAAAATAAAACGATCTTACCGGAATCTATGCCGTGGAACAGGAACACGGCCCTTCAAGTGTGACAGATAGTAGCATCGCCTCTGCCATGGACATGAGAGAAAAAAGCAGGCAGCAAAACTCGTCAACGCTGATTGCTTGTGGAGCTGTTAATATGAGTCGGGATGGTATCGCAGAAAGACCCTCCCTGCATCTCCAAACTCTAACTTTCACCCATGCTCTCACTGAGAGGCTGACAGGACTACTTAAAACTCCATCCCATGCCGAAGAGTACTACCCTCCATAAGAGACTATCGAAAACTTCTGACACTTCTCTGCCAACCTCCTGGGATGAAAGGCAAAAAATGACTGGGGGATGAGGGAAGTGGGAGGAGTATTTAAGCCTTTGGCTGGGGCGTCTTTGCCTCCTCCTGGTGCCCAGGTTCTAAATTCCCAAAAGTAATGAATGCAGCTGTGGACTCTTTCCATTTATGAAGAAAATATGAATATATTCAAGAAAATGAATCAACTTAATATCCCTTTCAGTATCTGAATCATAGTTATTATCTTGGAAGTTTCGTATGTCTCTTGATTGATCGGAGTACTGAATAACTGCCAAAAAAACTTTTTATGTCATATATAGTAAATCATTTAGAAATATTTGTTAAGTTATTTATTTACAAAACCATAGTGTGTGGATTATATACTTGTGTGCTTTGATTTCAAGCTTCTTTAAAAAGGGATTTACTGAAAAGTTATTTAAAAAAATAAAGAAAAGAAAAAAGTTAAACGTCCTCTCGCAAGATTTTCAACAGAGCAGTTCCAAAGTCCTTCAAAGAGACCCTTGGAATTCTATTTAAAGGAATACTAAACACTAAATACAATGTATGCATCTCACACACTGCAGGTATCTGAAGGAGAGTTACTGCACATGTGCAAACAGATCAGCACTGGTATGTAGTGACAGATTTCAACATGGCGGCACCCAAGACTAGGAGGAAGTGGGAAATAACCTCAATACTATGCTTATAAAAAAGGTATTTAGTGTTTAATATCCCTTTAAAGCCAAGAGGTTGCAACAAACTTGGAACCATGAAGTGCCTTGAAATTCCTCCTATATTGGAAACACATTGTGTGCACCAAGTAATTGGCCTCTACGTCACCTTAAAGTCCTAAATCTTAACTTAAAACTGTTCTTATTGGAGCTAGAGAAGTTTTGGGAGAAAAAAACGTGTGAACTAATTTGCTGCTTAAAGGGACATGAACCCCAAAACTTTTCTTTCATGATTAAGGTAGAATATACAATTTTAAACACCTTTCCAATTTACTTAAATTATCAAATTTGCTTCATTCTCTTGATATTTGTTGAAGGAGCAGCATGCACTACTGGTTTCTAACTGAAGAAATGGGTGAAAATATATATTTTCTTCATAAATAGAAAGAGTCCACAGCTGCATTCATTACTTTTGGGAAATAAGAACCTAGCCACCAGGAGGAGGCAAAGACACCCAAGCCAAAGGCTTAAATACTCCTCCCACTCCCCTCATCCCCCAGTCATTCTTTGCCTTACGTCCCAGGAGGTTGGCAGAGAAGTGTCAGAAGTTGTTTTTTGTCTCTTAAGGAGGGTAGTACTCTTCGACATGGGACGGGAGTTTTAAGTAATCCTGTCAGTCTCTCAGTGAGGGCTTGGATGAAAGTTAGAGTCCGGAGATGTAGGGAGAGTCTTTCTGCGAAACCATCCCGACTCATATTAACAGCTCCACAAGCCAACAGTGTTAAACTTCACTTTGCTGCCTGCTTTCTTCTCTCAAGTCCATGGTGGAGGCAATGCTACTATCCATTACACTTGAAGGGCCGTGTTCCTGTTCCACGGCGTAGATTCCGGTAAGATCGTTTAATTTTACTTCTTCATGAATGTACTGTAACTCATTTGTTCCTGCAAACTTACATGAAAAATACAGGGTCTAGGTGGGACTCCTTTAGTATCTTGGAATCGAGAATTAATATCTCCTGAGGGGGATTATTGAACAGATTTTGTTTTAATTATGTTTGTTATGTGATTCAATCTGCTTATATGTAGTGTTAACTGGGCTCATGGCATTTGGAACATAACGGCCTTTGGAAGTGAGGCAACCTTAGGATGGGCACGCTTTTTTTGGACTGTACGGTTCACCTTGTGATCGGGCGTGTTTACGTTCTGGTCTCCCATTTCCGCATTCCTGACTGTGTGGCAATGGAGAAATCTAGTCCGCTGGTGTCTGGTTCGTAGGAGGTGGTGAGTGCCCCAGCCATTGTGGGTGTCAGGTGCCATTTAAATTATTTTCTATGTAGTCCATCTTTTGGTTTCCTTTATCCAGTTATGGAGGATTCTGATGTTGAGATTGTTTGCTTTTCCGATTCAGATTCTTCGTCCTATGAAGAATGCGAATTGGCCCCATTGACTCAGGTCACTCAGTTATGTTCTATAGGCCGTACTAGAGTGCTTTGTTCCTCGGGCTCGGGGATTCAAGGGACTACTGAGCCATCCGCCTCGGGGGGCCCTATCCTCTGAGAGGCGAGTTCCCTACCGCTCCCTACTATTACACATGCAGGTAACCCAGGTTATGTTTATCCCTCCTCGGAGGGTGGATTGTTCTTCCTGGAGGTTGTTGCACATGTTCGCTTTCACATACTTTTGGGGATTGCTCGTCTACAAAGTCCAGATGTTTATTTGCGATTGTGCTCGTGCCCTATTGTCCCGGGTCTCCCGGCCATGGGAGGGCATGTGCAGTTCCCTACAGGTGTAACTGTTCCAGAGTGTTGTGCCTTTCGTTACAGGCTGGCTCGCCTTCGTGTTCTACTCAGACACATTTTTGAGTTGTTAGGGGACCCTATCCTTAGCAGCTACGGGACTCCTCAGTCTTCTACTTTGAAGGGCTCGCCTCATTAGACATGAGGGGATGACATTATCTTCTTTTAGTCTTGTTATCGAGATCCTTCCCAGTTTGGTTGGAAGAACAGGGTTTCCGTTAGGCTGGTCCTGCGGGTATTTCTGTTCTTCTTAGGCGTTAAACTTAAGGTTGCCTTTCATTTAATTTTATCCGGTTAGGATGAATTTTATTTTTTTACCTTTATCTTTCCTTCGGGAATTTACTCTGGAATCAATACTCGCTGTTTACTTCTGCAGAAGTTTGTTCGGGACACGTTCGCCCCATGTTTGCCTGTTTTTTTCTTCCTCCCTCTCTGAGGGTGGATTTAGGGAGCTTGCAGGCTGGTCCTGCTTGGGTTCAGATCTTCTGTCTTGTGGCGTATTCAGACACGTGGTGCCTGTTCTACCTGGCTGGTCAGGTTGAGGCGCGAGTGCTCACAATATTATTTGCGTTCCCTATTATTGTACGTTACAAGTTTTAGCTATGCTTTCTTGAGTAGACTTGCGGGTCCATGCGGCTCACGGGATTGTTTCAGTCCTTCATAGCCGTTTATCTGGTGACTGGGTCAGTGAATTTTCGCTGCGTCACTCTCTGTGTCTTCTGATGTCCTCGGGACCAAGAGTATTCCTTCCCACATGGTTGGAAGGTAGAGGGTTTAGCGCCTTTTTTATGGACTGTTTTGCCTATCAAAGGCTCCGGGAATTGTCCTTTGTGGGACCTGTTTCTTTAGAGGTTCTCTTCTCTTTGAGACCTTTTTGGATTATGTCCGTCTCTCCTTGTGGATCGGGTCACCTTCTGGGGGCCCAGATTTCCCTTCTTGGGTAGAAGAGGTCCTAGTGGCTTTTCCACTCATAGGGTTCAGGTATTGCCATCTATTGTGGCATCTCTAGCCATGTTTTTCTGTCCTCTGATTTCGTATCTGAGGTGATGTGGAGACTTGCTGTACTCTGTTCGGGTGACTTGTCCTCACTGTTCCTCTTGTTCTTGGAGTTTGTGGTGTTGTTTGGATGCCTGTTAGACTCAAGAGTCTTTATAGGGCCTTGTGAGGCTTTAGCTCTTTGGAGTGGGCTACTGCAAGGGGTGGTCTCTTCCCTTTGGGTCGGGACTTGCAAGGGATTGTTGCTCTTGTTATCCGGGATAATCTGAATTTTCCCCTGTGGGTCTGTTTTCTATATCAGACAGGGTATTTAAGTTCCTGGAATGTTGTTTATTATAAACATTTGTGTGGCTCGTGCCTTCTGTCCTGGTTCTTCCAGTTGTCAAGTGTTTCACTCGGCGTTTCTCGTGTGGATCCCGCTGTGGGTTGTTGCCGGACCTTTATGATCCTAGGGCTGGTTTGGGGTGCTCCAGTTTCCAGGGTACTTGGGCTTAGCCTTTGTTCTGGCTGTTCTGTTTTACAACTTGGACAGATTTCCTGAGAGCCAGGGCTCTTTGGGGCTCGTCTTGTGCTGGACGATACGGTTCCCTTGGGACAGCCAACTGGTGTAACCTGATGGTGGGCTTTGCTGCCTAGCAAGCGGACGGTTTGCAGTTGTTCAGCTGTAGCTAGTGTGCCTTGCATGTGTGTTCGCAAGTTGCTTTTTTAAGGGGTTCTTTCCCTGTTCGTCAGTGGCATGGCCTTGAGTTTTCTCGGTTCGGCCTCCGGCTTCCTGTCTTATGGGCAGGTGCTTATCGATGCTCTCTTTTTAGGGGGTTAGTTGTCCTCCTTTAGGAGGTATGGTTCCTATTTTAGGGGCCTCTCCTGTGTACGGGAGCTTGGAACCGATGTTTTATCTGGTCGGGGGAACGGTCTGCTCTTTGAGTTGTTCTTTCCATCTGGGGAGCTGCTGGCTCCGCGTTGAGACTTTAGTTGGGTGGTTTTGCTAAATCTCATTGAATCTAAAACCTGTTCGACTGTCTCTGAGGAGTTTTTGGGTTGTCACCTGAGCTCTGTTGGAGTGGCTGTGTCCATTCTTCCGCACTCTTGGGGGCTGGTCTTGGGGTCTCTTTTGTTCCCCTGCTTTCAGATCTGCCGTCGCTTGGGCTGGTCCGGCTAGGTGTAGGATCTGAGATCTGTTACTCATCCTCAGGTCTTGGGGATGCCAGTGGGCCTTTTTTTTGAGGTTCTGTGCTTCTCCCCTTTTTGGGATCTGTGAGTAGGTCAGGCGGCTTGGATTGCCTGGAGTGTGCCCTTTGTCTTGGAGGTTTGGCAATCTGATATTTTGTTCGGCCGCTCTTTCCTTACGGATAGTATTTTCTTCTGTGTCTTCCTACGGATGGCAGAGTGTTGCTGGACTCAGATGTTTACCTTTCTGGGTTTGCTACACATATTTTTTGTGTTTGCTCAGTTGTTTTTTTTTTAGTTCTGGCGGTTTGAGGACTTCGTCTTCAGCTATCTTTTCGGTGCTGTTGCACAATGTTTGGGAGAGGTTTTCTTCTCTTTGCTGATGCCTGATTTTGCACCTTGTGGCTCTGCTAGGTCTGAGTGTCGTCTCACATTGCTCTCAAGACCCATTTGGGTCTCTGTGGGCTTGGCTTACTTTAAAGGGGTTTTTCCTTTATGGGATCTTGCTGTACCCTTTGGGTATCCCTATGGTTCCTCCTTATCCTCTCCCTTTTGGGGACTTTTGCTGTTACTACTGGTGCTAGTAAGGGTTGTGTGGGGACCGACTGCTGGGCGACGGTCTCTCCTGGAGGAGTGTTGGTTCAGTGAGTCTGCTTTGCAGTCTCTAGTTAGGCTTTTGGACTATCTGCGGGTCAGTGTCCTTGGGGCCTTTCCCTTTCTAGTTTTTTTCCAGCTTCGGTCGAAGCGGGGTTGGTTGGGTTGTGTTTCTTCAGGCCTGTTGCCCTCAGAATGGGCCGCCTATTGTACCCTCCCATTTTCGCATTCAGTGTCCTCTGTAGCTTGGGTATTGTTTTCCCAAAAGTAATGAATGCAGCTGTGGACTCTTTCCATTTATGAAGAAAAACATAAATGATGCTTCAGATGGAAAGAGTCCACAGCTTCCCGCCCATGTTTTTTGGGGGGTAGCTGTAATTTGTTCTTCTGGCACCTTTTCACACTGATATTTCTTCTACTGTTCCTTGTTCCTCTGCAGAATGATTGGTATGAGGGGAGTGGGAGGAGTATTTAAGCCTTTGGCTGGGGTGTCTTTGCCTCCTCCTGGTGGCCAGGTTCCTATTTCCCAAAAGTAATGAATGCAGCTGTGGACTCTTTCCATCTGAAGAAAAGAAAATTATCAGGTAAGCATAATGTTATATGCAGCCACCAATCAGCAGCTAGAACCTAGGTTATTTCCTGCTCCTGAGCTTTCCTAGATAAACCTTTCAGCAAAGGATAACAAGAGTATGAAGCAAATTAAACAACAGAACTAAATTGGAAAGTTGTTTAAAATTGTATTCTTTATCTAAATAATTAAAGAGATTTTTTGCAAGAAGTAATTTGCTAGGTACTG
This sequence comes from Bombina bombina, assembly GCF_027579735.1. Classification (NCBI taxonomy): domain Eukaryota; kingdom Metazoa; phylum Chordata; class Amphibia; order Anura; family Bombinatoridae; genus Bombina; species Bombina bombina. The sequence goes on from NC_069507.1 coordinate 173,806,424, forward strand.
TCTCCATACCTATAACAAATACATTGTAAGACTGCAGGGTATATAAGGGTATAAACTACAGAATACAAAACACCATAAATTCACTAAAAAGGAACAAAAGTCTGACTTTAAATCTATTATTGCGGGGGGCGGAGCCAACAGTGAAGCTGTTAGGTCACACATTTTAGTAGCTCCGGCCATTTCAAATATAATACAAAAATTTGGCGAATATACAAGCTTATATATTTGACCATTAATCAAAATTAACTAGCATGGATGACCTATGCACCTAATCCCAAAACGACTAACACTGCATTGACGAAACCTCACAAGCATCGGGTGTAAACTGCTGGCAAGCGGCCTGGGGAGCCGCCATCTTATGGCCTACGCAGCGACTACAGGGAAGAACGAGGCTGCTCAAGGGTTATTGAGTTATTCCTAAATTCGACGTCTGCCACCATACCTAATCATGGACACTGCGGAGCGCGTCATGGAAGAGATACACTGCTTTTAAGACGGCTATCGTGATGTGTTTAAATGCTTCAACGTATTAGTGCCACGGCAGGCAGAAGCAGCGTCCGATGCTCGTACTGATCACGCTCCCACTATTATTGTTACTCCCAAGAGGGGGGATGCTTTGGGGCCCCAGCGTTCCTCACCTACTCGGCATCAACTACAGAGCACTTTGGGAGCGGAGAGCGTGGTGGCAGTGGCTCACTTAAACAGATTAGAAGTTGGAGGCGGCCTGTCTAGAGCTGAACACTCAACACCTCTGGGAACTGTGAGCATTGCCTACAAAGCATCAGTTGCAACGGATCATAACCTCCTGGCACGACATCAAGTATCTTCTACTGTGGCCCATAGAGGTTTGTTTGGTCTGAGGCATGCAGGTCGGATCGACGAGAAAGCAGCCCAAAACGTACCTTACCTTATTGTCTCAGAACTCTTTTCACTCTCGGACTGCCCTACCCAGCTTAGCTTTATTGCCATAGTTCAGAGTCTCAAACTCCATGGTTGCCTTAAGAAAAATATCCTGAAAACCGGAGTGGGCTAAATTCTTCCCTGCTTAAGTGTTTCTATCAGCCTTACAAGTCTGATACTATGACAAATGCAGAGACGGATTAGTTGTTATTTTTATGGGACTTAACCATCCTAAGTATATTGTGAGACTTACTACGAGTTTTATAATGGGTACTGAAAATTTGCAGGATCTCCTAAATCACTGTTGGACTTTAATCTATCACTGCAAGTTTCATTTGTTGGTAATGCCTTTTTTAAAGTTGTTGCTTGCAGCCACATAGTACTTTATTAGAGTACAATATTGACAACCTTAAGATCTGAGCTCCACGCAAATCCCTGCCCACATGTGCTTGCTGCTTTATAATTACAGGCTCTTCAATGTTTATTTGCACCCACCGCGATATAAACAGAATTTAAGCATTATATTATACAATACCCCCATGTCTGCAGATTTTTATACCTTATACATATGCCTGGAGTTTAGGTGTAGCTTCTAACCATGACGCATTGCTGCCAGTGGCCGTGGCAGCGTGATGCCCATATTTTATAAATATACAGCTCCATGGAAACGTTTCAGACATAGTTTTACATCGCAATGCAAATCAGCCTGTATAAGTAATGTTTTTTTATTTTTTTACTTTATGTTAAAGCTCTAGACATGTTTTAAATACTATATTTACAATTGTTAAGCAGCCACGGCAAATACATAGGATTTACATATTAACCCTATTAATGTTTGATAGGTTGGCATCTAATAAGCTTCTGTATTTATGTATTCTTATAAATTCCACTTGGGTTGGTCCCATCAAGTTCTAGCTACACCCCCCCCCCATTATAAGTAGTCTCCCCTATCCTAGTCTATCTTTATACATACACTTATGTTGTAGGCCTTTCTTTTCTGTATTAAGTTCTTTCATGCTTCTTGAGTCTTACTATATACAGGGTCTATACCTGTATTACTATCTGGTATTAAAAAAAGGTTTCAATAACACGATTATTAGTTTAAACTACCTATCATACCTGAACGCCCCCCCCCCCCCCCCAATAATGAACCTCTTTGATAAGGAGGGCTAAATATGCGGCTTTTCTTGCCTATGCCGCAACCTTAGATACCCCCCTAGTACTCGCTTCTACATAATCCCACAGTATTGACTCTATCTACTATACTCAGCTTAGCAGGTCTGATTAACATAATTTCCTAGATGAGTCGTTTATTGTTCAGATTGTATAGAAAACAAAAGAGGTTCCAGCCTTCTGCAGCATTGTCTATGATGTGACTTTTATTTCTTTACATGGTAGAAGTCAAGTGGAAATGTACAATTTATGTCTGGTTTTTTTATATGTTATTTCACATATGTTGTAATATTCTAGCACAACCTCAAAAAAAATTAAATTTTTTTTTAAAAAAAAATCTAGTATTACTATATTATATTCTATTATTGCACTGCTGCTTGCATATAACTGTGTGTTTAACCCTGCAAGTGCTTGAAAAGATTGTTACAATTAGCTCCAGAGGAGGAATGTACTAGTGGGCCCTAGCTAAACACATCTGGTAAACCAATAAGACGACACATATGTGCGTAGCTACCAATCACCAGCTAGCTCCCAGTAGATCTGCTCCTGAGCTTACATAAGATGCCAAAAGAACAAAGTCAAATTGATAAAAGAAACTGAAAGTCTAATAAAATTGCATGCTCTTTCTCAGTGTTTCTCAGCTCCAGTTTAAAAGTATAGGGGTACGTGAAAACTGGAGCTGAGAAACACTGAGAGAGAGCATGCAATTTTATTAGACTTTCATTTTCTTTTATCAAAGGGCAGATTTTCATTATATCTTAACTAGAGCACATGTTTAATAATCAGCTAATCAGTAACCATGGCTACTAACCCACGCTCACCCATCAGCAGATTACTTCCCCTTGACAATCCAGCCTGCTACGTAATGGGACACTAAACCTAATTTTTTTCTTTAATGGTTCAGATAGAGCATGCAATTGGAAGGAACTTTCTAATTTACTCCTACAATCAATTTTTCTTTATTCTCATGCTATCTTTTTTTAAAGAGCAGGAATTTAAAGCATAGGAGCCGGCCCATTTTAGGTTCAGCACCCTTGATAGTGCTTGCTTATTGATGGCTACATTGAGCAAACCAATAAGCAAGCATAACCTCAGCCAAAACTGGGCTGAATATTAAGCTTTACATTCCTGCTTTTTAAATAAAGATAGCAAGAGAACGAAGAACATTTTATAATAGGAGTAAATTAGAAAGTTGCTTAAAATTGCATGCTCTATCTGAATCTTTAAAGAAAAAATATTGGTTTAGTGTCGCTTTAAAGTGAAGGTAAACTTTGATTAATGAAAGCCTGTTTTTTAAAAAATACTATTAAAAACAGGGGCACTTTCATTCATCAAAGTTTAGAAAGCAGCCGTTTTGATTAAAAACGTACCTTTTTTTCTTTTCACAGCTAGACCAGCTTCCCCCACCTGGATTTCCTCTCTTCACACGTCGGCAATGACTAATCCGGCTTCCTCCAATCACGGCTTTCCCCCAGGGTAGTCATTGCCTGAGGCCATGCTGTGATTGGAGGAAGCCGGATTAGTCATTGATGATGTGTGAAGAGAGGATTTCCAGGAGGGGGAATCTGCTCTGGCTGTGCAAAGAACAAAGGTAAGTTTTTAATCAAAACGGCTGCTTTGTAAACTTTGATGAATGAAAGTGCCCCTGTTTTTAATAGTATTTTTAAAAAACGGGCTTTCATTCACCAAAGTTTACCTTCACTTTAAGGACTGGAGTTGAGAAACACTGCCCTTGTTCTGGGAAAACGGCAAAACTTGTGAAAACAGAGAACCACGTCACTTCCTGTGACGTTGCATCAGCTGTTTCACAAATTTTGTCCGTAATGCGCATGCGTGCTAGTGTCATTACATATCTGGCCGAATATGTCACTGCTACAATTTTGAGAGCCGTGAAATTCCTGGACCCCTTTGTATAGCGCATGTGTGGGATTTTGAAACAGGTGACATGGTTCGCTGTTTTCACAAGTTCGCTGTTTTCCCAGAACACCATGTCTAAGCCATGAAAGTTTCATTTTCACTTTCATTTCCCATGTAACAATAATACAGGGTTTTACAAATTCCTGTAGTTCGCAAACCATGGCTTCCAATATTACTAACTTTTTTTTTTTTTTTACTGTTAAATCTACAAATAGCCATATCCAAAACATATTTCAGTTCCCATACAATATGTCATTGCTTGGACGTTTCATGGTTAAATGTAAATTTGTGAAATGTATATATGCACTGATACATCTGATCATATAATACAATCAATTCAACTCCTAATCTCTAAGAGGGCCACAATTTCACCCATCTTTCCCGTATCATTTGCTCTACCGGCTGCAAGCCCTCAATGCCTCTGTTTGTACATCTGTGTTAAGATTTAAGGGACATAAAACTGAAAATGGAAATTAAAATGAATATATTCAGTTTTGAAAAGAAGCATTTTTTAATGCACATGCATTATCAAAATTGCTTCTAGTAAATATTGTTTTAGTGATAGCTTTTACCATACATGTAGCATATGCTCTATGTCGGCTCAGACACAATATATTGTATTGACAATGACACCAACCTGCTAAAGAATAGATTTACTGATGTAATGAATCGGCTGATGTCTGGTTCTTGGTGTAACTAGGAATTCTATTGATCTTAACAACATGAAACTTTTTCATTGATTACATTTTAAAATCTTCAAAAACATAATCTTCAGATGTTTAAGAAGCAATACAAAAACTAATGTGAAAAAGTTCTATACTGCAAGTAAGATTCCACTTGAGTGGAAAATTAACAAACCACTTCTATTTCTAACTTTGCACCCCAGGTATTAATGCAGTTAAATATTAAACTTATTTTCTCCTTGTTTCTTCTAAAACAGGGATGGCCAAATGGTGTGGCCCTCTGCACTAATTTTTGTGGCCCAAGGGAAAAACTAGAACTGTGAAAGTGTGCCACTTTTTGTGCTCCCAGGAAAAAACAGAACTAAATATGTGGTTTGGAGACTTCTGGTTAGTGGCCAAACTCAAATTAGCCCTCTAAAAAGGATAATATCAGATAAAGGATACCCTGCAACATTACAAAATGAAACAAAGTGTCAGCGCTATTGCAATATACCAAACAGTCCCACTAATAAATTCACCAAATAGTCCCACAAAGGAATGAGAAAACGTAAAAAGTTTAAAATGTACTTGATTGGGGTAATCCGCCTAAAAATTATTCCTTTCTAATTAGTGTCAAGCTCCCTTCTTTCAGCAGTGCTGCATCTTAAATACTAGTGGTCCCACATAGTAACACACCCACAACAAATTAAATAGAAAAAAATGAGAAGTGCAACCACAAATCAAGGTTATAGTTTATTAAAAATGGACAACACATAAAAATCTACTTACAAAAGTGTGTAGTAAATATGCCTATTGTACTCTGACTACATATCCCAGAGTCCTTCAGTAGCTTGACACCACTTTCTGTTACTAGTTGCCAGCAAAAGCTTGCATTCCTCAATCACCTTGATACCGTCACATCAACAGTGACTGCAACACTATCAGGAAGATTGGGAGATCTTGACTTCCTCTAAGCATTTTATTTGCTTTCTGGAGACTCCTTAAGATCTTGAATACTAATGAAATTAAATTAATACAAATCAAAAATTCTCCCATCTTTCACTTTCCTTAAAAATTGATTTGCTTTTGTAATCGTTTGTAGGATCTTTGTTAAGTAATATATATGTATCTCTATCCCCTAATATATTTTGGCCTCCTAAAAATAATCATTCCTATTTTGAAGGACGATTCCACCGCCTTTATCTGCAGATCTAATAATCACATTAGTATCTTTTGATAAATTATGTAGGGCTTTTAGTTCATACACATTGCCCGTAAAATGATTATTATTGATCTTGCTTATATCTTGACTGACCAACTGGCTAAAATTGTTAATATGTTCCCCTTGTACATGGGTGGGATGGAAAGTAGATGGCTTCTTGTGAAATGAATGGACCGTCCTCATAAAAACTCATATCGAGAAGCTGGTCTTCCAATGCATTTAAATCTGACTTTTCACTAGACTCACTTATTTGCAATCTAACACCATCTAGTTGTTTCAGATCTCTCAGAGTAGTGATATCCTCCCTAGTCCATATAATTTTATTATTTTTAAAAGGGACATGAAACACATTTTTTTTCTTTCATGGTTCAAATAGAGCATGCGATTTTTAACAACTTTCCAATTTACTTCTATTGTCTAATTTGTTTAGTTCTCTTGGTAAACTCAGCAGCTGCTGATTGGTGGCTGCACTTATATGTCTCATATTATTGGCTCACCCAATATATTCAGCTAGGTCCCAGTAGTGCATTGATGCTTCTTCAACAAAGGATACCAAGAGAATTAAGCAAATTAGATGATAGAAGTAATTTGGAAAGTTGTTTAAAATTGTATTCTCTATTATTAATAAATTGATTCCAATTGAATCATAAAAGAATGTGAGGCTTCATGTCCCTTTGATGGTACTCATTTGTTTATGTAAAAAAAACCTTTTCAAAATGTATTTATTTGTAAACATTTTTGGTGCAAAGTTTCTTTTTATTTTGCATTTTTTATTTAGCAATTTTTGTTTTATTTTTATAGTGTGACTTTACTTGTTTGCAATTGAGTATATTAGTAAGATCCACCTTAATAGAATCAAGTCATTAATTTAAAGTGAGCATTCAACCACCTTAAAGGGACAGTCTACACCAGAATTTTTGTTGTTTAAAAAGAAAGATAATCCCTTTATTACCCATTCCCCAGTTTTGCATAACCAACACAGTTATAATACATGTCTGTAATTACCTTGTATGTATGCCTTTGCAAACTGCCCCCCTTACTTCAGGTTTTTTTTTTTTTTTACAGACTTGCATTTTAGCCAATCAGTGCTCACTCCTAGGAGCTTCACATGCGTGAGCTCAATGTTATCTATATGAAAAACATGAACTAACGCCCTCTAGTGGTAAAAAACTGTCAAAATTATTTCAGATTAGAGGCGGCCTTCAAGGTCAAAGAAATGAGCTCCTTGGTTTAGCTTTCAACTAAGAACACCAAGAGAACAAAGCAAAATTGGTGATAAAGGTAAATTGGAAAGTTGTTTAAAATTACATGCCCTATTTAAATCATGAAAGTTTTTTTTTACTTGACTGACCCTTTAAGATCTTAAGGGGTGAAGTTATGAAGAGTAAAATATGAGATCCCTTGCAACAAGGAGTACTCTTGAGAAAGTCTGCAGAAAGCAGATGAAATGCATAGAGGTAGTCAAGATCTCCCGACCATCCTCAGAGTGCTGCAGTCCCTATGGATGTGCCAGTATCGATGATATTGAGTTTACGCTGGCAATTCATAACCAAAAGTGATGTCAAGCGACAGAAGAACTCTGGGATTTGTAGTCAGAAGGTATACAAGAGGCGTTATTAATACACACTTTTATGAGTAGATTTCTACGTGTTGTCCATTTTTAATAAACCTTACCCTTGACTTAGGGATGTGATTCTTATTTTTTCCAGTTATCCTGCAAGGTCACTTTAATATTATTTGTTCAATACCTATAAATCAATATGTGGCCCTTAAGGCTTCTAAAATATTGATTTCTTCTTTTAATTTCTCTGAATGTAGCTCAGTTTTAGAGAAAGAAACACAGTATTATGGGAGTTACATAGCATTCTGGACTTTATAGTTCACCATTTCCCTATCAGTATTGTGCCACTGCATTTCTGGAATGAATTGTACAGTGTTGGGGAGTGAGATCCCTGGAAGGCAGGAAGTTTTGCATGAGGTCATGCTCCCTCCTCCATACTGTGTGTGTATGTGCTATGAGCCTTTGGGGAGAGATGCACTGTCTATATGAAGCTATGAGCCCTCTGCACACACTGGGGAAAGCAGCTGGGAGTATTTCCCCTCCCACCAAGGAATAAAGTATCTCAATTAATAGCAATGTTAACACTTTCTGTGTGGTCCTCCTACTCCCATACTAGAATAGTTTGTTAAAAATGTTGCCAATGGCACAAATAGAGGAATGTTAATTTGCATATTTTAGATAAAGTACTGTTTGTTGTTTTAGGCTTTGGAAGTTGCTCTTATCAGTCCGTGTGCCTTAATTTGTAAACTCAACATTGTTTTTCCAAAATTCGGATAGAGTATAGAAATAAAAAATGACTTTGTTCTCTTGGTATTCTCTGTTGAAAGGCATACCTAGGTAGGCTCAGGAGTGTGCACATGTCTGGAGCACTATATGGCAGCAGTTTTTTAAGGTCTCTAATAATGTCATAAATTGTTGCAAACACTGTTACCATCTAGTGTTCAAAAGTACACATTCATGAACCTACATAGTTATGATAGTTAACAAAGGAGAAAAAGTAAATTTAATAACGCCACAAACTGTTTTTTTTTTTAAAAAGTGTATAAATGAATAAAATAAACATTTCATACCACTTTAAAGGGACATAAAACCTAAACTTTTTCTTTCATGAATTATATAGAGAATACAATTTTAAACAACTTTCTAGTTTGCATCTATTATCTAATTTGCTTCATTCTTTTGGTATACTTTGTTGAAGAAGCAGCAATTCACTACTGGGAGCAAGCTGAACATATCAGATGAGCCAATAACTTGAGGCATATATGTGCAGCCACCAATAAACAGCTCCTTAGTCTACCTAGGTATCATTTTCAACAAAAGCTACCAAGAAAACAAAACAAATTAGATACGAGCAAATTGGAAAAAAAATTCAAACCACGTGCTCTATCTAAATCATGAAAGAAAAAGATGCAGGTTTCATGCCCCCTTTCATTTTAGTTTAAATGTTTACGGACAATAAAGACAATAAAAAAGAAAGGAATTCTGATTGCATTTTAGAATATCATTCTTCTGATCACTTACACATAAAGGTCCATAGGAAACTCTTTCATCATATGAGTCACAATGAATTCAACCATCAGGTCTAGAAAAAAAAGAGAGAAATGGAGGAATTTTCCAAAAGCTGTTTGATCTGAATCATTAACTATCTCTATAAATTGTTTTAAAAACAAAAGGCTAACTACTTGTATAAATGTGTGTATAAATGTACATCTAAAAGACATTATAATTAATGGCCAGTCTCATGGTAGGTTATAAGTCCATTAGCCTGTGATTCATAACAAAAGCAGCTGGCAAAGGGTGACTGTTTTTATTTCATATTTGTTTCATAGTTATAGTCATGCCCTTTGCTTTGTCGTCTTGATTGTAAAATAAATAAGACAATCTTTTGACAGGATTGCAGTTATAAAATCTGGGCTTTCATGGGAAAATAGGGAAGGGGGTGAGAATCTCCATGGAAACTGAAGCTGCTAAAAATAGCCATACAGAGTATTAAGTCTACTGATTTTCTCTGAATGAATTGTTCACTCCGTACTGAGCACAGAAGGTGAAAAAAGTGTGAAACCTGTTTGCCAACCTATACTTTATTTATGATAAAGCTACACACTGATATAGTTTTATTCAGAAATATGCATGGAATAAGCAATACAGTATGTCGATAAATAGGAAATGATCTTATTTTTACTTGTAATGTTCAATAATTGCTTGTTAGGAATGCAGATTACCTATTGTCTTTTATTCTTAAAGTGGCATAAAACAGGTTGAGATCTGTGCATATCCTAAAAGGGCTAATTAAGTAAAAAATAGCCTGCATTAAAAAAAAATTAAAAACTGCTGTCAGGTATTTAAAATCATTTTCAAAAATAAGCAAAAATACTTATATAGCCAAGTTGTCTGTAGCATTGTGCTCCACCCCTCTTATCAGTGTTTAGACACAGGCATTGTATTTCAACTGAGTTCACAGCTTCTATGCATGCTCCAGCAGATAATCACTGTGCACATTTGTATTCTACCAAAACAACAATAGATATAAATACAGCCATATAAGGAAATGTGTGGGGGGAGTTAGAGCTTTACAATTTGGAAACTTAAAAAAAACAGAATTTATGCTTACCTGATAAATTACTTTCTCCAACGGTGTGTCCGGTCCACGGCGTCATCCTTACTTGTGGGATATTCTCTTCCCCAACAGGAAATGGCAAAGAGTCCCAGCAAAGCTGGTCACATGATCCCTCCTAGGCTCCGCCCACCCCAGTCATTCGACCGACGGACAGGAGGAAATATATATAGGAGAAACCATATGATACCGTGGTAGTTAGAGAAAATAATTCATCAGACCTGATTAAAAAACCAGGGCGGGCCGTGGACCGGACACACCGTTGGAGAAAGTAATTTATCAGGTAAGCATAAATTCTGTTTTCTCCAACATTGGTGTGTCCGGTCCACGGCGTCATCCTTACTTGTGGGAACCAATACCAAAGCTTTAGGACACGGATGAAGGGAGGGAGCAAATCAGGTCACCTAAATGGAAGGCACCACGGCTTGCAAAACCTCTCTCCCAAAAATAGCCTCCGAAGAAGCAAAAGTATCAAATTTGTAAAATTTGGCAAAAGTGTGCAGTGAAGACCAAGTCGCTGCCTTACATATCTGGTCAACAGAAGCCTCGTTCTTGAAGGCCCATGTGGAAGCCACAGCCCTAGTGGAGTGAGCTGTGATTCTTTCAGGAGGCTGCCGTCCGGCAGTCTCATAAGCCAATCGGATAATGCTTTTAAGCCAAAAGGAAAGAGAGGTAGAAGTCGCTTTTTGACCTCTCCTTTTACCAGAATAAACAACAAACAAGGAAGATGTTTGTCTGAAATCTTTAGTAGCCTCTAAATAGAATTTTAGAGCACGGACTACGTCCAAATTGTGTAACAAACGTTCCTTCTTTGAAACTGGATTCGGACACAAAGAAGGTACAACTATCTCCTGGTTAATATTTTTGTTGGAAACAACTTTCGGAAGAAAACCAGGCTTAGTACGCAAAACCACCTTATCTGCATGGAACACCAGATAGGGCGGAGAACACTGCAGAGCAGATAACTCTGAAACTCTTCTAGCAGAAGAAATTGCAACCAAAAACAAAACTTTCCAAGATAATAACTTAATATCTACGGAATGTAAGGGTTCAAACGGAACCCCTTGAAGAACTGAAAGAACTAGATTTAGACTCCAGGGAGGAGTCAAAGGTCTGTAAACAGGCTTGATCCTAACCAGAGCCTGAACAAATGCTTGAACATCTGGCACAGCTGCCAGTCTTTTGTGAAGTAAAACAGATAAAGCATAGATCTGTCCCTTCAGAGAACTTGCAGATAATCCTTTCTCCAAACCTTCTTGTAGAAAGGATAGAATCTTAGGAATTTTTATCTTGTTCCATGGGAATCCTTTAGATTCACACCAACAGATATATTTTTTCCATATTTTATGGTAAATTTTTCTAGTTACAGGCTTTCTAGTCTGAATCAGAGTATCTATTACAGAATCTGAAAACCCACGCTTTGATAAAATCAAGCGTTCAATCTCCAAGCCGTCAGTTGGAGGGAAACCAGATTCGGATGTTCGAATGGACCCTGAACAAGAAGGTCCTGTCTCAAAGGTAGCTTCCATGGTGGGGCCGATGACATATTCACCAGGTCTGCATACCAAGTCCTGCGTGGCCACGCAGGAGCTATCAAGATCACCGAGGCCCTCTCCTGATTGATCCTGGCTACCAGCCTGGGGATGAGAGGAAACGGTGGGAATACATAAGCTAGGTTGAAGGTCCAAGGTGCTACTAGTGCATCTACTAGGGTCGCCTTGGGATCCCTGGATCTGGACCCGTAGCAAGGAACCTTGAAGTTCTGACGAGACGCCATCAGATCCATGTCTGGAATGCCCCATAATTGAGTTATTTGGGCAAAGATTTCCGGATGGAGTTCCCACTCCCCCGGATGGAATGTCTGACGACTCAGAAAATCCGCTTCCCAATTTTCCACTCCTGGGATGTGGATCGCAGACAAGTGGCAGGAGTGATCCTCCACCCATTGAATTATCTTGGTCACTTCTTTCATCGCCAGGGAAGTCCTTGTTCCCCCCTGATGATTGATATATGCAACGGTCGTCATGTTGCATGACTGAAACCTTATGAATTTGGCCTTTGCTAGTTGAGGCCAAGCTCTGAGAGCATTGAATATCGCTCTCAGTTCCAGAATGTTTATCGGGAGAAGAGACTCTTCCCGAGACCATAGACCCTGAGCTTTCAGGGATTCCCAGACAGCGCCCCAGCCCACTAGGCTGGCGTCGGTCGTGACAATGACCCACTCTGGTCTGCGGAAGCTCATTCCCTGTGACAGATTGTCCAGGGTCAGCCACCAACGGAGTGAATCTCTGGTCTTTTGATCTACTTGAATCGTCGGAGACAAGTCTGTATAATCCCCATTCCACTGTCTGAGCATGCACAGTTGTAATGGTCTTAGATGAATTCGTGCAAAAGGAACTATGTCCATTGTTGCAACCATCAATCCTATTACTTCCATGCACTGCGCTATGGAAGGACGAGGAACAGAATGAAGTACTTGACAAGAGCTTAGAAGTTTTGATTTTCTGACCTCTGTCAGAAAAATCCTCATTTCTAAGGAATCTATTATTGTTCCCAAGAAGGGAACTCTTGTTGACGGGGACAGAGAACTTTTTTCTTTGTTCACCTTCCATCCGTGAGATCTGAGAAAGGCTAGGACGATGTCCGTATGAGCCTTTGCTTTTGACAGGGACGACGCTTGAATCAGGATGTCGTCCAAGTAAGGTACTACTGCAATGCCCCTTGGTCTTAGAACCGCTAGAAGGGACCCTAGTACCTTTGTGAAAATCCTTGGAGCAGTGGCTAATCCAAATGGAAGTGCCATAAACTGGTAATGCTTGTCCAGAAAAGCGAACCTTAGGAACTGATGATGTTCCTTGTGGATAGGAATATGTAGGTACGCATCCTTTAAATCCACGGTAGTCATAAATTGATTTTCCTGGATAGTAGGTAGGATCGTTCGAATAGTTTCCATTTTGAACGATGGTACCCTGAGAAATTTGTTTAGGATCTTTAGATCCAAAATTGGTCTGAATGTTCCCTCTTTTTTGGGAACTATGAACAGATTGGAATAAAATCCCATTCCTTGTTCTCTTATTGGAACTGGATGTATCACTCCCATCTTTAACAGGTCTTCTACACAATGTAAGAATGCCTGTCTCTTTATTTGGTTTGAAGATAATTGAGACCTGTGGAACCTTCCCCTTGGGGGTAGTTCCTTGAATTCCAGGAGATAACCTTGAGAAACTATTTCTAGCGCCCAAGGATCCTGAACATCTCTTGCCCAAGCCTGAGCAAAGAGAGAAAGTCTGCCCCCCACTAGATCCGGTCCCGGATCGGGGGCTATCCCTTCATGCTGTTTTGGTAGCAGTGGTAGGCTTCTTGGCCTGCTTACCCTTGTTCCAGCCTTGCATTGGTTTCCAGGCTGGTTTGGGTTGTGAAGTATTACCCTCTTGCTTAGAGGATACAGAATTAGAGACTGGTCCGTTTCTGCGAAAGGGACAAAAATTAGGCTTATTATTAGCCTTAAAAGACCTATCCTGTGGGAGGGCGTGGCCCTTTCCCCCAGTGATGTCTGAAATAATCTCTTTCAAATCAGGTCCAAATAATGTTTTACCTTTGAAAGGAATGTTAAGCAATTTTGTCTTGGAAGACACATCCGCTGACCAAGACTTTAGCCAAAGCACTCTGCGCGCCACGACAGCAAACCCTGAATTTTTCGCCGCTAATCTAGCTAATTGCAAAGCGGCATCTAAAACAAAAGAGTTAGCCAATTTAAGTGCTTGAACTCTGTCCATAACCTCCTCATACGAAGATTCTTTACTGAGCGATTTTTCTAGTTCCTCGAACCAGAAACACGCTGCCGTAGTGACAGGAACAATGCATGAAATTGGTTGTAGAAGGTAACCTTGCTGTACAAAAATCTTTTTAAGCAAACCCTCTAATTTCTTATCCATAGGATCTTTGAAAGCACAACTATCTTCGATAGGAATAGTAGTGCGTTTGTTTAGAGTAGAAACCGCCCCCTCGACCTTGGGGACTGTCTGCCATAAGTCCTTTCTGGGGTCGACTATAGGAAATAATTTCTTAAATATAGGGGGGGGAACAAAAGGTATGCCGGGCCTTTCCCACTCTTTATTTACTATGTCCGCCACCCGCTTGGGTATAGGAAAAGCGTCGGGGGGCACCGGAACCTCTAGGAACTTGTCCATCTTACATAATTTCTCTGGAATGACCAAATTGTCACAATCATCCAGAGTAGATAACACCTCCTTAAGCAGTGCGCGGAGATGTTCTAATTTAAATTTAAATGTCACAACATCAGGTTCAGCTTGATGAGAAATTTTTCCTGAATCTGAAATTTCTCCATCAGACAAAACCTCCCTCATGGCCCCTTGAGATTGGTGTGAGGGTATGTCAGAACAGTTATCATCAGCGTCCTCTTGCTCTTCAGTGTTTAAAACAGAGCAATCGTGCTTTCTCTGATAAGTAGGCATTTTGGATAAAAGATTTGCTATGGAGTTATCCATTACAGCCGTTAATTGTTGCATGGTAATAAGCATTGGCGCACTAGATGTACTAGGGGCCTCCTGTGTGGGCATAACTGGTGTAGACACAGTAGGGGATGATGTAGTATCATGTTTACTCCCCTCATTTGAGGAATCATCTTGGGCAATATCATTATCTGTTGCATTACTGTCCTTACTTTGTTTGGACACTATGGCACAATTATCACATAAATTTAAATGGGGAGACACATTGGCTTTCATACATATAGAACATAGCTTATCTGATGGTACAGACATGTTAAACAGGCTTAAACTTGTCAACAAAGCACAAAAAACGTTTTAAAATAAAACAGTTACTGTCACTTTAAATTTCAAACTGAAAACACTTTATTACTGAATATGTGAAAAAGTATGAAGGAATTGTTCAAAATTCACCAAAATTTCACCACAGTGTCTTAAAGCATTAAAAGTATTGCACACCAAATTTCAAAGCTTTAACCCTTAAATTAACGGAACCGGAGCCGTTTTTACATTTAACCCCTATACAGTCCCAGAATGAGGCTCTGTCTATAACTAGAAAGGCCCCCATCTGAAAAAGGTGTCCAACACAGTGCCTGCCGTTTTTCTAAACGTTCCCCAAGATTTATAATACCAATAATTAGTTAGAATCTGCATAATATGCCTAGTAAAGCAATTGTTTTAGCCCAGAAAAATGTCTACCAGTTTTTAAGCCCTTTTTGAAGCCCTTTATTCTTTTATGTTTAACTAAGAAAATGGCTTACCGGTCCCCATGAGGGGAAATGACAGCCTTCCAGCATTACATGGTCTTGTTAGAAATATGGCTAGTCATACCTTAAGCAGAAAAGACTGCTAACTGTTTCCCCCAACTGAAGTTACTTCATCTCAACAGTCCTGTGTGGAAACAGCAATCGATTTTAGTTACTGTCTGCTAAAAATCATCTTCCTCTTACAAACAGAAATCTTCATCCTTTTCTGTTTCAGAGTAAATAGTACATACCAGCACTATTTTAAAATAACAAACACTTGATAGAAGAATAAAACTACAAAAAACTCTTAACCATCTCCGTGGAGATGTTGCCTGTGCAACGGCAAAGAGAATGACTGGGGTGGGCGGAGCCTAGGAGGGATCATGTGACCAGCTTTGCTGGGACTCTTTGCCATTTCCTGTTGGGGAAGAGAATATCCCACAAGTAAGGATGACGCCGTGGACCGGACACACCAATGTTGGAGAAAGGGTTAATGGCGAGGCACTTGCAGTATACATTTGCAGGTAAAGTAATTAAAATACATCTTATTATATTTTGTCTCTTTCCCAACTTGTTTTATGTCCCTTTAAAGCTAAATAAAAAATGTTTCTTTCATGATTCAGATAGAGCACACTATTTTAAACTACATTCCAATTTACTTTAATTATCTAATTTGCTTTATTCTTTAGGTATCCTATGTTGAAGAAATAGCAATGCACATGGGTGGACCAATAACATAAGGCCTCTATCAGTCTATTTAGATATGCTTTTCAACAAAGGATATCAAGAGATATTTAAAATTGCATGCTCTTCCTGAATCATGAAAGAAAAAATTAAAATTATCCAAAATAGTTTAGATTTTTATGGAGGCAAAGTTTACCTTCACTGTTCTGTATCTTTCCATAAATAAAATTATATATCAGTATTCTCCAAAGAAAAAAAAACATCCGTAAGTTATGTAAATTACATCACAAAATAACTTACCTAACACGGCGCACACCAGGGGGCGGCAAGGTAGGTTTTTATCAGCTCCTTTTTTCCTATGTCTCATTGGCTGCAGAAATTTGCAATTAAATAAGATACAGTTAATGATACTAAAAGATCTACGTCATTTATCTCAGTTGCTCTACATTTAACATTTTTAGAAAGAGCCTTTAACGGTGGTCCTTATTCATACATATAAAATGAATCCAAGCATAAATGTTGCAGTGTCTAATCAGTATCCATGGTTTTATTTGATGCTTTATTTTCAGCATATCGTTCGCATGGATATAATAGAAATGTTTTACCCATGTTTAATGCACCTCTACATATAACAACAAAGGCATGATGTTCATTGGTCACATAAAATGTTTAATATGGTTTATTAATATATTGAAGACATAGGATTTATTGAGAAAAAAAAGATTATTAAAGAGATATTGGCATAGCAAATCCAAGACAAGTGATTAGAAAACATAATTTATGCTTACCTGATAAATGTATTTCTTTTTTTTTTGGTTGCGAGAGTCCACAACCTTAGTCTTGGGAATTACTTTACCTGGCCACCAGGAGGTGGCAAAGACACCCCAACCAGAGCTTTAAGTATCCCTACCACTTCCCTCTCTCTCCCAGTAGTTCGTATACTCCGGTCAAGAGAGAAGGTATAAAAGGAAAGGGATAACTGTGGTAAAGAGGTGCAACTATAACTGACGCCAATGAGACAAATTCCGAGCGGGTTTGTGGACTTTAACAAACAAGAAAGAAATGTATCAGGAAAGCATAAATTATGTTTTCTTTCTAATGGTTGTGGAACGCATACCCAAGCTGAGAAGTCCATGGAAATTAGGGTGGGAAAAGGAAGGCAGGCACTTATTTACCAGGTATCACGGCCTACAAAAATCTTCTCCCAAAGGATGCCTCAGAAGAGGCAAACACATCAAATTGGTAAAATTTGGAGAAAGTGTGTAAGGATGAGCAAGTGACCGCCCTGCAATTCTGTTCCACAGATGCATTATTCCTGAAAGCCCAAGAAGTAAACACAGATCAGGTAAAATGAGCAGTAATTCTCAAAAGGAATCCAAAGTCATTACTAGTAAGGATGGAAATATACCTAAACAAGGGAGTAATTATATCAATGCTCCACCTGCTAATAGTAATAGATTTGGTCCTTTAAGTAAGAATGTTCAGCCCAGACCGCCACCGCATTCACAGAATATACATGTGAAACCATCAGAACAGAGCTGGTGGGAGAATCAAAATCAAAGAGTTGTAAAATGAGGGTGGGAACAAAGCGAGGTTGTAGAGGAGGCATCAAACTCAGGGAGAAACAAAGAAGATGGAACTAGAAACAGCTAAGAATGACATTTTTAATCTATCAGATAGAGTTCTTAAGGATGAGGAAGTTAGTTTATTGGCTAAGGGATTGAAATTTGCCCCTAAAAAAGCTCCAAGTAAGTTTGATACATATATCGATTTACAAAAATTCATTAGAAAACTTACCCTTAAAAGGTATTATGTTAAGGAATATAATAGCAACCTAGAGAAGATAAATGCTGTTATAGTTTGAATGTAGATGATATTATAGCGATTAAAAGTCTCAAACAGTTGGAAAAAGATAACTATAGAGATGATTATAGTCTTCCAGATATTAAAGAAAGTGATTTGTTGGATTTGAGTGTATACGATACAGACAATGAAAATAGACATAGTGGATTAAAACCTCAGTCCACGTTCTATCCACTCCATGCACAGGGGGAATATATATATACCTATAATAGATTAGTCACTGAGTACCTCAATTCCTTTTTTGAAAAACAACAGAAAAAATTTGTTAATAAGTATAATGATAATTTAAGTTTCTTGGAAAGGAAGGTATTACAGGAATTAACCCTAGATAAAACGATTGTCATACGCCAGGCTGATAAGGGGGGAGGGGTCGTAGTACAAAATAGATGCAACTATTTAAAGGAATCTTTTGTATTATTAGGGGATCATAAAGTATATTCTATTCTGAAACTAAATCCTACAGAGAAATTTAAGAAAGAATTGCATGCATTATTAACAGAAGCTAAGGAAAATAATATTATAGATAATGAGGAATTCAATTTTATATATAGACCTAATCCTAATATTCCCATTTTTTACCATATCCCTAAAATCCATAAAGATTGTAAAAACCCACCTGGGCGACCAATCGTTTCAGGGATTGGTTCAGTTAGTAGAAATTTGTCTATATATGTAGATTGGTATCTCCAGCCCATGGCCAAAAGCGTAAAATCTTACCTCAAGGCTACAACCCACACAATCAAATTATTTGAAGGATTAGAATGGCAGCAAGACTATTTATGGATATCATGCAATGTCTCTTCATTATATACTAAGATCCCCCATGAACAAGGTGTAGAAGCATTTAAAACGTTATGTACTACTTGGAATATTCCTGATATACATGTTGATTTCCTTGCCAGGAGCATATTATATATATAAACCCATAATTATTTTGCATTTGAGGGGAAGTGTTACAAACAAATTCAACATGGCCCTCTCTTATGCAAATATTTATATGGGTTATTTTGAAAATGCGATGATTTGGAGTGACCATCAATTTAAGTCTAATATACTGTACATCGATACTATATATATATATATATATCGACAATATTATTATTATTTGGAAAGGCACTCAAAATGAAGCAGAAGCCTTCATAAAATATATAAATAATAATGTATATAACCTTCAATTTACAAGTAATATCTTGGTTAGTGAAATAGAATTTTTATATCTAATACTATATGTAGATGAATCGAATAAGGTAGCTACAAAATTTTTAGGAAATCAACTGATAAAAATGGTTTCCTTCATGCCTCCAGCAGCCATTTGCCAGCATGGAAAAAATAATATTCCAGGAGGCCAATTTAGGCGCATACGTAGAAACTGCACCAAACAGGATGATTATATACATGAGGCAGATATACAAAAAGGTTATAAGGAAGCTCTAATTGAAGAATTGAAACAAATAGGGCTAGATTGTGATAGAAGATCACTGTTGGGTGACAAAAAAGATAAGTTATCTAAAACGGAACAAAAGAAAAAACATAATTTATGCTTACCTGATAAATTTATTTCTCTTGTAGTGTATCCAGTCCACGGATCATCCATTACTTATGGAATATATTCTCCTTCCCAACAGGAAGCTGCAAGAGTCCACCCACAGCAAAGCTGCTATATAGCTCCTCCCCTAACTGCCATATTCAGTCATTCGACCGAAAACATGCAGAGAAAGGAAAAACCATAGGGTGCAGTGGTGACTGTAGTTCAAATGAAAAAATTACCTGCCTTAAAGTGACAGGGCGGGCCGTGGACTGGATACACTACAAGAGAAATAAATTTATCAGGTAAGCATAAATTATGTTTTCTCTTGTTAAGTGTATCCAGTCCACGGATCATCCATTACTTATGGAATACCAATACCAAAGCTAAAGTACACGGATGATGGGAGGGACAAGGCAGGTACTTAAACGGAAGTTACCACTGCCTGTAAAAAACCCTTTCTCCCAAAAATAGCCTCCGAAGAAGCAAGGTATCAAATTTGTTAAATTTGAAAAGTATGAAGCGCAGACCAAGACTCCGTCTTGTAAATCTGTTCAACAGAAGCCACATTTAAAAAAGGCCCAAGTAAAAACCACAGCTCTAGTAGAATGAGCTGTAATCCCTTCAGGAGGCTGCTGTCCAGCAGTCTCATAAGCAAAATGAATTATGCTTTTTAACCAAAAAGACAGAGAGGCTGCTGAAGTCTTTTGACCTCTCCTCTGTCCAGAATAGACAACAAACAAGGTGAACGTTTGATGAAAACTGTAGTAGCTTGTAAGTAAAACTTTAAAGCACAAACCACGTCCAATATTGTGTAATAGACGTTCCTTCTTTGAGGAAGGATTAGGATACAAGCATGGAACAACTATCTCTTGAGTGATGTACTTGTTAGATACCACCTTAGGAAAAAAACCCAGGTTGGTACGCAGGACTACCTTATCCGTACGAAGGACCAGATAAGGAGAATCACATTGTAACACAGATAACTTGGAGACTCTACGAGTCGAGGAATTAGCTACCCAAAAAGAACTTTCCAAGATAAAGATTGATATCTATGGAACAAAAAAGGTTCAAACGGAACTTCTTGAAGAACCTTAAGAATCAGGTTAAAGCTCCATGGCGGAGCAACAGTTTTAAACACAGGCTTGGATCTAACCAAAGCCTGACCAAATGCCTGAACGTCTAGAATACCTGCCAGACGCTTGTGCAAAAAAATAGACAGAGTAAAAATCTGTCCCCTTTTAAGGAATTAGCTGACAACCCTTTTCTCAAAAACATCTTGGAGAAAAGATAATATCCTGGGAATCCAGACTTTACTCCATGAGTAACCCTTGGATTCATAACAATCAGATATTTACACCATATCTATGTTCAATTTTCCTAGAGACAGGCTTTCATGTCTGTATTAAGGTATCAATGACTGACTCGGAGAAGCCATGCTTTGATAACATCAAGCGTTCAGTCTCCAGGCAGTCCATCTCAGATTGATTCTATTTAGATGGTTGAAAGGACCCTGAGGTAGAGGGACCTATCTCAGAAGCAGAGACCGTGATGGAAAGGATGACATGTCCACCAGATCTGCATACCAGGTCCTGCGTGGCTACGCAGGCGCTGTCAAAAACACCAAAGCCCTCTCCTGCTTGGTCTTGACCTCCGGAGGAAATCCCACTCCCCCGGAAGAAAAGTCTGACGACTTAGAAAATCCACCTCCCAGTTCTCAACACCTGGGATATGGATAGCTGATAGACAAGAGTGAGTCTCTGTCCAGTGAATTATTGTAAGACTTCTAACATCGCTAGGGAACTTCTGTTCCCCCTTGATGGCTGATGTAAGCCACAGTCGTGTATATTGTCCGACTGAGTATGATGTACCTCAGAGTTGCTAACTGAGGCCAAGTCTGAAGAGCATGGAATATCACTCCCAGTTCCAGAATATTTATTAGAAGGAGGGTCTCCTCCTAAGTCCACTATCCCTGAGCCTTCAGGGAGTTCCAGACTGCATCCCAACCTAAAAGGCTGGCATCTATTGTAACAATTGTCCCATCTGACCTGCGGAAGGTCATACCCTTGGACAGATGGACCCGACATAGTCACCAGAGAAGAGAATCTCTGGTCTCTTGGTCCAGGTTTAACAGGGGGACAAATCTGTGTAATCCCCGTTCCTCTGACTGAGCATGCATAGTTGCAGCGGTCTGAAATGTAGACGTGCAAACGGTACTATGTCCCTTGCCGCTACCATTAAGCCGATTTCATTCATGTACTGAGCCACCGAAGGGCGCGGATGGGATGAAAAAACACGGCAGAAATTTAGAAACTTTGACAACTTGGACTCCGTCAGGTAAATTTTCATTTCTACAGAATCTATCAGAGTCCCTAGGAGGGAAACCCTTGAGATTGGGGATAGAGAACTCTTTCCTTGTTCACTTTCCACCCATGTGATCTCAGAAATGCCAGTACTACGTCCGTATGAGACTGGGCAATTTGGATGTTTGACGCCTGTATCAGGATGTCGTCTAAATAAGGGGCCACTTCTATGCTCCGCGGTCTAAGGACCGCCAAAGCGACCCCAGAACCTCCATAAAGATTCTTGGGGCTGTAGATATCCCAAAGGAAAGAGCTATAAACTGGTAATGCCTGTCTAGAAAGGCAAAACTGAAAAACGATGGTGATCTTTATGCATCACAATGTGAGGATAAGCATCCTTCAAATCCATTGTAGTCCTCTATTGACTCTCCTGGATCATAGTTAAGATGGTACGAATAGTTTCCATCTTAAATGACGGAATTCTGAGGAATTTGTTTAAGATCTTTAGATTCAAAATAGGTCTGAAGGTTCCCTCTCCTTGGGAACCACAAACAGATTTGAGTAAAAACTCTGTCCCTGTTCCTCTCTTGGAACTGGATGGATCTCGTACACAATGTAAGAATGCCTCCTTCTTTATCTGGTTTGCAGATAATTGTGAAAGGCGAAATCTCCCCTTTTTTTGGGGGGGAATCTTTGAAATCCAGAAGATATCTCTGGGATATAAATTCCAATGCCTAGGGATCCTGGGCATCTCTTGCCCACGCCTGGGCGAAGAATGAAAGTCTGCCCCCTATAGGATCCGTTACCGGATAGGGGTCCGTTCCTTCATGCTGCCTTAGAGGCAGCAGCAGGCTCCTTGGCCTGCTTATCTTTGTTCCAGGTCCGATTGTCTCCAGACCGCCTTGGACTGAGCAAAAATTCCCTCTTGTTTTGCCTTAGAGGAAGAGGATGCCACACCTGCCCTGAAGTTTTTAAAAGGCACGAAAATTAGACTTTTTTTTTTTTTTTTTTTTTTTTTTTGGCCCTTGATTTGGACCTATCCTGAGGAAGGGCATGACCTTTTCCTCCAGTGATATAAGCAATAATCTCCTTCAAACCAGGCCCGAATAGGGTCTGCCCCTTGAAGGGAAGTTAAGTAGCTTATTTATTAAAGTCACGACAGCTGACCATGATATAAGCCATAGCGCTCTGCGCGCCAGTATAGTAAAAAACAGAATTCTTAGCCGTTAGTCTAGTCAAATGAACAAGGCATCAGAAAACAAAGGAATTGGCTAGCATAAGCTTGTCAAATATATTCATCCAATGGAGTCGCTTAACTGTAAAGCCTCATCAAGAGACTCAACCCAGAACGCCGCAGCAGCAGTGACAGAAGCAATGTATGCAAGGGGCTGCAGGATAAAACCCTGTTGAATAAACATTTTTTATCCATTGGATCTAAAAAGCACAACTGTCCTCGTCAGAGGTAGTGGTACGCTTAGCTAGAGTAGAAACTCTTCTCTCCACCTTAGGAACTGTCTGCCAGAAGTCCCGTGTGGTGGTAACTATTAGAAAACATTCTTCTAAAAAATAGGAGGGGAAGAGAACGGCACACCTGGTCTATCCCATTCCTTATTAAAAAAAAATTTTAGTAAACCTCTTTAGGTATTGGAAAAACATCAGTACACACCGGCACTGCATATTATTTATCCAGTCTACACAATTTCTCTGGCCCTGCGATTGTACACATTCATTCAGAGCAGCCAAAGCCTCCCTGAGCAACAAGTGGAGGTTCTCAAGCATAAATTTTAAATGTAGAAATATCAGAATCAGGTTAAATCATCTTCCCTGAGTCAAAAAAAATCACCCACAGACTAAGCATATTGTGAGGTAGTATCATACATGGTTCTTAAAGCGTCTGTATGCTCTGTATCTACCCCCAGAGCTAACTGCTTTCCTTTAATTTCAGGTAGTCTGACTAATACTGCTGCCAGAATATTATTCACCACCTTTGCCATGTCTTGTAAAATAAACGCTATGGGCGCCCTTGATGTACTTGGCGCCATTTGAGCGTGAGTCCCTGAAGCGGGAGTCGAAGGGTCTGACACGTGGGGAGAGTTAGTCGGCATAACTTTCCCCTCGACAGAATCCCCTGGTAAAAGAAACGCTATGGGTGCCCTTGATGTACTTGGCGCCATTTGAGCGTGAGTCCCTAAAGCGGGAGTCAAAAGGGCTGACACGTGGGGAGAGTTAGTCGGCATAACTACCCCCACGACAGAATCCTCTGGTGATAATGTTTTTAAAGACAAAAAATGATCTTTATTGTTTAACATGAAATCAGTACATCTGGTACACATTCTAAGATGGGGTTCCACCATGGCTTTAAAACATAATGAACACAGAGCTTCCTCTATGTTAGACATGTTAGAACAGACTAATAATGAGACTAGTAAGCTTGGAAAACACTTTAAATCAAGTTAACAAGCAAATATATAAAACGTTACTGTGCCCTTAAGAGAAACAAATTTTGTCAAAATTTGAAAAACAGTGAAAAAAAAAAAAGGCAGTAAAACAAACGAAATTTTACAGTACATGTAATAAGGTAACAGAGCATTGCACCCACTTGCAAATGGATGATTAACCCCTTAATGCAAAAAACAGATAAAAAAAAAACAAAAAAAAAACGACATAGACGTTTTTAAAAACAGACACAACAAACTGCCACAGCCAACAGTGGGAAGCTTCAGTTAACTGTTTCTATGCAAAATTTAAGCCAGCCATGTGGAAAAAACTTAGGCCCCAATAAGTTTTATCACCAAACATATGTTAAAAAACGATTAAACATGCCAGCAAACGTTTTAAAACACATTTTTACAAGAGTATGTATCTCTATTAATAAGCCTGATACCAGTCGCTTTTACTGCATTTAAGGCTATACCAACATTACAGTGTTATCACCAATGTACGTTAAAAAAACGATTAAACATGCCAGCAAACGTTTTAAAACACATTTTTATAAGAGTATGTATCTCTATTAATAAGCCTGATACCAGTCGCTATCGCTGCATTTAAGGCTTTACTTACATTACTTCGGTATCAGCAGTATTTTCTTAGTCAATTCCATTCCTAGAAAAATATTTTACTGCACATACCATATCTGCAGGAAAACCTGCACGCCATTCCCCCTCTGAAGTACCTCACTCCTCAGAATGTGTGAGAACAGCAAATGGATCTTAGTTACGTCTGCTAAGATCATAGAAAAACGCAGGCAGATTCTTCTTCCAAATACTGCCTGAGATAAACAGCACACTCCGGTGCCATTTAAAAATAACAAACTTTTGATTGAAGAATAAACTAAGTAGAAAGCACCACAGACTCTCACGACCTCCTATCTATGTTGAGGCTTGCAAGAGAATGACTGAATATGGCAGTTAGGGAAGGAGCTATATAGCAGCTTTGCTGTGGGTGGACTCTTGCAGCTTCCTGTTGGGAAGGAGAATATATTCCATAAGTAATGGATGATCCGTGGACTGGATACACTTAACAAGAGAAATAAGATTAAATTAATTTCTACATATAGTGAAGGTGCATATGGCATAAAGTCTATTTTAAATAAGCATTAGAAAATTCTGCAAGCTGACCCCCTTATGGTAGGACTTATTGATGAACGCCCTGATGTAGTCTATAAGAAAAATAGGGACCTTAGAGTTTAATTGCACCTTCCAAATTAAAACCGTTGGTAGGTAATAATGAGGGAACAGTATCCAACTGGCTCTGTTTAAAACCAGGCACCTATAAATGTGGTAAGAAAGATTGTTGCATGTGCCCCATCATTGATACGTGCTCTGATGTAACCATGAACTAGAATAGAACAAATAAGTTCGTTATTAATCATAGGGCTACATGCAACTCCACATATGTAGTTTACCAGCTGGCATGTGTTTGTGGGATGATTTACATTGGGCGTACAAAAAGGAAAATAAAAAGAAGGGTATATGAACATTTGACCAATATTCAAAATGGGCTTGAAGGGCATAGTGTGTCCAATCACTGCAAAGTTAAACATCATTGCAATAGTACTGGTATTAGGTTTAAGGTTTTAGAGCATATAAGTTGTAAAATCAATAATCGTCTCCTATATCTAAGGAAAGCTGAAACTAAGTGGATACATTTAATAGAAAGCTTAACACCCAAAGGTCTAAATATAGACATAGATTTGCAAGCCTTTATGGTGTAATCTGGAATTTATATAGACTCAGTAATATCTATGGTATATCAGGAGGTATTTTTATACTGGTGAATGATAGTTGTATATTAGCAATATATCTGTTTATATTAGCAGCAGTTCTATTCAATAGATACAGGAGTAATCGTAAATATTTTTCATCTAGGTGGTCCTATGTTCAGAACATATTGATTTGATTTTTAGTAGCATTTCTTCTTGCTAAAACATCTATGCATGTGATAGTTTATTAGCTATATACTTATATATAGGAAGGGAGAGATATAGATTTCAATGAACTAGAATGTTTTTAATGAAACGTTTTAGAAGCATTTTGTATTTTTATGTATTGTATTGTGTGCATCTTTTCTATATATATTGTATATTTATTTTAATATGTGGCATTAATAGGCGTGTGCGTATATATATATATATATATATATATATATATATATATATATATATATATATATGTTTGTTATATT
The DNA here is from genome assembly GCF_027579735.1 of Bombina bombina. Lineage (NCBI taxonomy): Eukaryota > Metazoa > Chordata > Amphibia > Anura > Bombinatoridae > Bombina > Bombina bombina. The sequence goes on from NC_069507.1 coordinate 173,832,785, forward strand.
GTAAGTCTTGTTATATGCATTTGCTACTATTTTTAGAGCATTAATGGTCATTTGACACAGACCAATGATATCAAAGCCCGGTATATTTAAAGACCTATAGTATGTTGAAGATCCATTCACTTCCTGTTGAAAAAGTTTACCCGTGAGTAAACGAAACGCGTTCAGCTGATTAGTGATATCCTGAAAGACTGTATACCATTGTCGGTGTAAAGCCCACCCTCTGCCCGGTAGTTCTATCCAGTATTGGGGAGATATCGATAACAGTACTCCATTAACGGACTGACAGAGAACTGTAAGCGGGACCGGAACATCAGTGAGACGGTATTAACATTATGGGCACATTTTAATCCTGCATCTTATAAGTGTGAATTTTTGTAGTCAGGGCTCTGACTGAAATAAAGCCGATACAGTGAATCGTGGTTGCGCTTGTCTTTTTTCTATTCTAATTCTCAAGGGTGGCTGCTGACCAGCCTCCAAGTAAGCTAAGTGAACTATGCTCGGTAACCAAAAAAAGATAGGGATACAGACGTTGCCTTTTGGCACCTAATGTCTACCAGAATACAACACAAACAGATATTCTAGATGATTGTCAAAATCCTTTGTTGCCTATAGGTAAAACTTCAAGGCCCTAAACACATCCATGTTATGTAATAAATGCTCCTTAGAAGACTTGGGATTAGGACATAATGAGGGAACTACAATCTCCTGATTAAGTTAGGTTAGCAGAAGAAACCACTTTTGGTAGAAAACCTTAAGTTGTGCGTAAAACTGCTTTATCTAGGTGAAACACCAAATAAGAAGAGTCACGCGACAATGCTGACAATTTCGAAACCCTTCTGTCTGAGGAAATGGTTAAAAAGAATAAGAATTTTCCACAATAAAAGCTTGATGTCCAGATCATGCATAGGTTCAAAAGGCGGGTACTGAAGGACTGAGTTTCCCGGGGAGAGGCGACCAAACCAGCTTGCTATGCAAAAGGACCGACAGAGCAGAAATCTATCCCTTGATTGATCTAGCAGAAAGACCTTTGTCAAGCCCTGTCTGCAGAAACTCTAGAATACATGGTATTCTTACAGAGTGCCAGGAGTAGCCTCTCTGAGAACACCAGGAAGGATAAACCCTCAATACCTTGTGATTAATCCTCCTTGTAACTATCTTACGAGCCTGAATGAAGATCTCAATCACTGAGTCCGAAAAAAAACCCTGTAAGATACAATCATCTGTTCAATTTCCAAGCAGTTAATTGCACATTTTGATGGTAAAACTGACCCTGTTCTAATAGATCTGGACAAAGAGGAAGGTTTCATGGAGGAGCGCTAGACATCTTTACCAGATCTGCATACCAAGTCCTGCATGGCCACGCAGGAGCTATGATGGCAGGAGTCCTCTCCTGCACTAGACAAGCTGTTACCCTTGGAAAAAGGACAATCGGGATAAAACAGATACCAACCATGCAAAAAAGCTTTTCTGATGTAACCCTCTAACTTGCTGTCCATGGCATCTTTAAAGTGAATGTAAACTTGAGCATAGTCACTCAAGTCATAGGATTGAATTTAAAAATAGGAATGAGACTTTCATTAACTAAATGTGTAGTATATACATATCTTCTGAGATTTTTACCTTGTAATGCTAAAAAGGATAAGCGCCGTTCCTCTGCCCACCATATTCATCAATTGATTAACAGATGACGAATCTGCAATCCACTAATCGTTGTTCCCCCCGAACCGTGACGTTTGTGCAAAGGGGCTGAACACCTTGAGCGACTATGCTCAAGTTTACATTCACTTTAAACCATATACTGTATTAAAGTGGAATATTAGTTATCCTAGCTAGAGTAGAAATAGCTCCATCCATCTTAGCTATGCCCCCCCACAGTTCTAAGTTTGCTGAAGGAACCGAAAAAAGCTTCCTGAAAGCAGGAGATGAAGCGAATGGCACCCCCAGCTTGTCCCATTCATTAGTGATCTCTGAGACCAGCTTAGGGACTGGAAAAGTATCAGGAGCCTTAGCCTTGGGTCTGAAAATGATATCCAGTTTCTAAATAGGTTTTTCTTCAGTGGGTCTAGACTCCTGAACACCTATCGTTCTCAGAACCTCCTTTAATAAGAATCTCAGGTGTTCCAGTTCAAACTGGAATGTAAGATCCTCTTTATCTCAGTCTGAATAAACCTTCCCCTCTAAAGTAGAGGAGTACCGCGGAATCAATAGCTAATTGGGCCAGAGTAATATCACTGGAGGAGTCTGACTCCAAGTGTTTGGATTTATGCTTACATTTATTTGAAGGTGGAATAGCAGTGGTCTAAAACCAGGGGCAAAATGACTTACTCCGCCCTGAGAAACAGACACCCGCTGTACTATCGCAGCTATAGAAATAGAGGGTGTAAAATGAGTCTGCAGAGCAGAAATTAAGCATGCGTTACAAAGCTGTGCAGGGGGAAACACCAGTACTGTTTTCCATAGAATGCAACTATTTCCTGGAATATTAAGCTCAGGGGTACTTCCTTCCAAAGAGCTGATGTCAGTGAGAGCAGTTGTAGAAAGCGCCATAATATTTCCAATACAATAACAATAATAATAATAGTATAATCAGACAAGAGATATATATCTGTAAGTCTGAAATAAGTCAATAGTCACCCGGTAAAAATCCCAGATCCGGTATGGAGTGTCTTACCACCTCAGCTTACTGCTGCAGTGCAGAACCGCTCCTGTTGCTATCCTCTCCAAATCCTCTAAGGAAAAGGATGGTGGGCGGAGAGAGTGCCAAACTGCTTTTCAATGGTGGGAATTAGTAACTCCTTCCCTGCCGGGAAACATAAAATGGCCATCCCCACGTTCTTAAGTGGAACTTCACTGAGCCTTGGCGACTCACTGCCCTGCCTACAGTGCAATACCACCAATGCAGATTGGACCGCTAAATAGTGGCACTTGAATTCCAAAAGTAGGTCTCCAATGTACACACCAAAATATGCAAGACTAGTCCCAATCTGCAAAGGCAGGACTGGTACACTGTCCAAATCCCAGTGCAGTCGGAAACCCAGGAGTAACAAGCGCATATTGGATAATAGATATGATCACATTCCGTGCTAACTAAGCACCTAAAGAGCCCTTCTTACCTCAAGGCTAGGACTAAGTCCCCACAGAGGAATATATTCCCTGCAGACTGAAGTTAAAAGCAGAAATCTGTCCCTGACCCTTTGTGCCACTGGTAACTGTGTTTAGACTAGTGAAAAACGGACATCAGTCAACTGGAGAAGGCTTAGAAACTTCCCAGCAACACCAGTGGACTTAATTATCTGTAAGCATCCCTCTCTTTTAGGATAAACCAATCTTCTATCCTTGCCTTCTCCTTGAAGAGGCAAAGAACTAGGGAGAGAGGGAAGTGTGAGGGTGGGATACTTAAAGCTCTGGTTGGGGTGTCTTTGCATCCTCCTGGTCGTGGACTCTTACAACCATTAGAAAGAAAAACAGAACACATTTCAATTATATAAAATTTAAACAAACTTTCAATGTCCGAGAACCATAGAATTATCTCTTCCTGGAACGCTGGAATTTATCTAAAAATCAATGTTTTTAGAAATATGGCCAAGAGTCACACAGGAAGAGATGACAGTTTGGTAACGCAGAATTCAAAACTGTTAGCTCTGCCTATTAGTATGAAGATGACCATATCATAACCCTCTCTGGTGCCTAGTAGGGACAGGCACTCACCATTACAAAATTAGGTAACACCCTTCTTTCAAAAAGGTATCATTCACATATAAGTAAAGAAGAGAAGAAGGCAGGTATTTTCTAACAGCCCCTCTACTCATCCTAAAGTGTCCAGTGGGGGTGGTGCCCAATGCTTTCCTGATAATTACCTGCATTCTGGGGGAACAAGTAACCTGTCAATTGAAAGCAGGAATTTTGTGCTATGTTAGAGCCTGCATCCACTCCAGGCACAACTTTCTAGTTCCTAGTGCTGCAAATGAGCACGATCAACTAAATGGACCTGAAACCGAAAATAACGTTCTAATTTACTTCTGTTATTAAATTTTCTTCATTCTCTTGGTATCTTTAGTTGAAAAGCCGGGAAGCAAGTTCAGGGGCGTGAGCGTGTCAGGAGCACTATATGACAGTGTTTTCGCAAGAAAGTTATCAATTTGCAAGAGCAATATATGGCAGCACTATTTCCTGCCATGTAGTACTCCAGACACCTACCAAGGTATCTCTTCAACAAAGATTATTAAGGGAATGAAGCAAATTTGATAACAGACGTAAATTGGACACTTTTTTTTTTTTTTAATTGTAAGATTCTGTCTGAATCCCAATTTTTTTTTTATGGTTTCATATCCCTTAATGTTAGTTCTTCATTGCTGGAAGAAGGGGAAACATCTACCTATGTGCGCCAAGAGAGTCAATTAGATTAACTCAAACAGGGATAACTGCTGAGCTAGTTTGTAGTTTATAGATGCTATTCACATTTAAGCCCTACCGTAGGCCATTTTTCAGTGAGAAACTATTCTATATAGGGGGTTTTCAGCAGACCTAGCATTTTTAAATTAAACCATTATTTTTTTCTATATCTCATAGCATGTGAGAACTCTACAACAAAATGTGTGAAAAAAATTATATTTTTATTAAAATAAAAAAACAAGGTTAAAAACAATTAGTGTGTGTGGTTTAATCAAAACTCTATAGTCAAAAGAAGAAGGGGTTACTGTCATATAAATTAGTTACTCAAATAAATGTACATTTAGTCATGCCAGGTGATCCCTATTACCACAGTGGTTAACTGGCTATTAAAACATATATAGGGGCTTTGTTTTAAGAGGGGCTTCTGAGCTTTAAAACAAGGCCTCCTGCAGGATTCTAGGCCTGTTAAATGGTCTGTCATAAGTGCATATATCTGTTAAAGGGACACTCTACAATAGATTTTTTCTTTGCATAAATGTTTTGTAGATGATCTATTTATATAGCCCAGCGGGGAGTGTTTTTTGTTTTTTTTAACAATGTTTAATTTTGCTTATTTTTTTAATAACATTGTGCTGATTTTCAGACTCCTAACCAAGCCCAAAATTATCAGATGTAGATTCAAGTCTACAGATTCCTGCTTTCTCCTGTTTTTTTAATGGGTCTTTTCATATGCAGGGGAGGAGGGAGGGGGGATGTCTGCTTTTCATGCTTTCTCAGCCCATTTTAGTGGGTGTCCCAGCCTAACCTCATCAACAGTGCTAAACTGGGAGCTTCTAAATAAGTTTTGAAAAGGTTTTATACTGGATTTTTAGATCAGAATCTGTTAATATTCTTCTTTATATGAAAATATGTCCCTTTAAGCGTGTATATAAGAGTGTATTTTTATTTTTTTTAAATTTGCTTAAACATATAACCCACCAGGACACACAACATTTAAAAGAGCAGGTAATTGCTTTTCAAACAGTACGTCTTGGGGGTTTCTGAAATTCAAGGGGTTTAAATAAATACTTACCCAACCATTAAAGGGACACTAAACCCCAAATTTTTCTTTTATAATTCAGGTAGACAATACGATTTTTAACAACATTCCAATTTACTTCTATTATCTAATTTGCTTCATTCTTTAGATATCCATTGCTGAAGAAATAGCAATGCACATCGGTGAGCCAATCAAACAAGGCATCTATGTGCAGCCCCCAATCAGCAACTACTGAGCCTATCTAGATGTGCTTTTCAGCAAAGGATATCGAGAGAATTAAGCAAATTAGATAACAGAAGTAAGTTAGAAAGTTGTTAAAAATGTCATGCTCTCTAAATCGTGAAAGAAAAAAATTGGGTTTCACATCCCTTTAAGCTCCTTGAAGCAGTCTGATACTTCCAGGTTTGCAAGGATTGGTGACATCACCACACCCATGATTCCCCCAATGATGCCGATACATTCAGCAACCTCGTGTTCTGCTCAGTGTCACCCCCTCAAGATGATGACTCCCTAAAATGATTGTACAGATGATGACCACATGTCGTCATCTTCACTTAAAGGGGTTAAAATCTCATCTATTTCTATCCCTCACAGACTAATGTTTAACAACAAACTTGGGCTTCAGCTTAGCTTTACCATTAAGCACTGTAGGCAATAAACAACTAACCATAAGAAGCTTGAAATATGTTGAAAGTCCTTCCAGAGTTGAACAAGTCAATTTTCACTCAACATAAAAAGAATGTTAAGCCACACTTACCATTCTGTGAAGGTTTACTCGAAAATTCATATTGTCATCATGTAGGAAAGCATTTGCATATTGATCCTGGAGCAAAGAAAAAGTATTTATATATAAGAAATAACATTAACAAGCATAAACATAGAATATGACACCAATATCGTTTGTCAAATATTGGGTGTCAGGGTGGCATGGCGCCTAAAAATGGGCCCTGGAATCCAGTAAAATGCACTGGCTTTGCTCTTATTAGCAGGGGAGAGGTGTGGAACCCAATGAACATATGATAACATCAAAAAGGATTAAATGTACTTAAATGTGTGAAACCAGATAAAGTGATTGTAAACTTTAGCGAATTAAAGCCCACTTTAATACATTTAAGTTTACAGAGACGCTTATTTTTAAAAATACTTACCATTACGTTATGGTAAACAAAACGCTGATCCTCCACATCTCCTGCTTTCTTTAGCATATCAGTGATGAATGCTGCTTCCTCCAATACTTGCGTGCCCCACGAGCTGGATGCCAAAGGGGGCATGCAACAACTGGAGGAAGCCGGATTCATCACCGACCTGCTAAAGAAAGCAGGCGATGCGGGCGGAGGATCAGCGTTATGTCTTAGCATAATGCAAACATAAGTATTTTTAAAAATAAGTGTCTGTGTAAACTTTAATGAATAAAATTGCCCCTGTTTTTTTAATATTATTTTTTTGATACTGGGCTTTAATTTGTTAAAGTTTACAATCACTTTAATACGAAACATATTTTAAGTTCCCCTATTTTAACATTTATTTTTCCCACAATCTATTATCATATACATATTTATTAAACTAGGTAACATGTTAAATATTTTCTGGTTGACATTGAAGAGCATGTAACAAATTTGATTTACAACACACAATGTATATTTCAGTTTTTTGGGAAAAAACATAATTTATGTAAGAACTTACCTGATAAATTCATTTCTTTCATATTAGCAAGAGTCCATGAGCTAGTGACGTATGGGATATACATTCCTACCAGGAGGGGCAAAGTTTCCCAAACCTCAAAATGCCTACAAATACACCCCACACCCACAAATCAGTTTAACGAATAGCCAAGAAGTGGGGTGATAAGAAAAAAGTGCGAAAGCATATAAAATAAGGAATTGGAATAATTGTGCTTTATACAAAAAAATCATAACCACCACAATAAAGGGCGGGCCTCATGGACTCTTGCTAATATGAAAGAAATGAATTTATCAGGTAAGTTCTTACATAAATTATGTTTTCTTTCATGTAATTAGCAAGAGTCCATGAGCTAGTGACGTATGGGATAATGACTACCCAAGATGTGGATCTTTCCACGCAAGAGTCACTAGAGAGGGAGGGATAAAATAAAGACAGCCAATTCCTGCTGAAAATAATCCACACCCAAAATAAAGTTTAATGAAAAACATAAACAGAAGATTCAAACTGAAACCGCTGCCTGAAGTACTTTTCTACCAAAAACTGCTTCAGAAGAAGAAAATACATCAAAATGGTAGAATTTAGTAAAAGTATGCAAAGAGGACCAAGTTGCTGCTTTGCAAATCTGATCAACCGAAGCTTCATTCCTAAACGCCCAGGAAGTAGAAACTGACCTAGTAGAATGAGCTGTAATCCTTTGAGGCGGAGTTTTACCCGACTCGACATAGGCATGATGAATTAAAGATTTCAACCAAGATGCCAAAGAAATGGCAGAAGCTTTCTGGCCTTTTCTAGAACTGGAAAAGATAACAAATAGACTAGAAGTCTTTCGGAAAGACTTAGTAGCTTCAACATAATATTTCAAAGCTCTAACAACATCCAAAGAATGCAACGATTTCTCCTTAGAATTCTTAGGATTAGGACATAATGAGGGAACCACAATTTCTCTACTAATGTTGTTGGAATTCACAACCTTAGGTAAAAATTCAAAAGAAGTTCGCAACACCGCCTTATCCTGATGAAAAATCAGAAAAGGAGACTCACAAGAAAGAGAAGATAATTCAGAGACTCTTCTGGCAGAAGAGATCGCCAAAAGGAACAAAACTTTCCAAGAAAGTAATTTAATGTCCAATGAATGCATGGGTTCAAAAGGAGAAGCTTGAAGAGCCCCCAGAACCAAATTCAAACTCCAAGGAGGAGAAATTGACTTAATGACAGGTTTTATACGAACCAAAGCTTGTACAAAACAATGAATATCAGGAAGATTAGCAATCTTTCTGTGAAAAAGAACAGAAAGAGCAGAGATTTGTCCTTTCAAAGAACTTGCGGATAAACCTTTATCTAAACCATCCTGAAGAAACTGTAAAATTCTCGGAATTCTAAAAGAATGCCAAGAAAAATGATGAGAAAGACACCAAGAAATATAAGTCTTCCAGACTCTATAATATATCTCTCTAGATACAGATTTACGAGCCTGTAACATAGTATTAATCACAGAGTCAGAGAAACCTCTTTGACCAAGAATCAAGCGTTCAATCTCCATACCTTTAAATTTAAGGATTTGAGATCCTGATGGAAAAAAGGACCTTGCGACAGAAGGTCTGGTCTTAGCGGAAGAGTCCACGGATGGCAAGAGGCCATCCGGACAAGATCCGCATACCAAAACCTGTGAGGCCATGCCGGAGCTACCAGCAGAACAAACGAGCATTCCTTCAGAATCTTGGAGATTACTCTTGGAAGAAGAACTAGAGGCGGAAAGATATAGGCAGGATGATACTTCCAAGGAAGTGATAATGCATCCACTGCTTCCGCCTGAGGATCCCGGGATCTGGACAGATACCTGGGAAGTTTCTTGTTTAGATGAGACGCCATCAGATCTATTTCTGGAAGCTCCCACATTTGAACAATCTGAAGAAATACCTCTGGGTGAAGAGACCATTCGCCCGGATGCAACGTTTGGCGACTGAGATAATCCGCTTCCCAATTGTCTATACCTGGGATATGAACCGCAGAGATTAGACAGGAGCTGGATTCCGCCCAAACCAGAATTCGAGATACTTCTTTCATAGCCAGAGGACTGTGAGTCCCTCCTTGATGATTGATGTATGCCACAGTTGTGACATTGTCTGTCTGAAAACAAATGAACGATTCTCTCTTCAGAAGAGGCCAAGACTGAAGAGCTCTGAAAATTGCACGGAGTTCCAAAATATTGATCGGTAATCTCACCTCCTGAGATTCCCAAACTCCTTGTGCCGTCAGAGATCCCCACACAGCTCCCCAACCTGTAAGACTTGCATCTGTTGAAATTACAGTCCAGGTCGGAAGAACAAAAGAAGCCCCCTGAATTAAACGATGGTGATCTGTCCACCACGTTAGAGAGTGTTGTACAATCGGTTTTAAAGATATTAATTGAGATATCTTTGTGTAATCCCTGCACCATTGATTCAGCATACAGAGCTGAAGAGGTCGCATGTGAAAACGAGCAAAGGGGATCGCGTCCGATGCAGCAGTCATAAGACCTAGAATTTCCATGCATAAGGCTACCGAAGGGAATGATTGTGACTGAAGGTTTCGACAAGCTGAAATCAATTTTAGACGTCTCTTGTCTGTCAAAGACAGAGTCATGGACACTGAATCTATCTGGAAACCCAGAAAGGTTACCCTTGTCTGAGGAATCAATTAACTTTTTAGTGAATTGATCCTCCAACCATGATCTTGAAGAAACAACACAAGTCGATTCGTATGAGATTCTGCTAAATGTAAAGACTGAGCAAGTACCAAGATATCGTCCAAATAAGGAAATACCACAATACCCTGTTCTCTGATTACAGACAGAAGGGCACCGAGAACCTTTGTAAAAATTCTATTCTTGGAGCTGTAGCTAGGCCAAACGGCAGAGCCACAAACTGGTAATGCTTGTCCAGAAAAGAGAATCTCAGGAACTGATAATGATCTGGATGAATCGGAATATGCAGATATGCATCCTGTAAATCTATTGTGGACATATAATGCCCTTGTTGAACAAAAGGCAAGATAGTCCTTACAGTTACCATTTTGAACGTTGGTATCCTTACATAACGATTCAATATTTTTAGATCCAGAACTGGTCTGAAGGAATTCTCCTTCTTTGGTACAATGAAGAGATTCGAATAAAACCCCAGCCCCTGTTCCAGAACTGGAACTGGCATAATTACTCCAGCCAACTCTAGATCTGAAACACATTTCAGAAATGCTTGAGCTTTCACTGCATTTACTGGGACACGGGAAAGAAAAAATCTCTTTGCAGGAGGTCTTATCTTGAAACCAATTCTGTACCCTTCTGAAACAATGTTCTGAATCCAAAGATTGTGAACAGAATTGATCCAAATTTCTTTGAAAAAACGTAACCTGCCCCCTACCAGCTGAGCTGGAATGAGGGCCGCACCTTCATGTGGACTTAGAAGCTGGCTTTGCTTTTCTAGAAGGCTTGGATTTATTCCAGACTGGAGATGGTTTCCAAACTGAAACTGCTCCTGAGGATGAAGGATCAGGTTTTTGTTCTTTGTTGAAACGAAAGGAACGAAAACGATTATTAGCCCTGTTTTTACCCTTAGATTTTTTATCCTGTGGTAAAAAAGTTCCTTTCCCACCAGTAACAGTTGAGATAATAGAATCCAACTGAGAACCAAATAATTTGTTACCCTGGAAAGAAATGGAAAGTAGAGTCGATTTAGAAGACATATCAGCATTCCAAGTTTTAAGCCATAAAGCACTTCTATCTAAAATAGCTAGAGACATAAACCTGACATCAACTCTGATAATATCAAAAATGGCATCACAGATAAAATTATTAGCATGTTGAAGAAGAAGAATAATATTATGAGAATCATGATCTGTTACTTGTTGCGCTAAAGTTTCCAACCAAAAAGTTGAAGCTGCAGCAACATCAGCCAATGATATAGCAGGTCTAAGAAGATTACCTGAACACAGATAAGCTTTTCTTAGAAAGGATTCAATTTTCCTATCTAAAGGATCCTTAAAGGAAGTACCATCTGACGTAGGAATAGTAGTACGTTTAGCAAGGGTAGAAATAGCCCCATCAACTTTAGGGATTTTGTCCCAAAATTCTAATCTGTCAGACGGCACAGGATATAATTGCTTAAAACGTTTAGAAGGAGTAAACGAATTACCCAAATTATTCCATTCTCTGGAAATTACTTCAGAAATAGCACCAGGAACAGGAAAAACTTCTGGAATAACCACAGGAGATTTAAAGACCTTATCTAAACGTTTAGATTTAGTATCAAGAGGACCAGAATCCTCAATTTCTAAAGCAATTAGTACTTCTTTAAGTAAAGAACGAATAAATTCCATTTTAAATAAATATGAAGATTTATCAGCATCAACCTCTGAGACAGAATCCTCTGAACCAGAAGAGTCATTAGAATCAGAATGATGATGTTCATTTAAAAATTCATCTGTATAAAGAGAAGTTTTAAAAGATTTTTTATGTTTACTAGAAGGAGGAATAACAGACATAGCCTTCTTGATGGATTCAGAAACAAAATCTCTTATGTTATCAGGAACATTCTGAACATTAGATGTTGATGGAACTGCAACAGGTAATGGTACATTACTAAAGGAAATATTATCTTCATTAACAAGTTTGTCATGACAATTAATACAAACAACAGCTGGAGGAACAGCTACCAAAAGTTTACAGCAGATACACTTAGCTTTGGTAGTTCCAGCACCAGACAGAGATTTTCCTGAAGTATCTTCTGACTCAGATGCAACGTGAGACATCTTGCAATATGTAAGAGAAAAAACAACATATAAAGCAAAATTGATCAAATTCCTTAAATGACAGTTTCAGGAATGGGAAAAAATGTCAAGGAACAAGCTTCTAGCAACCAGAAGCAAAGAAAAATGAGACTTAAATAATGTGGAGACAAAAGCGATGCCCATATTTTTTTAGCGCCAAATAAGACGCCCACATTATTTGGCGCCTAAATGCTTTTGGCGCCAAAAATTACGCCACGTCCGGAACGCCGACATTTTTGGCGCAAAAGAACGTCAAAAAATTACGCAACTTCCGGCGATACGTACGACGCCGGAAACAGAAAAGATTTTTTGCGCCAAAAAAGTCCGCGCCAAGAATGACGCAATAAAATGAAGCATTTTCAGCCCCCGCGAGCCTAACAGCCCACAGGGAAAAAAGTCAAATTTTTAAGGTAAGAAAAATAATTGATTCAAGTGCATTATCCCAAATATGAAACTGACTGTCTGAAAATAAGGAATGTTGAACATCCTGAGTCAAGGCAAATAAATGTTTGAACACATATATTTAGAACTTTATTAAAAAAGTGCCCAACCATAGCTTAGAGTGTCACAGAAAATAAGACTTACTTACCCCAGGACACTCATCTACATGTTTGTAGAAAGCCAAACCAGTACTGAAACGAAAATCAGCAGAGGTAATGGTATATATATAAGAGTATATCGTCGATCTGAAAAGGGAGGTAAGAGATGAATCTCTACGACCGATAACAGAGAACCTATGAAATAGACCCCGTAGAAGGAGATCATTGAATTCAAACAGGCAATACTCTCCTCACATCCCTCTGACATTCACTGCACGCTGAGAGGAAAACCGGGCTCCAACCTGCTGCGGAGCGCATATCAACGTAGAATCTAGCACAAACTTACTTCACCACCTCCATAGGAGGCAAAGTTTGTAAAACTGATTTGTGGGTGTGGTGAGGGGTGTATTTGTAGGCATTTTGAGGTTTGGGAAACTTTGCCCCTCCTGGTAGGAATGTATATCCCATACGTCACTAGCTCATGGACTCTTGCTAATTACATGAAAGAAATAATTAATTATTTGCTCATATTTTGTCTATTAAAATGGACTATATAAGCACAGGTTTGTATGCATCTAATGAATATTACACTATAAAATCGTAAATGTAATCTTATTTTGAGTTGATTGTTTTTCGAGATCTAATCTAAAAGACTTATTAGCTTTAATCATTGCCTTTCCTCTGCTGATTTTATTCACCTCATTACCTCCTAAAACAGATATTGAATTCTTTGCTTTTATGAGCAAATATGTTTTTGCTTATATCAACAAGAACATCTAACAAGTAAATATTAAATGCTTACAATTCTTATATAGGAAACAATTTGTAAAATAAATCTTTCCAACTTAATTCTATAACTACGTGGCAGCAATGTGTACGAAAAGAGGAAGCGTGAGGCTGCTGAATGACAGCGGGAACAGCCACAGATCTGCTTCGACTTACTACTACTCGTACACACACTGGCTATATGTCGCACACACTGCCTTTGTTCAAGATGTCTTTTTATTTAACCATGCTTTTAGCTATACAGCACTAGCTTCATTTACAATAGGTTTTACTATAGAGTGGCTAAGGCTACTGCACTCTAAAACTCCCTCTACAGTCTACTTGTTATCACATAGCACTAATGCTCCTGAACCTATTTTATTTTGCCTTCTTGTAATAAAGCCAACTTTCAACCAAGAAGACAAAGGGAAAGAGGTCAATATGATTAAATAAACAAGAACGGTTTGTTTTTTTTACATTGCGAAACACTATCTATATCATGAAACTTTAATTTTGATGACCACCCCCCTTTAAATTCAGGACATGGATTTACTTACCTCTGCTATACAGGTTAAGATAATGAGGCAAAGTTTACCGCTGTTCAGTCTATGTTCATCTGCCATGAAGGAACAGAGAAAATAATTGGTTTTACTTTCCTTACAATATTGTGTGTTTAGAAAAGGTCTACATGGAATAAACTGCTACTGCTCAAAAGAATTTGAGAAACCAGCACATTTACCTTTCGTATCCTGCATAACAATGGAGCTGTATTTCAGAAACGTAATGAGCAAATTACTTGTCTGTACGTCGGCATCCAAAGGTAACTCTGTAGGGCTGATTACTGAAGAAAAAAAGTTTGCAAAGTTTACAACATCAAATGGTGGGTCTTAGCGGGGGGGGTGGGGGGGGGGGGCGGTTCTAGGAAGCTGAGCACCATTTGTAGCGATGTCACTGGCATGCCTGGGTTCCAGCATTGCCAAGACACTTGCCCACCTCATATGCCCCTTTAAGTGCAGGGCAGGGCACGGTTAGTTCTGAAAATGCTCCCACTCCAGGGTAACAAGACGTGGTCATCATACACACTAAAAAAGCACTGTGCAGATGACAACCACGTATCATCAATCCTTGGTTCAGGGATATATTTCTAAATATACGCCCTTAATTCTTAATTTGGAAATATGACTTGGAGGAATAACAAATATATCATTTGTTGTTTTTTTCAGGGAGGGGGGGGGGTGCAAAAATATTTAATTTGAAAATTCATAAAATATATTTACTTGATATAGTTACGTTATTTAGTGACAAAAATAATTTTGGTTTCCTCTGCTTGTAATAAACAGATTTGAGAATAATCAATTTAAATTAATAGGAAAGCCAACATTTGTATGCATTTTATTAAAAAGGGCCAAAAAAAACTAACCATGCTAATTATAAAAATGCGAGGCATAACATGAGAAACAGATTTCAACTATCTTGAAAAGGCCAAGCATACACAAAATGGGCTACAGCTCCAAAGCAAATGGTATAAATATGCAGCGAAAGCAAATCTTGGCAAACAAATAAAAACATTGCAGAATATTTACTGTCCAGCCAAAATAAAATATTTATATATTATCTATACTGTAGCTTATGTTTAAAAGTCTGGGGCAAAATTATTTCAAAACCTTAATAATATTTCTTTGATTATATTATTTTATGCTTAATTAAAAAAAAAGTGTGATTAACTGAATAAATATAATTCTGGTGTGAGTGGTGCAAAAACCACATGCTCTTAAAGAATAAAAGCATTTAATGTTTGTACTGCAGTGTTCCTTTAAACCAGTGTTTCCCAACTCCAGTCCTCAGTACCCCTAACAGGCCAGATATTCATTATATCTTAAAGGGACAGTCTACACCAGAATTTTTATTGTTTTAAAAGATAGATAATCCCTTTATTACCCATTTCCCAGTTTTGCATAACTAACACATTTATAATAATATACTTTTAACCTCTGTGATTATCTTGTATCTAAGCCTCTGCAAACTGCCCCTTTATTTCAGTTATTTTGACAGAGTGCAGTTTAGCCAATCAGTGCCTGCTCCCAGATAACTTCACGTGCACGAGCAGTGTTATCTATATGAAATACGTGAACTAACACCCACTAGTGGTGAAAAACTGTTAAAATGCATTCTGAAAAGAGGTGTCCTTCAAGGTCTAAGAAATTAGCATATGAACCTCCTAGGTTAAGCTTTCAACTAAGAATACCAAGAGAACAAAGCAAACTGGTGATAAAAGTAAATTGGAAAATTGTTTAAAATTACATGCTCTATGTAAATCATGAAAGTTTATTTTGGCCTAGACTGTCCCTTTAACTAGAGCACAGGTGAAATAATCAGCTAATCAGTAACCATGGTTACTAACCTGCTCTCACCCATCAGCTAATTATTTCATCTGTGCTCCAGTTAAAGGGACACTGAACCCAAATTTTTTTCTTTCGTGATTCAGATAGAGCATGCAGTTTTAAGCAACTTTCTAATTTACTCCTATTATCAATTTTTATTCGTTCTCTTGCTATCTTTATTTGAAAAAGAAGGCATCTAAGCTAAGGAGCCAGACAATTTTTCGTTCAGAACCTTGGACAGCACTTGTTTATTGGTGGGTGAATTTACCCACCAATCAGCAAGAACAACCCAGGTTGTTCACAAAAAATGGGCCGACAACTAAACTTACATTCTTGCTTTTCAAAGATAACAAGAGAATGAAGAAAATTTGATAATAGGAGTAAATTAGAAAGTTGCTTAAAATTGCATGCTCTTTCTGAATCACGAAAGAAAAAATTGGGTTCAGTGTCCCTTTAAGATAAAATGAATATCTGACCCTGCTAAGGGACCAGAGGACTGGAGTTGGCAAACACTGCTATAAACCTGTAAGTCAAAACAAATCGTTTGTGATAAAGAGTGATTAAAAAAAATAATAAGAAGAATTTGCTGGTATAATCAAATATACCTCTCCCTGTTTGAACATTTTGCTGAAAGCTAGTTCCCTTTCCTGAGAACATGTAGGCTCAGGAGCGTGCACGTGACTTGAGCCCTATATGGCAGCAGAGTTAATAAGTGCTCAAGCTATGGGCTTGTGCCTCTGCCTACTTCAGAATGCTCTCATGGAAAATTTCAACTAAGGAGACCAAAAGAAAGAGGTAAATTACATAAACGAAGTACACTGGAAAGTTTTTTGTTTCTTTATTTTTCTCTATACCATCAGAATCAAACTTTAATTCTGACTTCCAGAACTGCTTCTAGTTAAAGGGACGCGAGTCCCAAATTTTATCTTTCTTTTATGATTCAGATACGATTATCAAATTGTCTTCATTCTCTTGTTATTCTTTATTGAAAGAGCAACAATACACTACTTGGAGCTAGCTGAGTACATCGGGTGAGCCAATAACAAGAGGCATATATATGCAGCCACCAATCAGCAGTTAGCTCCCAGTAGTGCATTGCTGCTCCTGAGCCTACCTAAGTATGCTTTTCAACAAAGGATATCAAGGTAACAGAGCAAGTTAGATAATAGAAGTTAATTGGATAGTTGATTAAAACTGTACGCTCTATCTGAATCATGAAAGTTTAATTGTGACTTTAATGTCCCTATAAAAATGATATATGCCTGCTTGCTTTTGTTTTCTTACTTGGTAATATTTTCAATAATACACTAAGCTGTAATTATTCGGACAATGTTGATTTAGGGTCAACAAAGGATACTAAAGAACAAAGCAAATTTGATAATAGAAGTAAATTGGAAAGTTGTTTAACATTGCATGCTCTGTATGAATCATGAAAGTTTAATCTTGACTTCGCTGTCCCTTTAAATATTGTGGGCCAGATTAAAAGTGGAGCACTAATTAACGCTCCGGTTCGAGCATTAATTGCGCTAGAAGCTAGATTTTTTTATCGCGTCGGGATGCGCTCAGATTATGAGTTGAAAGTAAACTGTTTTCGCTTGTGCGCTAACCAGACAAGCACAATAAGCCAAACTTATAATATTGCATGTGCATTCATGTATTTCCCCCATAGGAGTCAATGGAGCAAAAAAAGTGGGGGAAACCCCCATTCTCACGCAATGCCGATTTTATATTCTCATGAATGAGTGCTAAACCTCATTTCAATGTTCTTCACATAGAAGAAAATGTTACATTTATTCATAAATGCGTATTTCTACATATATCAGGTGGTATTTTGATACAATATATATCTATATCTCTATATATACACATGATTGTAGGTAGATATATACAGATATATATAGGAATATCTATTTATAAATACTTAGAACATATCCTGCTATGTGCAGAACATTGGAATGCAATGTTTTTACAGAAAATACATAGTTAAAACTTATTAAATATGAGTATTGCATAAATATGATTTTACATGTTTTCATTTACTTAAAGGATTACTTTCTGTTATAATTTTTAAGCTAAACAACTAACATATTAAAGTTAATAAACATTAATTAAAACCTACTGACCTATATTTTCTCCAAAACAAAGTTTCATAACGTTCTAAAAGTTATATCTTTTATTCGCCGATGATGTCACGTTATCCTGCCCACTATTTTCAGCACTGCATGTTCTAAATACTTAAACCAATAACTTTGTGTTAAAAGCGCCATTTTGAAACCTAGGTATTGTAAACGGATTGGTACAGAGCAAAGGATACATTTGCAGACAAGATTTCTGATATACGGTAGAGATATGTTAATTAAATGCTATTAATAAAAAAACGTATTTGGGGTAGTTAGTTAGTAACAGGCATAGAAAATATTTACTTACAGTGGCCCTTTAACTGCAAAGAGTTCCAATGCACTTATATCTATGTATTTGTGTACATATGTATTTATGTGTTTTTATGTGTGTATATGCATATCTGTAAACACATATATAGACATATAAATACATATGTACACACATGTATATATATATATATATATATATACACACACACACACACATACATCTTTAGACATGTATATGTATGTATCTCAATGTTAAAGTCCTCTGCCTGCCTTTTTTTTCTAATTCCTGAGATCTCATATTTTTGATCCCTTATCACTTTTGTGTGCAATATTGTCTGTGAACAATTTTTATTAGATGGTGTTATTATGAGTGTAACTATACTTTGTAATGTATTTTTGAGCAACTTTTTAGTTTTGTGAAACAGTTAAACAGAACCCTGAAGTCACTGTAATTATTCTAGCATAAATCGCAATTGCGCTTAAAAGGGACACAAAATCTATTTTTTTTCTTTCATGATTCAGATAGAGCATGCAATTTTAAGCAACTTTCTAATTTACTCCTATTATCAATGTTTCTTCGTTCTCTTGCTATCTTTATTATTATTATATTATATTTTATAATATTTTTATTATTATAAAAAGCAGGAATGTGATGCATAGGAGTCGGCCCATTTTTGGTTGAGAACCTGGGTTATGCTTGCTTATTGGTGGGTAAATGTAAGCCTCCAATAAGCAAGCGCTATCCATGGTGCTGAACCTAAAATGGGCTGGCTGCTTTAAGATTTACATTCCTGCTTTTAAAATAAAGATAGCAAGCGAACAAAGAAAAATCGATAATAGGAGTAAATTAGAAAGTTGCTTAAAATTTCATGCTCTATCTGAATCGTGAAAGAAAAAATTTGGGTTCAGTGTCCCTTTAAGCGATCACATTTACTTTTAACTCTTAATACCAGCGGTAAACCCGACAAGCTCAAACACCCGTGATAAACCCCTTATCACTCGTGCTCAAACATTTGCGCTCCACTCATAATCTGGCCCTGAAGGTTTTAACTGTTTTGATCACTTTTTTCTTTGAGTGCTAAAACAAGTGTTTTTGAAAAATATGAATATGAAGCTCTATTTTAATTTTACACAATTTCGGATTTGACATGAAACCCAAAATGTGTTTACATGATTCAGATAAAATATTGTATAACATTATTATTAACACCAATGTAAATCTAGAAAAAAAAGACAAAAAAAATGTAAAAGAACATATATTAATGTGAAAAAATAAACATTACCATCTGAGGAAGGGGGCGTTGTACCCAGCGGTGTTGTGGGTGTTGTAGGAATTGGACTTATTGGTACAGTAACTAATCCCATCTCAGGATGACTCTAAAAAGCAGAAGGAACATAAAAGATAGACATAAGTATTACAAAAATATAGGATTATACTTAAAGAGACAGGAAACCCCAAAATATTATTTCATGATTTGGATAGGACATACACATTTAAACAACTTTCCAATTTATTTCTATTATAAAATGTGCTTCATTCTCTTGTTATCCTTTGCTGAAGGAACAGTATTGCACTACTGGCAGCTAGATGAACACATCTAGTCAGCCAATCACAAGAGACAAAATGTGTGCAGACACCAATCAGCAGTCAACTCCCACTAGTGTAGGATATGTGCGTATTCTTTCAGCAAAGGAAGCGCATTTGAAAATAGAAATTAATGTAAAAGTGTTTTCAAATGACATGCTCTATCTGAATCATTCAAGTTTAATTTTGACTTTCCTATCCCTTTAAGAAATAAATACATCTCTAAACGCTTTAGAGTGACATCACATAAAGAAAGCTTAGGGGCCGGCCCATTTCTGGAGCACTATATGGCAGCAGTTTTGCAATAATATTACCCATTTGCAAGAGCACTAGATGGCGGCATTATTTCCTTCCATGTAGTGCTCCAGATGCCTACCTAGGTAGCTCTTCAACACAGAATATCATGAGAATGAAGCAAATTTGATAATAGAAGTAAATTGGAAACTTTTTTTTAAAATGGTCTGCTCTGTCTGAATCATAAAAGAACATTTCTGGGTTTCATATCCCTTTAAAAAAAGCTCTTATGCGAGGGGCGGAGCCGGAAGCTGCCATGAGAGCAGTGTAAAACCGGAGCTCCGTGCATGATGCCCTGATATATCAAGTTTATTCTAGGTGGATATTTGAAAAACTGCAAAAGAGGAGAAGTAGAGGCAATCTAAACACCTAGGCTTCAAGATGAGCCCCTTTGCAGAAAGATACGACATGCCGGTGGACATTTAGAAGAACTATCTTAGTACACTTCTAAAGTAGCTGCGCCATAACGGAAGTGAAACTGAAACGATACCAGAGGCCTACCCTAGAGCCTGCAGAGTAACGAGCAACGCAGACAGATCAAGAACCCCAAAAGTAAGACCACATTAACAGAAGAACCAGGAAGCTGTCAGGCTATCGCTCCATGGAACGGAACATGTGGCAAAGGTGAGCCCTTCTAATATAAATGGCTGAAACATAGTGCACGCAAAACAGTTAACCGCTGCGACACACATATCACTGTCTCTGCTAAAAAGGCTACAAGACCCGCTAACTGCTAAGCATCTAACCACCCTCATATGCAGCAGGTGTTACACGAGGAACAGGCACATAGATGAAGGGAGATTATTACTGACAACGTCGGGGGAATGAAAACAGCATGAAAAGCAGTTAAAGTAAAGAAAGGTTCCCCTGAGGCACATAACTCTACATCTGAGAAGCTAAGTTCAGAAACATAGACGCATCAGCGGTAACTACTTATAATCAATCACTATAGATATTATTCTGGCAAACAGCGATTTCAAGGGGTAAAACTCTGCAGAGCATACAGCAACAGAAGCACTTCCTGAGAAATACTCAGTGTTAAACATGGCGGCAAGACGTAACATTAGAACTGATAAGACAACTAAGCAGACACCTTTGAAAACTCTCACCATGACATCATACTTACAAGCTGCAGACGTGATGGAACCATTACATGATGAAGCCAACCCAGGAGCACAATCACCTACACCTTCCCAGAACTCCCAACACAAGACCATGGTGATAACTCCTGAGCCGCAAATACAAGCATCTTTCTTAAGTAATCTGCCATCAAAGCAAGATATAGCGGATATAGTCCGTACGTGTATCAGGGAAGAACTTGCTACCTTATCTCAAGACATCCACACACTTGGTTTTCAAGTTGAATCACTAGAAAGCAACCATGACCAACTAAAAGAAGAAGTCCAAGTCTTAACTGAACAGGTCAATACTCAGCAAGATGTCATCCAAACCCTCCAAGAAAAAATGGAGGACATGGAAAACCGCAGTAGGCGGAAAAACATTAGAATTAGAGGAGTACCAGAGGAAGTCTTGCCTCGAGATTTCCCTGTTTATCTGCAAGCCCTGTTCCAGCATGTAAAAGAAACTTCACACACGACGGATATACAATGGGTGAGAGCACACCGATCACTTCGTCCCAAACCTCCCAGTACAGCACCTCCTAGGGACATCATCATCAGGTTCAAGAATTTTCTAGAGAAAGAGATGATCTTAAACCAGACACGCAAAAACCAGCCAATCCGCTTTAGAGGTACTGTATTGCAGTTCTATCAAGACTTGTCATATGAGACTTTGCAGAAGAGGAAGGCATTCTCCCCTTTGACCACAGCATTAAGAAACAAGAAGATCCCCTACCGTTGGGGTTTCCCAGCACAGATTTGGGTCATTCAAGATAATATTAGACTTATCTGTAAAACGCCAGATGAAATAGCGTCCTTTTGTTCCTCTCTGGACATTGAACCTATAAAGCCAACATCTGACAATAGCAACAGCCAGTCCTCTACCAAAAGACCTAACGACAGAATTCCAAATTGGCAGACTGTTTCCACAAAAAAAGGGAAAACTTTGATTCCTGTACCAACTAGATCACCTGTTACTAATCTAACTGTTTCCACAGAAGTGTCCTGAATTCTAGTCAATATTAACTTACAGGGCCTTATACCAAGATAGTTTATCGTTAGAATTGCCTTTCAGTTTGAAATTGTTTATTTACCAGAATGAAGGAGATCCTGTTAGATGAGACCCAGGGGCTAGCAACACCAAATCCCCCATGTATTCTCTCAATATACCCTATGTTAGGAGGAGAGACTTGTATTGTAATCCATATACTAAAACTTCAGTATATATGTTTGTTTGTTATGTGTTTACTCTAATGCACAACTTAGTTCTCACTGTTAATATTTTGTTTTGCAGAAAAACCTGTGTTCAAACTTTTTCTCCCGAACCCAGAGCAATGTACAATGCAGCATTCCTGATCAAGTTCTATCAAGTATAGGTAATGATGTCGAGACACACAGATAAACGCTCACACCATCTGACTTTACTAACGCAAAACGCTAAAGGGCTGAACTCACCCCATAAACGCAGCAAAGCACTATCTGACCTAGCTAAACGACATGCAGACATAATATTCTTGCAGGAGACTCATTTTCAATATCAAAGAGAACCAAAATATCTAGGGAAAACATACACCACACATTACCATAGCTCAGGACCCCATAAAAAAGCAGGAGTGAGCATCCTAATCAAAAAAGACCTCCCGTTCACGACTTCACATATCAGTAAAGACAAGGAGGGCAGATTTCTAGGCCTAACTGGGCTGTTATATGGAAGACCTATAACGTTAGTAAATGTCTACGCACCAAATAACAAGCAAAATTCTTTCTTCCACACTATGTTTAGGAAAACATTAGATTTGGCAGTAGGTCCAGTGTTTCTAGCAGGAGATCTAAACTTTCCCCTCCAGCCCTACAAAGATAGTTCCAATCCTAAAATAATGGTATCCAAAAAAACTACTACAACATTATGGAGAAACCTAAAAGACCTTAACTTATATGACCTTTGGCGTCTTATACACCCAGATACAAAGGATTACACTTTTTATTCTAGCCCCAACAAGACGCATAGCAGATTGGACTATATTTTCACTAATCAGAAAGGCCTCCCTAATATACATAGCTGTGATATTTCCCCAACAGCATGGTCAGACCATTCGGCAGTAAAACTAAAATTCTCTTGGCCAGAAACGCAGTCAGATACGTTTCTTTGGAAGTTAGATGACACTTTACTGAACGACCCAGACACCCAATCGAAGATATCAACACTGGTCACAGAATATTTTGCACACAATGTAAATTCTATAAATAATAAATATATGATTTGGGAAGCACATAAAAGTGTATTGAGAGGGGAACTAATAAAATTAAAAGCCCAGAGACAGCGTCATATGAGGCAACAATATAAAGATCTGGCTGATGAATTTTCCCGAATGGACCTGGCAATAAAACAAAACCCAAATAATTTAGAAATATTCCAGAAGTACCAAACGGCCCGCTCAGCCCTAGACAGTTTTTTAGATATAGAGTACCATAACCTACAACGGAAAACAAACAGCATGTTTTATTATGAGAGCAATAGAGCAGGCAAACTGCTAGCGAGGGCACTAAAAAAGAAGCGGTTTAAGTCATATATTTATGAGATTAGAAAACCACAAGGTCAGAGTCCCCTAACCACAACAAAAGAAATTCTAGATAGTTTTAGAGAATATTATATTAATCTATATAACATTTCCAAAACACCACCCTCAGAGGAACACCTCATAAATCTCAAGTCATATGTAGCAAAGTGTAATATTCCCAATATTACACAAGACCAATTGCAAGACTTAAAGAAACCCATCACGGCGCATGAAATACAGCATGCGATTAGCACATTACAAAATGGGAAAAGTCCAGGCCCAGACGGCTTCTCATCAAAATATTATAAGCTCTTTTCCCAAAACCTAGTACCCCACCTAACGCCCCTTTTTAATGAAGTAACGGATAATAACCCGTTTCCTCCCTCTATGCTAGAAGCACAAATCTCAGTAGTCCCTAAGCCAGGGAAGTCCCCAGACACCCCGGCAAATTTCCGCCCAATCTCATTGCTGAATGTGGACATAAAATTATATGCCAAAATATTAACAGCACGTATTAATAAAGTCCTCCCCCAAATAGTCCACATCAACCAGGCCGGCTTTACGCCGACACGAGAGACACGAGACAACACTACTAAACTTTTAGCGCTAATGGAACATGCACACCGTATGCACACACCCTCCGCATTCATTTCAATGGATGCGGAGAAAGCCTTTGATAGGCTCAGCTGGAACTTCCTAAAGCAAGTTCTATCTAAATTTGGGTTTGATCAGGAATTAATTGGGAAGATTTTCTCATTATATAACACCCCACAAGCAAAAGTTAAGCTCAATGACTCAGTCTCAGACCCATTCCAAATAACAAATGGTACGAGGCAGGGATGCCCCCTGTCTCCACTACTTTTCGTGTTATCCATGGAAGTATTAGCCTCATATGTTAGGGATAACGAACACATAACAGGGCATCGGATAGGACAGTCGGAATACAAAATTACAATGTATGCAGATGACATATTTACCACACTAACACACCCTAGCGAGTCAGTCCCCGCCCTTATTCATTTGATACAAGAGTACGGCCTCTACTCTAACTTCAGTATAAATATATCTAAATCTGAATTGTTGAGTATTAACTTAGAGCCAGCAGCAGTAAAAACTCTGCAACAGCAATTTCAATTCAGAATTCAAGATAAAGCGATCAAATACCTTGGGGTACATATCTCTCCTAATATCTCTGAAATTTTAACACTTAATTATAACTCACTTAAAATACATATATCCTCATTGCTAAGAGCTTGGAACAATAAATTCCTTTCCTGGCTTGGTAGACTTAATGCGATCAAAATGGTCATATTACCAAAAATTTTGTATTATATGCAAACCTTGCCCATTCCCCTCCCGGAACAAACAATCTACCAGATACAAAAAATGCTAACCAAGTTTATATGGGCAAATAAGCGACCACGCATAGCAACAGCAACACTTTACCGTCCAAGAGAATTAGGAGGCATGGGGGCCCCGAACCTACAACACTATAGGCAGGCAACCTTTCTGACCAGAATCGTTGACTGGTGTAAGAATGCAGTCAATAAAGAATGGGTCCAGCTAGAACATCAGTTAGCTAACAATATTCCGCTAGGAGGCTCCTGCTGGCTCCCTCCCAATCAAAGAGCACTTCCAAAAACTGTAGCCACAACGACATGGGAAACTTACAAATGTTGGGATAGGGTAATCAAGAAATATCCGCACATCTCCTCGACATACTCCCCGCTGACCCCGATAATGGGGAACGCACTCCATCCACTTAACCTTATAAAGAGAGGGGAATATCCCTTAAGTATACGAGAATCTCTTCCTGTCTGTGAATTTTACACAGCAGGAAAACCGAAATCGCAAGAAGAAATTATTGCTCAACATGGCCCTAGATTTCAAGATTGGCTAGCGTATTTGCAAATATCCCACTTTCTCACCACACACCCGTCCAAAGCACATCTAACTCGACCTCTTACCCCATTTGAGAATATATGTATCAACCCTCTACCAAATCGAGGAATATTATCTCTCACACACAGACAAATTTTAGTTACATACTCTAAAACACTGCCATCTTATGTCAGCGCATGGGAGAAGGAATCAGAAAGCTCTATGCCCAGGCGAACATGGTGTGATATATTCACACGCATGAGTAAAGCTTCTTCATCCATCTCTATTCAAGAGATGAATTTGAAACTGATGTGCAGATGGTACTATACACCAGTGCGTCTACAACAAATTTTTCCCACAGTTTCAGACATGTGCTGGAGAGGCTGTCAAGATAGGGGCACGCCATATCACATCTGGTGGCAATGCCCAATAGTAAAAGATTACTGGGAGGCCATCAAAAGAGAAATCGAGAAAGTTTTGCAACTGTCCTTACCACTAAACAGCTGGACTCTTCTTTTTAACTCATTCCCTAAAATAACTTGTAAATATAGGCTAACACTCTTGACAATTATGGTCAATTCAGGGAAAAAATTAATACCATTAAACTGGAAGAAGCCAGACCTACCTTCAGTGGAGGTATGGAAAGCTACAGTAACACATGCACTTACATTAGAGAAATACCACTTCAAGCTGACCAACCAACAAGACGACTTAGACTCAATACGATTTATATGGGACGAATATAGAAATGCCTGACTAGATAAATAGTGAGAGTAATAGCCGAGAACCTTAGTACCCGTAGCAAGGTAATTTGTACGTCTTAGACACCAGCTAAGCAATGGAATGCAAAATTTTCACTCAACCATTCAAGCACAAGTACATAAACGCTCTGGGTTCTCCCTTCCCCTTTCTTTTCTTTGTTTTATTTTTTAAAATCCTAATAACTAGGAATTCCTTTCTGCAGTTAAATTGTTAATAGTATGTTAAATGTATAAGTAGATAATGTGAAGCAAAGCTGTAACTGTACACCTTACCATTGAAAACTGTATGCTTCTGAACTTTTCAAAAAAAAGTTTAAAAAAAAAAAAAAAAAAAAAAAAAAAAAAAAGCTCTTATGCATAGCAATGCAGTAACGACAGACAAAGCACTGAAGTTAAACTCAAGTATATGGCAAAGACTTACAGACTCCAATCGTCTCTCGTGTGCCTGCGTTCATAAACTCATCCAAACACAAAAATAGGCTGCACATGTAGATCAAAAACTGTATATTACACCCTATTTACCAGATTACCAGTGCTTTCTCTGTATTGACAGCTCATGCTGGGTTTTGCCTGAGCTTTACAAGTTGCTCTCACTCATTACTCTCTGCCTATGTACTGAGTCAGTCTGTCTGTGCTATGGGTTAGATAATGGTTTCTGCTGACTTCTATGTATGACCCCCTACTTCCTCTGAACCTGCTTTTGGATTAAAGTGATGGTAAACTAAGACTCAGTCAAACATGCGATTGTATAGAAAATAAAAAAATAAAGTGACTTTCATTCATGAAACCGCCGCAATCTGTCGGTATTTGTAAATATTTAATATTTAAATGCCTCACATTCACCTTCGTTCCCCCCACCCATAAAACCGCCGCCATTGATTTCTTGATGTCACGTTTTTTTCAATACCAATAGAAATCCAGGCCAGTCGGCGACACGTGTTTAAGCAAACACGCCCTAGATTATGTAAGCGCATGCGCAATTTTTAATTCATTCTATTTGCAATACTATTTGTATACAGTACTATGTATTGCATAAGGAATGACTCGCATGCGCAGAGTGAACAGTGAAGTCCAAGATGCCCTACTAATGACATAGAGAGCGGGTGGTTCCGCTCTCTACGTTGGTAATGGAACAGTTCAGGAAGTAATGCCGGGGGTGGAGTAAGGAGCGATAACGCTCAGTAAGTCCCATCTAAATTTAATATCAAATGTTTTAGACTTTTTTTAAATAAAGATAGCGATTTAGGTTGTACAGACTGGAGGAGTAATACTTTACTTTTAAAATGCACTAAATTTACCATCACTTTAAGGATCTATTTGTTTCTGTCTGCTCTGTGATTATACCCGATGGCTCTAGTCTGTTTGGTAACTGCTTTAACCTTGCTTGCTGCCTGAATACTTATGTGTCACCCTGCTTGATCACCAGACCTTGCTCATTATATTTTCCCATTGGTTTAACTACTTGCTTCCTGAATGCTTGTGTATGACCCAGCATGATTATCGGACCAGGCTTAATGTATACTGCTCTAAGTTTAACCTCTTGTTGCCTGGAAAACTGTGTATAACGCTAGGTGTATATGAGATTATGGTTACTGAAAATTACTACAATTAAAGGGACACTCAAGTCAAAATTAAACTTTCAGAGCATGCAATTTTACACAATTTTCCAATTTACTTCTATTAAAAAAAAAAGTGCACAGTCTTTTTATATTTGAACTTTTTGAGTCACCAGCTGCTACTGAGCATGTGCAAGAATTCACAGAATAAGCGTATATGCATTTGTGATTGGCTGATGACTGTCACATGGTACGTGTATGCATTTATGATTGGGTAATGGCTGTCACATGGTACAGGGGGAGTAGAAATAGAAATAACTTTTAAAATTGTCAGAAAAAAAATCTACTATTCATTTGAAATTCAGACTAAGTGCTATTGCATTGTCTTGTTATCTTGCATTTGTTGATTATGCAAATCTACTGTGTTGACTGGTCCCTTGCTCTTGCTGTCTGAATACCTGTGTATGATTTTGCCTGTTTACTAGGTTCTTCTGATTGGAAACTTCTACAAAATGATTTCTTGTTGTCTGAATACCTGTGTATCACCCTGCTTGTCTACTGACAGAAATATGCTACAATTAGTTCCTAACTACCAGTATATCACCCAGTTTACATTCTGGAATGTTTCCTAGTATATTACTCTTCATGACCTCTTCTTGCCTAATCTTATTTCCTGGGATAAGTGTCTCATGAGCCTGCTGCTTCACCTGTATCATATATATTGGTGTATCTAGCTTCCAGTCTACAGTTGACTTGCCATATATTGCTCATTGCCTCTACTGCTACTAATGAGTCGACACTGTCATCAAATTCCATAGCATTGCATATGAAACCAATACGAATGCTGCATTTAGAAAGGGCCATTGTGATAAGATTAAAGGGACACTGAACCCAAATTTTTTCTTTCATGATTCAGATAGAGCATGATATTTTAAGCAACTTTCTAATTTACTCCTATTATCAAATGTTCTTCATTCTCTTGGTATCTTTATTTGAAATGCAAGAATGTAAGTTTAGATGCCGGCCCATTTTTGGTGAACAACCTGGGTTGTTCTTGCTGATTGGTGGATAAATTCATCCACCAATAAAAAAGCTCTGTCCAGAGTTCTAAACCAAAAAAAAAAAAAGCTTAAATGCCTTCTTTTTCAAATAAAGATGGCAAGAGAACGAAGAAAAATTGATAATAGGAGTAAATAAGAAAGTTGCTTAAAATTGCATGCTCTATCTGAATCACAAAAGAAAAAATTTGGGTTCAGTGTCCCTTTAAGGAGAAACTTACTATCAGAAAGATTTTAGATTCTTTGGAAGAGCTTAACTTTTAAGAAATTTTGATTCTCACAATAAACAACATTAGGTACCAAGCTTCTCTATTCCTTCTGAAGTATCTACTTATACGTTGCTATAAGAAGAACTGCTGGAAATCATCAGTAGTTACAGGAGTCACAAAGAGAATGCCTAAGCACCAGCATTTATAACCTACTTCTAATCCTGGACTGCTCCTATCTATCATTTTGTCCTAGGATTCCTACTAAATTTACATAAAGCCTATGTTGATTCCAGAGCTGCAGGAACTTTTATATATGCAACGATTTGATGAGAATATTCAATATCTTTCACATAAAACTTGTCCATAAGGTCTCTGAAATCAATGGTCAGCCTATGGCGTCGAGCATTATTAAATGGATACTAAACCCACATTTTTTTTCTTTAATGATTCAGATAGAGCATGCAATTTTAAGCAACTTTCTAATTTACTCCTATTATCAATTTTTCTTCGTACTCTTGGTAGGCTTTATTTGAAAAGCAGGCATGTAAGTTTAAGAGCCTGCCCATTTTTGGTTCAGAACCTGGGTAGAGATTGCTGAATGGTGTCTAAATGTAGCCACCAATCAGCAAGCGCTACCCAGGTTCTGAACCAAAAATGGGCCGGATCTTAACCTTACATTTCTGCTTTTTCAAATTAAGATACCAAGAGAACAAAGAAAAATTGATAATAGGAATAAATAAGAAAAAATGTTGGTCCATTTAAGATGCAGATGCTTCCATTATATTTAACTGTTATAGCATGACAAAAAATAAGTTATGCCATCATTGATTATATTTCTCTTTGTGGGCCTGTTTCTACATTAAGTTAGTTGTTGCCTGTAAAATCAGCCTGATGGTGCACCAACTAAAAAGGTTCTGAAGAGAACACTGCATCTTTGGTTCTTCTACTAGTAAACTTGATACAGTAGACTACTACTTCATCTGGGATAAACTATGACATTGGCAATAAGGAACTTTTGGCAATGAAACTACCACTCAATGAACCATGTCTTCTTCAGGATAATGTGCTATTGTCTTATTTTCCTGAACCAATTTGCAGGGCATAACTTTTAATGAGTATACTGATTCACTTTGGTCCGTTTGTATCCAATCCACAGCTGATGGGCCTTCCTTTACTTGCTGCATCTAATGCTCTGGGTGCTGTTAATCTAATATTTACAACCCCAATTCTAAAAAAGTTGTGACAATATGGAAAAATGCAAACAAAAAGTCATTTGAGAATATAATTGACCCTGTACTATATTAAAAACAGATTATTAACACAGTATTTGATATTTTAGTTTGTGAATTTAATGAATTTTTGAAAATATACACTAATTTCAAATATTTTTGTCACCATTTATGTCATGCAATTTATGTACAAAATGAGTAGGTATAAAATATGTAGCTATGAAAATAATTAGAGGAGACTTAAGGGTAGAGGCCATCATAATGGTCACTCTAAGCTTCAGTTCCTGCGGAGTCCTCTAATAAATTAGAATTATCTGCAACAAATGATATTAGAATTTCTTACAAAAAGAGGAGAAACTTATCTGAAGATGACCTGACCCAGGAAATAGGGTGCTGGGTTGTGTCGTGGCTTTTCTGCCCTCAATACCAGGTTTCTTGAACTGGGGCCCTTCCCTATACTGAGGGCCCGATAAGCTAAAGGTCTCTGGGCTGGCGAGATTATTAAAGAATGCTCGTCAGTATTTCTATTTCCCTAGTGGAATGATCTAAAGCCACATTTTACCCTGAGAACAGGGAGTCTCGCTAGGGGGT
This sequence comes from Bombina bombina, assembly GCF_027579735.1. Classification (NCBI taxonomy): domain Eukaryota; kingdom Metazoa; phylum Chordata; class Amphibia; order Anura; family Bombinatoridae; genus Bombina; species Bombina bombina. The sequence goes on from NC_069507.1 coordinate 173,863,614, forward strand.
GTATACTGCATTTTCATATGGGAAGGAGATGCATACATTACAAAAGTGCACAATAAAATTCATATTGGTAAGGTTCATCAAACATTGTAACAAAATTATTCAACAAATATCATATTTTGTCAAAAAAACGTAATATTTGTATGTAAATTACACAGGAATAAATTTCAATAAATATACACAGTGTAAATCGTAATTTAAGTACACTGGGTGTGCAAAGATCACATCGAAATTCATACTTATAAGTACAAAATACAAAACGTAATAATTGTTTTTTGCGTATAATAGGCTGAATATGGGCGTTTCATGGGTGTATATGAAATTGTCTCTCTAATCCCTGCGTAATTCTGTAAAGATTTTTCGCACTACAGATCAAAAAGTTTTTTTTCTCGCAAACTAAAAGGTGTTGAGCTTTTTTGAAAACACTCAAAATACTTATAACTCTAATAGAAAAACATGCATACGAAAATATAGGTGATTGTAAGATGCTATATGCAGAAAGCAGCGTAACGTGATTTATATTAGCGTCAGAATTTAATTTTTAAAGTGCGTCCCCTGCTCACAGCTAACTTTACGCCTCATAGAGAAGTGTCCCTATGGTGAGCTCCATTACTTCCAATAGGAAATATATCGCCACTCGCAGGGACTGACCCTTTTTTATAATTCCACCTGGGCATCCCCTGTGAGTCTTCGAGAAAAACCCTGCCTAATCTGGCGAATTTTAGATCATCAGGACCTAAGTATGTTATTGTACTTATTGATGTAAAGATTTTAAAGTATACTTTGTCTGTAGTGATTGTTTAATCACCTCAATAAAAAATATATTAAAAATAAATAAATAGAACCCATTTAGACAATGAATGGGCATACCTACTGTCCAAACTCACTCAGAGTAGCAAATAATATTAAATATAAATATATATATATATATATATATATATATATATATATATATATATATAACAGTTGCACTAAAATTATCATGCACAGAATTCCACACAATTATATTTTTTTATGTTTCTTTTTTATTAGTTCAGGAAATCATGTAGATGTATGAGACCTAACAACATAATAAAATGAGGCAAAGGGTTGCTGCAGGGTGATTTTAATCACAATGATGTTCACTTGACAGCTATAATGACATGAGACCCCTTGTTTGAAACAAGGGCGCACACACTTTAAAATGAGTGGTCTTGTGATATATTTATATGGTGAGGGGGTAATAAGATTTGCCAGACACAGCATCACTTATTTTTTAAAAAAAAAAATGAATTGCTGCTTTTAAAGGGACATGAAAATAAAAAAAATTCTCACACGACTCAGAGAATGCAGTTTTGAACAACTTTCTAATTTACTTCAACTATCAAATCTTCCTCTTTCTCTTTGTATCGTTTGTTGATAAGCAGGGACATAAGCTCAGGAGCGTGCATGTGTCTGGAGCACTATATAGCGGCAGTTTTGCAAGAGCGTTATACATCTGCAAGAGCACTAGATGGTAGCGCTATTTCCCGCCATGTTGTGCTTCAGACACCTAGCTAGGTATTCCTTCCACGAAGAATAACATGGAAACTAAGCAAATTTGATGACAGGAGTAAATTGGAAACTTGTTATATCGTATGCTCTGTCTGAATCAAAAAAGAGAACTTTTGGGTTTCATATCCTTTAAATAAGGTGTCTATGTATGGGGGGGCAATACTTATGGTGCTCCATATGCCTATGACAATCAGGCATAACGGTTGCCATTACAACCAATAGATGCCACCTGGGCATATGATCCCTCCTTTGAAAGAGGGGCCTTTCCTCAAATAATAAAATATCACCAAAATACATTTAATTTGTATTGCAGTTTAAAAAAAAATTATCTATTACATATTCTCAAAAGCAAACAGCTAGGAAGATAAAATTGTCTCACCTGTGCCAAAACGGTTATGAAGTTCCTGTTTAGATGAACTGCTTCATATAGTGCAAGCAAGATGGCTTCATTTGTTCTTTCAAAAACAAAGAAAAATACAAAAATTCTAAATAAACACCAAAATAAAGTCAGTCTAAAAGAAGCAGCCCTTTTTGTCAACCAAAACAATTAAAATAATAGAAGTCTATTACTTCTTTATAAATCTATCCACATACACAGTCAGATATCGGCAGATTGGAAAAACATAATTAATGCTTACCAGATAAATTCCTTTCCTTTCAGATAGGGAGAGTCCACGGCTTCATTCCTTACTGTTGGGAAATACAACACCTGGCCACCAGGAGGAGGCAAAGACACCCCAGTCAAAGGCTTAAATATCCCTCCCACTTCCTCATTAACCCAGTCATTCTGCTGAGGGAACAAGGAAGAGTAAGAAATATCAGGGTATAAATGGTGCCTGAAGAATAAGATAAATAGGGAGCCGCCCTTAGACAAGAAAAAATGGGCGCGGGCCATGGACTCTCCCTATCCGGAAGGAAAGGAATTGATCTGGTAAGCATAAATTATGTTTTCCTTCCTAAAACAGGGAGAGTCCACAGCTTCATTCCTTACTGTTGGGAATACTATACCCAAGCTCCAGAGGACACTGAATGAATAACGGGATGGGAACAAAAAGTAAGAAGCGGACCCTATTCTGAGGGCACCAAAGCATGCAAAACTTTTCTCCCGGAAGCTGCTTCAGCCAAAGCAAAAACATCAAACTTGTAAAAATTAGAAAAAGTATTTAAGGAGGACCAGGCAGCCTCCTTACAAATCTGACCCATAGAGGCCTCGTTCTTAAAGGCCCAGGAGAAAGCCACTGCTCTAGTGGAATGAGTCGTTATCCTCTCAGGAGGATGATGTCCTGCTGTCTCGTAAGCTAAGCCGATGACCCTCCTTAGCCAAAAAGATAGGGAAGTAGAAGTAGCCTTCTGCCTCTTACACTTCCCTAAATAGACAACAAACAAAGAGGAAAATTGTCTAAACTCCTTAGTAGCCTGAAGTTCGAACTTCAAGGCGCGAACCACATCCAAATGGTGAGGTAAACGTTCCTTCAATGAAGAAGGATTAGGACACAAGGAAGGAACCACAATCTTTTGATTGATGTTGCGATCTGACACAACCATTTAAGGAAGAAAACCTAATTTAGTACGTAAAACGGCCTTATCTGCATGAAATATCAGATAAGGGAACTCACATCGCAAAGCAGAGATCTCAGAAACTCTGAGCGCAGAGGCAATAGCCAATAAAAAGAGAACCTTCCAAGATAACAATTTAATGTCAACGGAATGCAGAGGCTTAAACGGAGCCTGTTGCAAAACACAAAGAACAAGATTTAGGCTCCAATGAGAAGCCCCAGATCTAAACACAGGTCTGATCCTAATCAGAGCCTTAACAAAGGACTGCATGTCTGGAAGCTCAGCCAGTCTCTTGTGCAATAAAAGCGGAAGGGCCGAAATCTGTCTCCTCAGGGAACTAGCAGAAAGGTCATTCTCAAGTCCATCCTGGAGAAAAGATAAGATTCTGGCAACCTTAACTCTGTGCCAGAAAAAAACATGCTCTTCACACCAGAATAAGTAGGTCCCCCACTCTTTGTGGTAGATACGCCGAGTAACAGGTTTACGAGCTTAAATAAGAGTATCAATGACACTCTCAGAGAAACCTCTTTTTGCTAAGACTAACCGTTCAATCTCCTGTTTGATGCGGGCCACCACTCAAGGAAGAAGCGGTAATGGAGGAAAGAGATATATAAGTTTGAACCTCCAGGGCACTGCTAGTGCATCTATTAGATCCGCTTGGGGATCCCTCGACCCGTACCAGGGTAGCTTGGTATTTAGACGGGACGCCATGAGATCTATCTCCGGCGTCCCCTACTTTCTGCATATCTCTGAAAACACCTTGGGATGGAAAGACCATTCCCCTGGGTGGAATGATTGCCTGCTGAGAAAATCCGCCTCCCAGTTGTCCACACCCGGAATGTGGATCGCTGACAGCGAACAGCTGTGGGCCTCTGCCCACTCTAGAATCTGAGATACTTCCTTCATCACCAAGGAACTTCTCGTTCCCCCCTGATGGCTGATGTAAGCCACCGAGGATATAGTGTCTGATTGGAATCTGATAAACTAGGATGAACCCAGAAGTGCCCAAGCCTTCAAAGCATTGAAGAATGCCCATAGTTCCAAAATTGATCGGGAGTATGACTCTTCAGTCCGCAACCCCTGTGCCTTCCTGGCACCCCAAACAGCTCCCCATCCGGATTGTGTTTGTAGTCACAATTTCCAAGGATGGTCTTAAGAAGCAAGTCCCTCTGGACAGATGTTCTGGACAGAGCCACCAAGAGAGCGATTCTCTCAACCGGCTGTCTAATACAATCTGTAGAGGCAGATCAGAATGATTGCCGTTCCACTGCCTCAGCATGCACAGTTGTAAAGGTCTGAGATGGAACCTGGCAAAAGGAATGATGTCCATGCAGGACACCATGAGACCAATCACCTCCATACACTGAGCCACCACAGAGGGAATTAAGGAGATCCGGAGGGCAAGACATGCCAAAGTTATCTTGCAACGTCTCTGGTCTGTTAGAAATATCCTCATGGATATGGAGTCTATTATAGTACCCAGGAATTCCACCATGGTACTTGGCATAAGATAACTCTTTTCCAAGTTTATCTTCCATTCATGTGATCGAAGAAGACTGAGAAGGGACTCCGAGTATTCTTCCGTAAGACGAAAATATGGTGCTTGCACCAGAATATCGTCCAAGTATGGGGCTACTATAATACCCTGAGTTCTTGCCACGGCTAGAAGAGCCCCCAGAACCTTTGTAAGGATTCTTGAAAAAGTAGCTAGGCCAAACAGAAGGGCAATGAACTAGAAGTGCTGGTCCAGGAATGCAAACCTCAGGAACTTAAAGTATTCCCTGTGGATTGGAACATGAAGGTAAGCGTCCTTCAGATCTATACTTGTCATAAACTGGCCTTCCTGAACTAAAGGAAGGATGGACCTTATCGTCTCCATCTTGAAGGAAGGGACACTGAGAAATTTGTTTAAGCACTTTAGGTCCAGAATTGGGCAGAAAGTTCCCTCCTTCTTTGGGACTATGAAAAGGTTTGAATAAAACCCCAAACCTATTTCTTCGATAGGCACCGGGACAACTCCTAAGGAGGTCAGGTCCCAAACGCACCCTAGAAAGGCATCCCTCTTTTCTGGTCTGGTAGACAGGTTCGAGAGTAGGAATCTGCCGAAGAGCGGATGAGATTTGAAGCCTCTTTTGTATCCCTGAGTACGACCTCCAGGACCCACGGATCCTGTACATCCCTGAACCAAGCATCTGAAAAAAAAGAGACAGTCTGCCCCTACATGATCCGATCCCAGGTCGGGGGCCGCCCCTTCATGTCGATTTGTTTTCTTTGGGTTTCTTATTCTGCTTGGACTTATTCCAGGACTGAGCCGGCTTCCAAGTACTCTTGGGTTTGGGCTTGGAAGAGGATTGTTGTCGTTGGAATTTGTCAGAACTAAAGGAACGAAAATTAGAAGATCGTCATTCCTTAGACTTGTTCTTCTTATCTTACAGTAGGAAAGCACCCTTGCCTCCGGTAACCATAGAAATAATTGAGTCCAGGCCTGGACCAAATAAAATATTTCCCTTGAAGGAAAGAGAAAGGAGTCTGGACTTAGAAGTCATATTCGCAGACCAAGACTTCAACCAAAGCGCCCGGCGGGCTAGGACTGCAAAGCCAGAGGCCTTTGCATTTAGGCGACTAATTTGCATGTTCGCATCACATATAAAAGAATTAGCAATTCTCAGAGCTTTAATTCTGTCTTGAATATCCTCGAGGGGAGACTCCACCTCAATGAGTTCCGACAAAGATTTGCATACGTAGGTAGCTGCTCCGGCAACCACGGCAACTGCAGCCTCTGGTTGAAACAAAAATCCTGTATGTTGAAACCTCTTTCTTAGAAAGGTTTCCATTTTCTTATCCATCGGCTCTCTGAACGAAGTACTATCCTCAAGAGGTATAGTAGTACATTTAGCAAGCGTAGAGATAGCACAATCCACCTTAGGAATGAAGCCCTACAAATCCAGAGAGTCCGGGCCCGGGAACAACTTTTTAAAAGTAGACGAGGGGGGGGGGGGTTAGAAAATCCAATTCTTTCCCCCTTTTTGTTTATAATGTTTGCCATATTAACCGGCAAAGGAAAAGTCAAAAGGAACTTTTCTGTCTTCGTAAACTCTTTCTAATTTAGGTATCATAGGTTCTTCAGGCAGCGTGGCCTCTGGAATCTCTAACACAGACAGAACCCCCTTTAATAAAGAATTGCGTTTTTTAGATCGAGGTAATGCACTGAGAGCCGCAGACACCGCCGTTTGTAACTGTGTTGCAAAGTCCGCAGGAAGAAGGCCCCCTCCGGATGGAGGATTAGATGTGCTAGTGGGAACTGCATGTGGAGTGGATAATGTAGCAAGGGTAGTAATCTCACGGAACGCTGAGTCCTGAGAGGTAGACGGCTCAGAGGGATTAATAGCCTTAGCAGGCTTGTCTCCCTTCTAAAACTTTATAACGGTGTTAAGGCATATGGAACATAATTGAGTGGGCGGGAAAACCACGGCCTCCTCACAATATAAAGCGGTATGATTTAGTACAGAAGAAGTACCTTCTAACATGTCAGAGTCCTCCATAGCTCAGGTTATACCGATAGAAGGACACAAATAAAAACGTTTATTTTTTTGGGTGGGGATTGTTTTTATACATATACTCCCAAAGGCTGGGGCACTCACCACCTCCTAGACCCAGACAGGTGACAGAGGAATTGCTCTCCTCAGGTTGAAGTCTCAGCCAGAATGGAGGAAATGAACATAGATCACATGCTATCAAAAGTACACAAGTTAATAGGAGCTGTGTAATACTTTCAAAAATGAAAGTGAAACCTGTTTGTTCCAGCCAAAATCACACTGTCTATGAGCCCAAAAAATAAAATCACACAAAGCCGCATGTAAATAATTAATACACTGATTAATTAACCCCAACTGTTCAATAAACCCCCCTCAGAGGATATTAACCCTGAATCCTATCAAGGTAAAAAGGAACCACACAGTGACCCTGTTATAGGGTTTTATGTGTAAAAAAAATTGAAACGATCTTACCTCCAGGATCCATGCTGTGGAACAGAACACAGCCTCTCAAGTGTGACAGTCTTATAGCAGTGCTCCTGTCATGGACTTGAGTGAGAGAAAGCAGGCAGTGAAACTCGTCAACACTGATTGCTTAAGAGCTGTTAGCAGTAGTCTGGATGGTTTCGCAGAAAAACTTTTCCTGCATCTCTAGACTCTAACTTTCATCAATACTCTCACTGAGAAGTTGACGTGACTACTTAAAACTCCAGTCCTATCTCAAAGGGCAGATACCCTTTTTCAGGACTCTCCGAATCTTCTGACACGTCTCTGCCACCTCCTAGCGTGACGGAAGGCAAAGAATGACTGGGGGAGGAAGTGGGAGGGATATTTAAGCCTTTGGCTGGGGTGCGTTTGCCTCCTCCTGGTGGCCAGGTGTTGTATTTCCCAACAGTATGGAATGAAGCCGTGGACTCTCCCTATCTTAGGAAGGAAATAAGGACTAAACATTCAGTGAGTCGCAGGACCAGTACCAGGGTGACAGTGAACACACACACATCATTTACTGGTAAGTAAAAATCTCAAACATGGTGGAAGGTGAAGGGAAGCATAAAATAAATTCTGGTTTTCTTTTTGTTTTATTTTTATTAATAAACCCTCTCCAAAAATGGTAGAAGGGCACCAGTCAAAGACGCCCTCTATACCTGCTGTTTACCATTTTTGATTTAGAGCTCCTAGCTAAAAACCTTTAATCATTTGAAACATAATAATTTGTTAATATTCTGACAACAGGGAATCTCAAACAATGTATGTAGTTAAAGAAATGTTGTTTATCGTACATTCTTTGCAGTGGCCAATTAGGGACAGATTGAAACAAGCTACTGAACATATCAACCAACCACTGCCCAGCAAATAGGACTATCTGGGATCTGCATTCCACTGAATACACTTCAGCCTCTATTAGGGTTGGTGGAGTGGAACACTACAACTTTCAAAGCTAAATTACAGTTAAAGGGACAGTAAACATACAAAATAATGTTATATAATTCTGCACAAAGTGCAGAATTATATAACATTCTCTTAGCGGCAGCATTATAAAACTAAAGCATTTCCAGATTTTTTATTTCAAAGTTGGACTCCGCTCAAGGTTCTACTGAGCGGGTCTACATTTACTTCAATGGCACAATCGGGCACGCTGCAACTAGACAGCGCCCCGCGAAGCGCTTTTGATCCACAAGACCCGTTCAGTAGAACCCTGAGCGGAGTCCTACTTTGAAGTAAAAAAAATCTGGAAATGCTTTAGTTTTATAACGCTGCCGCTAAGATATGCAGAATTATATAACATTATTTTGTATTTTTACTGTCCCTTTAAAGTAGGCAACATAAATAATGAAATTATAAGTTTTGTTTTAATCATGCATAATTAAACATATAAAGAGTTTAATAACCCTCTAACTTTGAAAATTATATATAATTTTAGAAACAGAAGGAAAAAAAAACTATAGAACACACAAGTTTTAATCAACTTTCCGATTTACTTTTATTATCAAATTTGCTTCATTATCTTGTTATCCATTGCTGAAGGAACAGCACTGCACTACTGGCAGCTAGCTGAATACATCTAGTTAGCCAATCACAAGAGACAAATGTGTGCAGGCACCAACTAGCAGTGGCTCCCACTAGCGTAGGATATGCACCTATTCCTTTTCAACAAGGGATACCAAGAGAACAAAGCACATTTTAAAAATAGAAGTGAATTTAAAATTGTCTTAAAATGACATGCTCTATCTGAATCATGCAAGTTTAATTTTGACTTTCCTATCCCTTTAACGGGAAGGAAGAAACCACATATATAGGCTTATTTACTTCTATTATCAAAATTACTTTGTTCTCTTGCACGTGTCTGAAGCACTACATGGCAGCAATTGTTGTGCTCTTTTAAGCACTAGATGGCAGCAGTGTTGGCACAATGTGTAACATTGATAAAGCATTGTTACAAAACTGCTGCCATATAGTGTACAACCCTGAGCCTACCTAGAGATATTCTTCAACAATAGAATACATACACACATAGTAGATGAGGTTGAAAAAAGAAGTCCATTGAGTTCAACCATACATATATCTTAATATACTTACAATAAAAGCTCCAGTTGAGCTTAAATAAATTTTAAATGGATCTAAGGTATTGGCATTTACTATCTCCTTAGGTAATGAGTTCCACAATTTGCTTGATCTTAAAACCAGTGAAAAAATGTTTATGTTCCTGGAGATTAAATCTCCTTTCCTCCAGCCATAAATTGTGAACTCTTGCCACAAACTATTTTATTGGAATAAACAGAGCTTTCGCCATCTCTGTATATGGGCCTTGAATATATTTATATAAAAGTAATCATGACACCTCTCAAGCGCCTTTTTCTAGAGAAAACAGACCCAGTTCAGCTAACCTATCCTCATAGCTTAAATTATCCATTCCCCTTATTAGTTTTGTGGCCCTTCTCTGCAATGTATTTTTTTGAGATTGGTCCCCAGAACTGTACTTTATACTCAAGGTGAGGTCTTACCAGGGATTTATATAGGGACAGAATTATGCTTTCCTCCCTTGCATCAATGCCTCTTAATACATGCTAATGTCTTATTAGCCTTAGAAGCCGCTGTCCTGCATTCTGCGCACATCTTTAGCTTGCTATCTATTACTACTCCCAAATCCCTTTCCTCCTCTGTTTGGACAAGTCTAGTCCCATTTAAATAATAGATTTAATAATAATAATAGTGCTGCGGAATCTGTTGGCGCTCTACAAATAACCGATAATAATAATAGGCTGCCTGCTTATTTTTACTTCCAAAATGTAGAACCTTGCATTTTCCAGTATTAAAACTCATTTTCCATTTACCTGCCCATTCTTCCAATTTTTGTAGATCCCCTTGTAAAGCAATTTCATCCTGCCCTGACCTAATGACCTTAGACAACTTTGTATCATCTGCAAAAATAGAGGAGATGTTGCTATTTAGGATAGCAAGAGCGCAAAGTAAATTTGATCAAATAAAGTACATTGGAATGTTTTCTAAAATTGTGTCCTCCGTCAGTAAAATGAAAGAAAGCTTTGGGGTTTCATGTACAATTTAGAAAATAGGAAAAATCGCTTGTGTGGCCCAAAAAAACAGAAGTATTGTTTGAAATTTCAAATCCTCATGCAGTGTTTAAAATGTTAATAATTTTGGTAACAAAGTGTTTAAGTACTCACTCATATAGAGTCCAAAGTAATTGCAGATGAAAGTAAAACATAGCATTTATTCCATGTTGCAGTAAAAATGCAATATTGTACAGACCTGGACAGAGCAGTACTATAGAAATAGAGAGAGTGATACCTCTGACCCTCCACATGCGTCACCTGACGCGTTTCGCCGAGGCTTTCTCAAAGGTGACATGCCATTGAACTGGAAGCGCCAGCTTTTAAATGCCCGGGCGATTCTGTCACTGAGCTCAACGCCTATTTTCCAAACCAGAAGTGACATACAAACAATACTTCTGGTTTTTTTTGGGACACACAAGCGTTTTTTCCTATTTTCTATGTATTTTTCATGTACCAAGAATCCCTGTGTCTTTCTTGGATTCTCATATTAGTGCTTAAGAGGTTTAGCACTGTGAAAACACTGCATATCAGTAAGTACATACAGCTAATGCCTTGTATGGATATATTTGGGCTGCAATAGCCGTATAACCTCAAGTCTGTATGTGTACTGATTGGACTGATAAATGGACAAGCCTTTGCTAATTAAGTCACATGAGTAAGGAGCAAACAAGCTACAAAAAAGAAAAACACACAGAGTATTATACAGCTGCACTGTCTTTTGTTTCTCATTACACTCTAGTGTCTCCCTAAAATAAGGACTTATTTCACTATATGAGTTCTAACTATCTACATCTAAAGTTGGCCCTGTAACTAAAGCGAATAGAGAGAACATTCCAAGCATCTTTACACTCCAAAATGGAGAAAAGCACAGCTTTACAAGACATATTTAAAAGAAAACTTACAAGTGATGCTATTGATAATACCTCTGACCCCCCTAGCCAGACCGTTAACAACCTTGGTCTAATGTTTTTGAACATGGAGAATTTGACAATCGGGAAATAAAACTCTAGTATGAAATATTATATCTGGATAAATATATAAAACATCGGATTATACCCAGAGGTTTGTCCATGAAAAAGTTTCCTACAGCAGACAGAGATGAAAAAGAGTTAATGATAAAATGGAATACCACACTCACTGAGTGTTCTTTAAAATTGATGTCACAATTGCTGAAACACAAAAAAAGAAATATAGCTCTTGAAGAAATCAAAGAATTACAATAAAAAATGGTGCATTGCACCGAAGATCCAAAATATCAAGAATACAATGAACAACTTGGGAATGAGTTGATGAAGGTGGAGAATGAAATAATAGTTAAAAAAAAGGACTACTTGCTAAAAGTGGTTTATAATTGGACACAAACTATAAGGAGATCCAGAAATAACAAAAATGACTATAGACATAACAAACAAAACACAGGTCCCAAGGAACATGGTAACAAAACAAAAACACAAATGGAAGTGAAAATAAACAGAAGAAAGTCAGCTTCTCTGAATCTACTCTATCTGGATCAAATTATACAGCATCAACCCCCATTACAAGATCTCTAGATTCTACTGACTTGGGAGCTAGTAAAGTTACGGATATATCCTTTAATCTTGAGGAGGTAAAAAAACTGTGCAGCAGAAGGAGGGAACAAACTAATGGAAGAAGACATTGCAAACGCATCCACAAACAGATACCCGAGTCTATTAAGGAACAAGATGGACAATCAGAAGTAGTACTCCTGAATGTGATCAATTTATCTGATGATACCCTAAGTAAAGCTGAACAGAGCATTTTGGAAAAAGGCCTTGGTTTCTCCCCGGCAATGAACTTTAACCTATTCGATACCATTGTTTTTTTAGTACAATTTTCCTCAGAAATTTGTTGATGTCAACATTTTTTTTTCAGGTTGAACATGATGAGGACTTTTCCAATGACCCTCTCAATGAATTTTCTAATGAAACCAATGTAGTCTCCTCATATTCTGTAGATAGCTTAATTGTGTAGATTTATGTACAGGACAATCCCTACTAGAACTACAAATAGAATCTGACAGAAAGGTAGACAATATTGAGAGATACAAAACAGCTATAAAAAAAACTTAAAAACTAAAGTAATTTTTATCCACTACAAGCTAGGGATAGAGCTATAGACATGTTTCAAGAGAAAGTATATGGTGACATCATTCAACTCAATGAGATTACAAAAAACAAACTTAACTTTAAAAAAACTTGTCACTTAAAGAGAAAGAGGCACTACAAAAATGAATTTCAAACAAAGAAATCACTATAACCATGGCAGACAAAGGTGGGTCTATAATAGTACAAAACAAAACTGACTATTACACTGAAGTAACAAGACAACTAAATGATAAAGATACATACACAAAATTATCAGATAACCCAACAGAAAAATTCAGTAATGAAATGACACATATAATTGACAAAGGTACATTTTTTGGGTATCCTGGATGAAGAAATTGGTGAATATCTATTGCAAGATAATCCAATAATACCAAACTTGAGACTGGTCCCCAAAATACACACAGACTCAGAACACCCCCCTGGGAGATCCATTGTCTCCGGAGTGGGGTCACTAATGGATCATTTAGGGGAATAGGTTGATAATTTACTACAGACTATTGTCCCCCAGCTCCCCGGTTATCTCAAAGACACAACACACCTACTAAACAAAATAAAGAACACACAATGGCACCCCACATGGGCTTGGTTAACAATAGACGTAAGCTCCTTATACTCTTGTATTCTGTATATTTTGAATCTGTACACTAAGTTCCCAGATGAACTAGTAGAATATATCCTAGAAGTTCTAAATTTTCTATTGACACATCATTTTTTTCAATTCAATGGTTCTTTTTATTTACAAAAATGTGGCAAAGCCACATTTGCCCCCTCATATGCGAATATTTTTCTTGCATGGTTTGAAGCACATTATATATTTTTTCACACCAAAACATTTTCCACTAATATTATTAATTATACTAGATATATTGACAATTTGTTCATCATATGGGATGGGGACCAAAACACAGCCAAAGATTTTGTTTCCTATATGAATAACAATAATTCTAACATACACTTCACATATAAGTTTGATACATTTAATATCCAGTTTTTGGATGTGAAATTAACAGGAGATCACATCAAAAGAATGACAGATGTAGAATTATTTAGAAAAGAAATTAGTGGCAACACAATTTTGAGATCAGACTCAAGTCATCCACCTCATGTAACAAAAGGTATTCCAAAAGGCCAATTTATTTGTATTAGACGAAATTGTACAACTTTAGAAAATTATGATAAACATTCAAAACAACTGGTAGAAAGACTCATACTAAGAGGATACAACAGACATGATTTGTAAACCATGAGATTAGAAATCCCAGACAGAAACAGGGATAAGTTGTTAAAAACAAAATCCAAAAAGAAAAATACAAGAATGAGCAAGACACAAAATGAAATACATTTTATTACCACATACAGCAGGCAATGTAATCAGAAAGTCAAAATAATAAAATCTAATTTAAATATTCTTCAAACTGACTCAACCTTAAAATAGATTCTCTCTCATGGTTGTAGGTATATACCCAAAAGATCTCCGACTACAGGATACAAAGTGACAGAATATGTATTCACCAGTAAAACCACAAAAACGACAGAAAGCTGGCTCGGTAGAAAAGGCTGCTATAAATGTGGGCGTCATCCCTGCCTTACATGTACATATTTTACAACAGGAGACACTTTTTCATCAAGTCACACGGAAAAGGAATATAAAATCAAATATCGTTTAGACTGTAACCTCAAGGTACATAATATATCTAATAACTTGTAAAATATGCCATGAGCAATATGTAGGGTGCTTGAGCCGCATGTTAAAAGATAGAACAAGAGAAAACCTAAATGAAATTCAAACAGATCCTCCAAAGACTTGGGTAGCCAAACATTTTACAATGCATCACAATCCCACACAGGCATTCCAAATTCAAGCAATTGATTTCATACCAAAGTCACTTAGAGGAGGTGATAGATCCAAAAAACTATTGTTTAGGGAGGCTAAGTGGATTTTCTTTTTACAAACTAAAGAACCTAAAGGTATTAATGCAAGATGGGATTTAGAACTCTTTCAGGGATAAATCCCTAATGAACTCTTCTTTTCCCCAACACATGGTATTGATATATATATCATGTGTATTTAACATTAATAGTAAACATCTGCATAAACATATATTTCCTTTTGGAAATACCTCCAGCATCATACGTTTGTATATATGTATTTTACATATACACATAGTCTAACTATTTCTCTCTTTAAACTAATCAAGCCCATTTCATATGTAATGTCTTTGAGAACCTCATATAAAAGATAAGAGAAAAAAAATTACAAAAAAATCCTTTTGCATCTCTGTCTGCAATCCAATCCATTTTTTCTGCCTGTTGCCTATTCATATACACACTACTTAATATCACAGCTTATGATGAATTTCATTATATTGTGTGAACCTATGATTGTATGTGTGTGGGCAACAAGACACTATACTATTTATGCGCAAAATGTATTTGTATATATTATATGCATATATTTTTTCCACTGGTATGCTCTGAAATTCTCCAGTCTCTGTAGTGCATACAGTATATACATTTCATTATTTTATCCCCAATTAATGTTTAAAGTCTTGTTTATGCCTTAGATCAATATAGCACAAATATCAGTTTATTACAAAGATACTTTGTTGCATAATACAAGCCTTTAAAATTTGACTACCCCCTAGAAATGTTAGTCAAGTAACGAGGGCAACAATTGTATCCGCCTGTGTAAAATATGTAAATTGTATTCTACCTAGTAACTCCTTACACACACAAAACTGAATATTGCTATTGGCTAAATCTCGGCCGATACGTCACTTTCAGTTTGGAAAATGGGCGTTGAGCTCAGTGACAGAATCACCCGGGCCTTTAAAAGCTGGCGCTTCCAGTTCAATAGCATGTCACCTTTGAGAAAACCTTGACGAAACGCGTCAGGTGACGCATGTGGAGGGTCAGAGGTATCACTCTCTCTATTTCTATAGTACTGCTCTGTCCAGGTCTGTACAATATTGCATTTTTACTGCAACATGGAATAAATGCTATGTACTACTTGAACCTGCAATCACTTTGGACTCTGAGTGAGTACTTGCTTCAACACTTTGTTACCACTATTATTAACATGTAATACACTGCATGAGGATTTGAAATTTTAAACAATACTTCTGGGGGGGTTTTGGGCCACACAAGCGTTTTTTCCTATTTTCTATGTTTTTTCATGTACCGAGAATCTGTGTCTTTCTAGGATTCTCATATTAGTGCTTAGGAGGTTTAGCACTGTGAAAACATTGCATATCAGTAAGTACATACAGCTACTGCCTTGTGTTTCATGTACAATTTATCAAGTACATTGTTTATCAGTTAAAGCCAATTAGGGATCAATATGTAGCAGAGCTAGCCTTGAGAAGTCAGCAAGGTGCTTTTCAAGTTCTGAGAAATAGAAATTGCTTTATTTACAGAACCAAATAACATGAAAAGGGTACAAAATAAATAATGACAATATATTGAAAAGTTGTTTCATTATGCATAACTGTAAATTTTATATAAAAATCTCAAGGCTTGCCAATTTCCATGAGATTATTAGAAATATAATTTTATACAAACAGGATTGACTGTCTTAAAAATCTGTAGCTGGCTCATATGTTTCATATAAACTTCCCAAGAATGAACATAAACTAATTTTATTTCAGGAACCAGCACTTCCCGGATATTTGACAAGATACTTTCCCCGGCACAACAATCAAATAGTTATTAAAGGCTCCCGAGAGATCAGACATTTTAGGTTTCTGTTTTAATATCAGATACTAAAGTGTTGCGTTGAAAGTATTAATAGTGTTTTTTATACATTCAATAAAAGGCCACATGATTTTTATTACTAATGAAAGAATACAGCGTTCTTCATGCTGGAATGCATATCTGGTTCTTTAATCAGCAGGAACCCAGAGGGAGTCCCTGAAATGAATGAATCTTTGTCCAATTAGCTTCTAAAAACCAATGACAAAGCAACCAAAATGCTTTGCAAAACAAATTGCCTTGAGGAAAAATGCAATAAAGGTCATTTAATGTGACATTCTAGTATAACAGAAATATCTACTTTGTAGATTTAACAAATTCCTTCTCACCTTACATGTTTGACACTGCTAAGGAGTTAAACTCATAGTTAAAGTTGCTCGCTCCCATGTATCCACTGATAAGACTAAGGCCAGTTACACATATAAACGTTTCTATTAAATGGTTTATCATCTGTATCCATATTTGGAGCAGCAACCCCAAGCGGGAGCACAACTTTGTGTTTAATCCCTCAGTAGAGGTTAAACCAGGGCTTATAAATACATGACGCCAGAACACCAAATTGTACCTAGCATCCAGAATGGGGAGCACTGTTCAGCCCCATTCACCTATTGGACACATTTTTCAATCTCTTGAACCTTAAATGGGCCGGCTCCTAAGCTTTCATTCCTGCTTTTCAAATAAAGATACCAAGAGAACGGAGAAAAATTGATAAATGGAGTAAATTAGAAAGTTGATTAAAATTGCCTGCTCTATCTGAATCATGAAAGGAAAAAAAATGGGTTTAGTATAACTTTAACACCATGATAAGACATATAACTGTAAAGTTAATTAGGATACTAGTAAATAATGAATGATTCAGATAGAACATACAATTTTAAGCAACTTTGCAATTTACTTCTATTATTAAATGTTCTTAGTTTTCTTGTTATCCTTTGTTGAAAAGCAGGAAGGCAAGTTCAGGAGTGTGCACGTGTCTGCAGCACTAGATGGCAGCAATTTTGCAACAATGTAATACATTAGCAAGAGCGCTAGATGGCAGCACTATTTCCTGTCATGTAGAGCTTCAGAAATGTGCACACTACCTATCTAGATATCTCTTCCACAAAGAATAACATAAGAATGAAACAAATTTGGAAAAATTGGAAAAAAAATTAAAAAATGTATTCTCTATCTGAATCATGAAAGAAACAATTTGGGTTTCATGTCCCTTTAAACATAATGACTACTACAGTGAGCAGAAAAGCATCTCCCCCAAATATCAGTTAAAGGGGCATTAACTCAAAATTAAATCCATCATAATATGTTTAATCATGAGTAATTAAACAACTTTGCAATGCACTTTCATAATTTGGTTTGTGCACTTTTTTATCATTTAATTTAAATTGTAGTTTTTCTATTCTCCCTAGGGGGCTGCAGTGCATTCTATGGAATCCAGAATTCTGACACTCCTAAAGGATGTACAGTGATTGGTTACATGTGCAGGAGCTCATTAATAACTATACCTAATTGGCCACAGCAAAGTAAGGTAAACAACATTCAAGAGGTTTTCAATGGATGTGTCACTGGCCTACCAAACAATGAATACTTTTCAAACATAATTGGACTTTTTTAAAAACATTTATTTTGCATTCAGTGAATAATTTCTGACATATAAATAAAAAATAAATTGAATGTCCCTTTAAGGTAAAAACCATTTTCTACCATATAAATGATTTACTTTAAATTTGTATTTAAACTTCAGAGAACACACAGTCCCCATATAAAAGTAATTATTTTACAGAATATGTCTAAACAATTATTATAATTTCGTTTTTCAAACATACTATAAAGAAAAATGCTTACTGCACAGATAGTTTCTCATCTGCATCTGCTATGAACATGCTGCCTACCTGTGGAAATAAAATAAATTGCACCTTTTACCAATATGCTACATACAAACACATGCATTTAAAAACCATTTTGTTTAGCAATATCCTAACTCTATGCCTATATAATATAATATATATTAACCCTTCTGGTGCTGATCCATTTCTCACTCCACTGAACAAGTGCAAAGTTAGCAAGAAACTTAATATATAAAAATATATATATATATATGCTTGCCTAACAAATTAATTTCTTTCATAATGGTGAGAGAGTCCACGAACCATCACGTGTGTGAATAAAGTCCAGTTCTACAGGAGGAGGCAAAACACCCTACACAGCAGAGCTTTTATCCTTCCCACTTTCTCAAGATTCCTTTGTTATAGATATGTCAAAGAAAAAGGTGAAAATAAGAAAGAAGGAAAGGAAAAGCAGGATAAAAGAAGTCGTACTGCGGCCAACTGTTATGGAAAAAAACAAGGGCAGGTCTCGTGGACTCTCGCCACCATTAAAACATTTTTTTTTTAATCAGGTAAGCATACATTTTGCTTTCTTTCATAAAATGGTGAGAGTCCACAAGCCATCACATGTGAAATCCTATACCCAAGCAGTGAAGTCCACAAGACCACCATGAAATTGGGAGGCAAAAACAGTTAAGGCAGGTAGGACGTACTAGACAGGCACTGGGGCCTGCAGAATTTTCCTACCAAAAGCAGCCTCAGAAGAGGCAAACGTGTCAAAATGATAAAATTTGGTAAAGGTATGAAAAGATGAGCAAGTAGGTGCCTTGCACATCTGTTCAATGGAAGCCTAATTTCTAACCCAAGAAGTGTCAACTATTCTGGTGGAATGAGCAGTAATTCATTCAGGGGGAGACTTCTTAGCAACTAGGAAAGCTACATGAAACAAAACGTTAAGCCACTCCACCAAGGTGATTGCATTAACTTTCTGTCCCTTGCGGGAGACTTGAGAAATGGAAAAACAAGAAAGAAGAAATTCAGAATTCTTAAGTGGCTCGAGGATAACATTTCATGGCCCAAACTACATCCAAGTTAAGAAGTGATCCTTCTCTCTAGCATTTCACTGGACAAAGAAATAGGACTAAAATTTCCTTATTGATATTTTTCAGAAGAAACAACTTTTAGAAGGAAAGAGTAAGTTCATTCTTAAAACTGCTTTATCCTGAAGAGAAAAATAAATCAGGTAAGGAGAATAACAAGATCTCTCTTGCTCTTCTGGTGAGAAAATAACTAAGAGAAAGAGAACCTTTCAAGACAACAGTTGGCTATCCAGACTATGTATAGGTTTAAAAGGCTGATCCTGAAGAAGCCCTCAAAACCAAGTTAAGGTACCACAGAGGGGAAGCAGGTCCAATAACTGGTCTTATCCTGACCAAATCTTGAACAAAGGTTTTAATGTCAGGAAGTCTCGAAATCTTTTTGTTATACAAGAGTGAAAAGATAGAAATTTGGCCCTTAAGGGAACTGGCAGATAAATCCTTTGCCAGATCATCCTTGGGAAAAAAAAAGGATTTGAGAAATCTGATATTCAATAGCCATGCCATTAAATTGAGAAGTTTGAGAAATTGATGGAAGAAGGGACCTTGAGAGAGAGATGCCCTTTCTTGTTATATCCTTGTTATTATTCTCCATAGTAAAATAAAAGGAGAGAAGCCATAAGTTCTATGTCTGGCCTTCCCCAATATACCTCCTGATTTAAATAACATTCACCGGGGTAAAGGTATGGATGACTGAGGAAGTCCACTTCCAAATTGTTCACACTGCACTGTTCCAATCCTTGCTAATAAGCTCAAAAATTTCATCAGAAACCAGGAAGGTAGGCCTTTTTTTGGGCTGCTTTAAAGAATTTATCAATCTTTCACAAATAGTTTGTCTGCAGGTGGAGGGTCCTCAATCTGCAAGGCAAGTAAAAACGTCCTGCAATAGAGTGTGTATGTGCTCCAATTTGAAATTAAGACACATCTTCTGCTACTTTGTCAGGAGGTAGGTCCTGTGTTTCAGAGTAACTGTCCTCAGCTGAGGAGGAGGATTTTAATTATAAAAATTGTACTTGTGCAGGGCACCTAGACAGGTTGCTCTTTAGGGATGTCCCAGATGAGCTTGCGGCCTGTTAAGGGTTCTCCTTTGTCCTCTGCATGCATATATATTTAACTGGTAGAGGCATGAAAGTCATCATCCGTGAAATTGCAGAGTGAATGTACTAGTTTAAGTTAGGAGACAGCTCTGTAGAACTGTCAAGGGGATAACCCTGGTGAGTAACAAATCCCTGAGACACAGCCTTAGCAGATAGGTTACAACACTTCCTTGCATAGCAAACACAAATGAAAAGGGATTACATTGTCAGTAGATTGCCCATCTAAGGGTTCAGTGTGTTAAGTCCTAAGTTTGCTCCATAATGATTTGGAATAGTAAGGACAGGCAAGTATCTAAAATTAAATCGCAGCAGAGAAATACAGTATAACAGGCTCAGAAAGGGTTAAAACTTAGGGGGAACACACATATATTGGCACAATGTAAGACTTAAGTCCCTGTGAGGGAATCAGAAGAAAATGGGAGACGTCTCTTTAAAGTGAAAGTAAAGTTGAGAAGCCTGCAATCTATGTTTACATAAATCAGATTCATGAATTTTTGTAAATTTGAATTTTATTTTTGTTCATGCAAAGCCGTCCGTCTGGTTAGCAGACTCTCCGCCCGCATTCTAATTTTTTTTGGGTGTTCATGACAAACGATCATTCTAAATATCTAATTAGTCCCCCATGGGCGTCTCAAAGTGTTGGTTTCAAGCCCACATGTTCCTATGCGCATGCAGCAAAGCTACAATTTTACTCCATTATCGGATGCACGTTTACAATTGACGCATGCGCATTTGAACCGCTGCAGGAAATTCAGTCATTAGCAACGATATCGTAGCGTAGCTCGTATCAATGTGAATGCGCCAAAAAATAGGATAACGAGCACGGCTAATGACGTTTTGATCGGGTGGGACAGCTATTACGTCTAACAGTTAAAAACCAGGAAGAGAGCAGGGGTTGGAGGAAGCAAGGAAACGGTTAGTGATTTTCAATATAAAATTTATTTTTTTCTGGACAAGTATGAAAAATATAAAGCTAGCAACTGTAATGGATGCCTGTTGTACTATACTTCATTGTCTTTGGGTAAGGAAAAGTTTACTTTTACTTTAAGAGAAAAAAAATGTACTTTAAATATAAAAAAATGACAGTTTGAGTCAATAAAGGGAATAAATAATATAGTTAGTTATTACCCCTCTAAGGCTCTTAGGATAATTGCAGTGCCCCATCAAAGATGGCCAAAAGTTAACTCCCTGAGTTCTGCACTAAAGGAAGCTCAGAAACTAATGAAAATGAGCTCTCCTGCTTTAGAAATGTTCCTGATCATCTGACAACCAACTGAAAATAAGAAGCAGATCTCAGTGGTATGTACTAAATACCAGAAACACATTTAAAGTGACAGTACCTCAATTTTACAGTAAATGTGCAAAAGTGCCAAAAACTGTATATACTGTTGTCCCAAGGCTATGTAAATCATCTGTGCATGTTCATGCTAATAGCCTGCGGGCTATGTGAGTGCAAGTACCTAGTTACCTGTCAGAACTCACTCTACTGTGCTTATGAAACTGCAGGGGACCTGCTTCCAGTAGAAAAGCCCATCTTGTATAGTATGCACTGACACAGGATCTAAGGAAGGAGTACTCTGACGCACTAACAGGAGGAGGCTGCAGAACCAGTCCCAGCAATACCTGTGGCAGGCAAGCGACAAACTCCCGCAGAAGATTTTGGTCACCGATGTACTCCTTTAGACCCCTCTGTCTCTGGAGGGGGATATTGGGTGTCAGAACAGTTTGAGAACCCCTTTCAATCGATGTGTAGATCAGCACTTAAGAGTTTCACCATCCTCCTTGCTGGAGGCAAAAAAATCCCTAAGGAATCAGGCAAAGTGGGAGGGATTAAAGATCTGTTGTGTGGAGTGATTTGCCTCCTCTTGTAGGACTGGACTTTAATCTCACATGTGATGACTCGTGGACTCTCACCATATAATGAAATAAAAAGAAAACATTTATGTACTATCTGTACTGATTAAAAAGTAAACACTATTACAAATAAGTATATGTACCATGATAATTTCAGAAATAAATACTTCAATAAATAAGATGATTAAGCAGTAGATCTTGTGACTCAAATTAAACAAGAAAATATACTTATGAGTAAAAGGTCTATTCATAGCTCACCATATTTGTAAATGCAGAGAAAAAGCCTGTCTGATTTTCTTCTTCCTTGTCTCTATACTGCCTGAAAAGGAACAACATTCAAGAAAAGCTGGGTCAACAATTAAAAGTGTTCTGATAACTTTAAGTGATAACAAATACCATAATATCACAAAAACGCAAAAATGTGAAATAAATGTGATGAAATAATAAACAAAAAAGTGATCATAAAATATACGTAATGAGTAAAGCCTAAATGCTTATAAAAGTTCATATACGGATATATGTGTTCTCTTCAAAATCTTCACGCTTCTATTTTTCTTTCGATCCTCATATGAAAAGAAAGAAGAAATGCCACATAGCGTAACTCTGTAATCTTTTTCAATGCAGAATGTGTATGTACAAATGGTTACTCACATGAGATGGAGCTATAGCCAAGCTCAGGTTAATGCGCACACCCAAAGTTATACTGTTGGGTAAACAGTTGCTTGAACAGGATTTTGAATAAAAAGATTTATTTAAAATACAAATATAAAAAGCGCCACAAGAGCTGCAAAGACCACCAAATACAATAGGATTGGCAATACAATCGAGTATTTGCTCAAACTGAGCTTATACACAATACCAGAGACCGTGGTAAGGAGTGCAGAAATTTAACCACACAACCTCCCCCTTAAGAGTCCAGTATATGTTGCTCTCCTTACTGGTGTGCAGATTCTTGGAAGGACGCCAAAGAGTAATGTATCCGACGAACGTTTCGCTAAAAGAGCTTTTTCAAGGAAATCCTGTTCAAGCAACTGTTTACCCAACAGTATAACTTTGGGTGTGCGCATTAACCTGAGCTTGGCTATAGCTCCATCTTGTGTGAGTAACCATTTGTACATACACATTCTGCATTGAAAAAGATTACAGAGTTACGCTATGTGGCATTTCTTCTTTCTTTTCATATGAGGATCGAAAGAAAAATAGAAGCGTGAAAATTTTGAAGAGAACACATATATCCTTATATGAACTTTTATAAGCATTTAGGCTTTACTCATTACGTATACTTTATGATCACTTTTTTGTTTATTATTTCTGATAACTTTAAAACAACAATAACATAATTTTTAAAGGGACATTAAAAAACAAACATGGCAAACTAATCTGTAAGAACATGTTATTGTTGCATTACCGGCCCTATGTAAGTAAGAGGTTAACACAAAGGTAAACTCACACTTGGCACACAGCCAGGACTACTGGGTCAACAATGCAACTACCACTCTTCATTGGATGATCAACTGAGTCCTGCAGGGGCCTGCTCTGGAGCAAGGACGATTCCTGTGTGTTTAACCCCTTTGAGGATATTTAGGGTCAGTATTACAAAAATTACATGCTCTGTCAAATTAGAGCACATACTGTTTGCGTTAGAATCTCTCTTTATCGGCTAGTACTCGCAGCCATAGCGCTGAGAAGCTTCAAGTAATGAAAACTGGAGCAGAACTAAGGTTCTAAAGGAATGCAACTTTTTGACTATGTGTTTAATATTTTTTAATGAGGTAAACACATTGTTAATAATAGTAAGCTGTAAATGATCTACAAAACAGAGCATTTTATTTTTGTTGCTTGAATGTCCATTAAACATCTCTTGTTTTTGTGCTAAAAGTGTTCTGTCCCACGCTCCCTAGAGAGACTGAAAAGCAAAATCTGTAAGCTAGGATTTCAGAACTGCCGAAAGTTATTGACATTACAGGATTTGCTTTTTTGCATCTGTAGGGAACGTGAGATAACCTTTTTTCTTTCTAATGACACTCTGAGTCCACGGATCATCATCAATTACTGTTGGAAATATCACTCCTGGCCAGCAGGAGGAGGCAAAGAGCACCACAGCAAAGCTGTTAAATATCACTCCCCTGCCCACAATCCCCCAGTCATTCTCTCTGCCTGTAGTGCAAGGAGGAGGTGAAGTTTAGGTGTCTGATGAGAAGTTTTCTTCAATCAAGATTTTATTATTTTTTTAGCAGAGTAAGCTTACTCTGTTCTTTTCTGGGGTCTAGCCGAGTTCACATCAGTCTCTTCAGTAGGGCAGTGGTGGCTTTTGAGCACTTGAGAACTTGTGAGGTACAATCCTCACTGCGTTTTCTCAAAAATGTGCTGCCCTAACTAGAAAACCTGAGTAGCTAAAAGCCGTCTTATTTAATATGGGACTTTACTAAACCTTCATGTTTGGGGTTTCTTTTAGGCAATTTGGGCATTGAGACTGTGAGGTGATTTATGGTGGCTCAGTGTGTTATAGTAGTTTTTATACTTTAACTTTTGGTCATGGAGATTACTGTTGTAATCCGTTTAGTTTGTTTCTTCTGTGAGGGAAGTCACTCTGTGAGTTGCAGGACAGGTAGGCACCTCAGTAAAAGCTACTGAGGTGTATAGGTAGCATGAGGTCTTTTTGGTTTGTTGCGCTAACACACATTTCTATTTAAAGACACAGTACACATTTATTTTTTATTTTCAAATAAATAATTTTTACACTTTATCCTTATTTATTACATAAGATTGATCAAGAGGCTTTTCAAACCATTATCCCAGGCGAAGTTACTGCTTGTCAGTTATGTTTTGCTGCTCAGGTGGAACCCCCAGTTCCTTTTTGTTCCTGATGCATTGAGAGAACTTTAAGTTATAGAGATAAAATATTTGACCATGAGCAAACAAATACTTTGAGGTTTCCTCCGCGGTGGAGGTTTTTCCGGTTCCTGACCGTGCTGCGGAGATTATTGCATGAGAATGGGAAAGACCTGGTATTCCCATTTTTCCATCTCCTATTTTTAAGAAGATGTTTCCTATAGCGGATTCTATTAAGGAGTTGTGGCAGGCGGTTCCTAAGGTAGAAGGAGCGATCTCCACTTTAGCCAAGAGGACTACCATTCCCATAGAAAATACTTGTTCTCTTAAAGATCCAATGGATAAAAAATTGGTGGCTTTACTAAAAAAGATGTATGTCCACCAGAGTCTACAATGGCAACCTGTGGTGTTTATCGCCACGGTTACCAGCGCTGTGGCTTACTGGTTTGATGCGTTGTCTGAATCTCTTCAGACGGATACCCCTTTTGATGACATCCAGGACAGGATTAAGGCTCTCAAGTTAGCCAATTCCTTCATTACAGATGCTTCCTTACAGGTTATTAAACTGGGAGCCAAAATTTCTGGTTTTGCGGTCCTAGCCCGCAGGGCCTTGTGGTTGAAGTCCTGGTCTGCGGATGTTTCATCTAAATCTAAGCTCATGGCTATTCCTTACAAGGGCAAGACCTTGTTTGGACCTGGTTTGGCGGAAATTATCTCAGATATTACTGGAGGGAAGGGTTCTTTTCTTCCTCAAGATAAAAAGAATAAGCAGAAGGGACGTCAGAGTAATTTTCGTTCCTTTCGTAACTTTAAAGGCAAGTCTTCCTTCCCTTCCTCCAAGCAAGATCAGGCCAAGCCTTCCTGGAAGCCCAACCAGTCCTGGAATAAGGGAAAGCAATCTAAAAAGCCTTCAGCTGATTCCAAGTCAGCATGAAGGGCTGGCTCCCGATCCGGGAGCAAATCTTGTAGGGGACACACTCTTTCTTTTTTTTCCCAGGCTTGGATAAGAGAGATGTACCAGATACCTGGGCGGTGGACATTGTCTCCCAGGGATACAAAATAGACTTCAAATCTTTTCCTCCCAGAGGCAGGCTTCTCCTCTCCAGATTATCTGTAAACCAGATAAAAAGAAAGGCGTTCTTACATTGTGTCAAGGACCTTGCTGCCCTGGGGGTAATAATTCCAGTTCCCTTTCAGGAAAGGGGTCTGGGATTTTACTTGAATCTGTTCGTAGTTCCCAAAAGAAGGGAACTTTTCGACCAATCCTAGATCTAAAAGGTTTAAACAAGTTTCTCAGAGTGCCATCCTTCAAGATGGAGACTATACGCTCCATTTTTTCCTTGGTACAAGAGGGTCAGTTCATGACAACCATAGTCCTAAAGGATGCATTCCTTCATGTTCCTATTTACAGGGACCATCACAAGTTTCTGAGATTCGCCTTTTTGGACAATCATTTTCAGTTTGTGGCCCTTCCATTTGGCCTTGCCACAGCTCCCAGAATTTTTTCAAAAGTTATAGGGGCTCTTTTAGCTGTGCTTCGATCTCGGGGGAATTGCAGTGGCACCTTATCTGGATGACATTCTGGTTCAGGCGCCATCTTTTCAAGAAGCAGAATCTCATACGGAGATCTTGTCTTTTCTTCGATCCCCCAGATGAAAGGTGAGTCAGGAAAAAAAGTTATCTGGTTCCAGCTACAAGGGTCGTATTTTTGGGGACCATAATAGACTCCCTGTTAATGAAAAATTTTCTGACGGATGTCAGAAAAAGAAAGATTTTGTTTTGTCCTTCAGTCCTCTCAATGTATGGAGGTAATCGGTCTGATGGTGGCTTCCATGGAAATCATTCCGTTTGCTCAGTTCCATCTCAGACCTCTGCCGTTATGCATGCTCAGACAATGGAACAGGGACTATACGGACCTGTCTCCGCATGTAGATCTAGATCAGGCGTCAATAGACTCTCTTACGTGGTGGCTGTCACAGGATCATCTCTCCCAGGGTACTTGCTTCCACAGACCCTCCTGGGTGATTGTGACCACGGATGCCAGCCTTCTAGGTTGGGGAGCAGTATGGGGCTTGTTGAAGGCTCAGGGCTTATAGACCCAGGAGGAGTCAGTCCTGCCCATAAACATCGGAGCTGAGAGCAATCTTCAATGCTCTTCTGGCCTGGCCTCAGCCTTAGCCCGGTTTATCAGATTCCAGTCGGACAACATAACCTTGGTGGCCTACATTAACCACCAGGGGGGAACTCGGAGTTCCTTGGCCATGACAGAGGTGGCCCGAATTATTCAGTGGACGGAGACCCACAACTGCTGTCTTTCTGCAATCCACATCCCAGGAGTGGACAATTGGGAAGCAGATTTTCTGAGCAGACAGACTTTTCATCCCGGGTAGTGGGTACTTCATTCGGAATGCGTTTTCCAGCTTGACCCTCAAGTAGGGGCAGCCGGAGCTGGATCTCATGGCTTCTCGCAGAGGCGTAACTAGAAACAACAGGGCCCAGGTGCAAGAATCTAAGAAGGGCCCCCCCCCACCGCCCCTCCAAAAAAGGGTGAATTTAATACATATTTTTTTTTTTTTTACATTTTACACAGAAAAAAAAATGTGAATAAGATTACATGTCTGCAAAAGGAGGTACCCTGTGCCCACAGTCTGTGAGATGGTCTGACCCCCTATTACTGTGTATATAGCCCCTGTCATCATGTCACACTCACATAATATCAGTGCAGGCAGTGGTAGGTTAACGTTTTTAATTTAAAAAAAAATATATATATTTTTTTTTAAGCTGGGCCCCCACCCTCAGGGGCCCAGTCGCATCTGCGACCTCTGCACCCCCTGTAGTTTCGCCCCTGGCTTCTCGTCAGAATGCCAAACTTCCGAGATACGGCTCGAGGTCAAGAGATCCGGAGGCATTTCTGATTGTTGCTCTGGCAGTTCCTTGGAACTTCAGTCTAGCATACCCGTTTCTTCCGTTCGCTCTCCTTCCAAGAGTCATTGCTCGAATCAAGCAGGAGAGGATGTCTGTAATTCTCATAGCCCCGGCGTGGCCTTGCAGGATTTGGTATGCAGGCCTAGTGGAAATGTCATCCTTTCCACCTTGGAGACTGCCTCTGAGGAAGGACCTTCTACTTCAGGGTCCCTTCCTTTATCCAAATCTCGTTACTCTGAAGCGGACTGCTTGGAGATTGAAGGCTTAGTTTTAGCATGAATTGAGACCTTGATTCAGGCTCGTAAGCCTGTGACTCGCAGGATTTACCATAAGATCTGGTGTAAATACTTGTATTGGTGTGAATCCAAAGGATACTCTTGGAGTAGAGTAAGGATTCCTAGGATTTTGTCCTTTCTCCAGGATGGTCTGGAGAAGGGTTTGTCGGCAAGTACTCTAAAGGGTCAGATTTTGGCATTGTCTATTTTGTTACATAAGCGCTTGGCGGATGGGCCAGACGTGCAATCGTTTTGTCAGGCCTTGGTTAGAATTCGGCCTGTGTTTAAACCTGTTACTCCTCCATGGAGTCTTAACCTTGTTCTTACAGTTTTACAACAGGCTCCGTTTGAGCCTATGCATTCTTTAGAAATTAAGATGTTATCTTTGAAAGTTTTGTTTCTTCTTGCTATTTCCTCTGCTCGGAGAGTTTCTGAACTCTCTGCTTTACAATGTGAATTCCCTTATCTTATATTTCACTCTGATAAGGTGGTTCTGCGTACTAAGTTTGGTTTCCTGCCCAAGGTTGTTTAGGTCAAGTATATTAATCTGTACCTTCTTTGTGTCCTAATCCTTCTTCTCACAAAGAACGCTTGTGGCATAATCTGGATGTTGTGCGAGCGCTAACATTTTATTTGCAGGCAATTAACTTTCGTCAGTCTTCTGCATTGTTTGTTTGCTTTGCTCGGAAACGCAAGGGTCAGAAAGCTACGGCTACTTCACTATCCTTTTGTCTGAAGAGTGTTATTCGCTTGGCATATGAGACTGCTGGACAGCAACCTCCTGAGAAAATCCCAGCTCATTCCACAAGGGCTGTTTATTCTTCCTGGGCCTTCAGTGAAGCTTCTGTGGAACAGATTTGCAAGGCTGCAACTTGGTCATCTTTGCACACTTTTTCAAAATTCTATAAATTCGATACATTTGCCTCGGCTGAGGCTTCTTTTGGGAGAAAGGTTCTTCAAGCAGTGGTGCCTTCTGTTTAGGTTCCTGTCTTGTCCATCCCTTATATCCTCTGGCTTGGGTATTGGTTTCCAACAGTAATTGATGATGATCCGTGGACTCACCGTGTTATTACAAAGAAAATTAAATTTATGCTTACCTGATAAATTTATTTTTTTCTTGACACGGTGAGTCCACGGCCCGCCCTGTATTCAGACAGTTTTTTATATAAACCTCAGGCACCTCTGCACCTTGTGTTACTTCCTTTCTCTCCTTTTCCTTTGGTCGAATGACTGGGCAATTGTGGGTAGGGGAGTGATATTTAACAGTTTTGCTGTGGTGCTCTTTGCTTCCTCCTGCTGGCCAGGAGTGATATTCCCAACAGTAATTGATGATGATCCGTGGACTCACTGTGTCAAGAAAAAAAGAAATTTATCAGGTAAGCATAATTTTTTTAAAAAAAAAAACATAATTTATGCTTACCTGATAAATTTATTTCTCTTGTAGTGTATCCAGTCCACGGATCATCCATTACTTATGGGATATTAACTCCTCCCCAACAGGAAGTGCAAGAGGATTCACCCAGCAGAGCTGCTATATAGCTCCTCCCCTAACTGCCATTACCAGTCATTCGACCGAAAACATGCAGAGAAAGGAAAACCATAGGGTGCAGTGGTGACTGTAGTTTAATGGAAAAATTACCTGCCTTAAAGTGACAGGGCGGGCCGTGGACTGGATACACTACAAGAGAAATAAATTTATCAGGTAAGCATAAATTATGTTTTCTCTTGTTAAGTGTATCCAGTCCACGGATCATCCATTACTTATGGGATACCAATACCAAAGCTAAAGTACACGGATGACGGGAGGGACAGGCAGGCTCTTTATACGGAAGGAACCACTGCCTGAAGAACCTTTCTCCCAAAAACAGCCTCCGAAGAAGCAAAAGTGTCAAATTTGTAAAATTTGGAAAAAGTATGAAGAGAAGACCAAGTTGCAGCCTTGCAAATCTGTTCAACAGAAGCCTCATTCTTAAAGGCTAGTAGAATGTGCTGTAATTCTTTCAGGAGGCTGCTGTCCAGCAGTCTCATAGGCTAACCGTATTATGCTACGAAGCCAAAAGGAGAGAGAGGTAGCCGAAGCTTTTTGACCTCTCCTCTGACCAGAATAAACGACAAACAGGGAAGACGTTTGTCGAAAATCCTTAGTTGCCTGTAGATAAAATTTCAGGGCACGGACTACATCTAGATTGTGTAGCAGACGTTCCTTTTTCGAAGAAGGATTAGGACACAAAGATGGAACCACAATCTCTTGATTGATATTCCTGTTAGTGACCACCTTAGGTAGGAACCCAGGTTTAGTACGCAGAACTACCTTGTCTGAATGAAAAATCAGATAAGGAGAATCACAATGTAAGGCAGATAACTCAGAGACTCTTCGAGCCGAGGAAATCGCCATTAAAAACAGAACTTTCCAAGATAACAACTTGATATCAATGGAATGAAGGGGTTCAAACGGAACCCCCTGTAAAACATTAAGAACTAAGTTCAAACTCCATGGTGGAGCAACAGTTTTAAACACAGGCTTGATCCTAGCTAAAGCCTGACAAAAAGCTTGAACGTCCGGAACTTCTGACAGACGTTTGTGTAAAAGAATGGACAGAGCTGAAATCTGTCCCTTTAAGGAACTAGCGGATAAACCCTTTTCTAAACCTTCTTGTAGAAAAGACAATATCCTCGGAATCCTAACCTTACTCCATGAGTAACTCTTGGATTCGCACCAATATAAGTATTTGCGCCATATCTTATGGTAAATCTTTCTGGTAACAGGCTTCCTAGCCTGTATTAAGGTATCAATAACTGACTCAGAAAAACCACGTTTTGATAAAATCAAGCGTTCAATTTCCAAGCAGTCAGCTTCAGAGAAATTAGATTTTGATGTTTGAAGGGACCCTGGATCAGAAGGTCCTGTTTCAGAGGTAGCGACCAAGGTGGACAGGATGACATGTCCACTAGATCTGCATACCAAGTCCTGCGTGGCCATGCAGGCGCTATTAGAATCATTGATGCTCTCTCCTGTTTGATTCTGGCAATCAATCGAGGAAGCATCGGGAAGGGTGGAAACACATAAGCCATCCCGAAGGTCCAAGGTGCTGTCAAAGCATCTATCAGAACCGCTCCCGGATCCCTGGATCTGGACCCGTAACGAGGAAGCTTGGCGTTCTGTCGAGACGCCATGAGATCTATCTCTGGTTTGCCCCAACGTCGAAGTATTTGGGCAAAGACCTCCGGATGAAGTTCCCACTCCCCCGGATGAAAAGTCTGACGACTTAAGAAATCCGCCTCCCAGTTCTCCACTCCCGGGATGTGGATTGCTGACAGGTGGCAAGAGTGAGACTCTGCCCAGCAAATTATCTTTGATACTTCCATCATTGCTAGGGAGCTTCTTGTCCCTCCCTGATGGTTGATGTAAGCTACAGTCGTGATGTTGTCCGACTGAAACCTGATGAACCCCCGAGTTGTTAACTGGGGCCAAGCCAGAAGGGCATTGAGAACTGCTCTCAATTCCAGAATGTTTATTGGTAGGAGACTCTCCTCCTGATTCCATTGTCCCTGAGCCTTCAGAGAATTCCAGACAGCGCCCCAACCTAGTAGGCTGGCGTCTGTTGTTACAATTGTCCAGTCCGGCCTGCTGAATGGCATCCCCCTGGACAGATGTGGCCGAGAAAGCCACCATAGAAGAGAATTTCTGGTCTCTTGATCCAGATTCAGAGTAGGGGACAAGTCTGAGTAATCCCCATTCCACTGACTTAGCATGCACAATTGCAGCGGTCTGAGATGTAGGCGTGCAAAGGGTACTATGTCCATTGCTGCTACCATTAAGCCGATCACCTCCATGCATTGAGCTACTGACGGGTGTTGAATGGAATGAAGGACACGGCATGCATTTTGAAGCTTTGTTAACCTGTCTTCTGTCAGATAAATCTTCATTTCTACAGAATCTATAAGAGTCCCCAAGAAGGGAACTCTTGTGAGTGGAAAGAGAGAACTCTTCTTTTCGTTCACCTTCCATCCATGCGACCTTAGAAAAGCCAGTACTAACTCTGTATGAGACTTGGCAGTTTGAAAGCTTGAAGCTTGTATCAGAATGTCGTCTAGGTACGGAGCTACCGCAATTCCTCGCGGTCTTAGTACCGCCAGAAGAGCACCCAGAACCTTTGTGAAGATTCTCAGAGCCGTAGCCAATCCGAATGGAAGAGCTACAAACTGGTAATGCCTGCCTAGAAAGGCAAACCTTAGATACCGGTAATGATCTTTGTGAATCGGTATGTGAAGGTAAGCATCCTTTAAATCCACTGTGGTCATGTACTGACCCTTTTGGATCATGGGTAAAATTGTCCGAATAGTCTCCATTTTGAACGATGGAACTCTTAGGAATTTGTTTAGGATCTTTAAATCCAGGATTGGCCTGAAAGTTCCCTCTTTTTTGGGAACCACAAACAGATTTGAGTAAAACCCTTGTCCCTGTTCCGACCGTGGAACTGGATGGATTACTCCCATTAATAAAAGCTCTTGTACGCAGCGTAGAAACGCCTCTTTCTTTATTTGGTTTGTTGACAACCTTGACAGATGAAATCTCTCTCTTGGGGGAGAGTATTTGAAGTCCAGAAGGTATCCCTGAGATATTATCTCTAGCGCCCAGGGATCCTGGACATCTCTTGCCCAAGCCTGGGCGAAGAGAGAAAGTCTGCCCCCCACTAGATCCGTTCCCGGATCGGGGGCCCTCAATTCATGCTGTTTTAGGGGCACCAGCAGGTTTCCTGGCCTGCTTGCCCTTGTTCCAGGACTGGCGAGCAACAGATCCTTCTTGTTTTGGAGCAGAGGAAGTTGATGCTGCTCCTGCTTTGAAATTCCGAAAGGAACGAAAATTAGATTGTCTAGCCTTAGGTTTGGCTCTGTCTTGAGGCAGGGTATGGCCTTTACCTCCTGTAATGTCAGCGATAATTTCTTTCAATCCGGGCCCGAATAAGGTCTGCCCTTTGAAAGGTATATTAAGTAATTTAGACTTAGAAGTAACGTCAGCTGACCAGGATTTTAGCCACAGTGCTCTGCGCGCCTGAATGGCGAATCCGGAATTCTTAGCCGTAAGCTTAGTTAAATGTACTACGGCATCTGAAATAAATGAGTTAGCTAACTTAAGAGCTTTAAGCCTGTGTGTAATCTCATCTAATGGAGCTGATTCAAGTGTCCCTTCCAGAGACTCAAACCAAAATGCTGCTGCAGCCGTGACAGGCGCAATATGCATGCAAGGGGTTGCAATATAAAACCTTGTTGAACAAACATTTTCTTAAGGTAACCCTCTAACTTTTTATCCATTGGATCTGAAAAGGCACAGCTATCCTCCACCGGGATAGTGGTACGCTTAGCTAAAGTAGAAACTGCTCCCTCCACCTTAGGGATCGTTTGCCATAAGTCCCGTGTGGTGGTGTCTATTGGAAACATCTTTCTAAATATCGGAGGGGGTGAGAACGGCACACCGGGTCTATCCCACTCCTTAGTAACAATTTCAGTAAGTCTCTTAGGTATAGGAAAAACGTCAGTACTCGACGGTACCGCAAAATATTTATCCAACCTACACATTTTTTCTGGTATTGCAACTGTGTTACAACCATTCAGAGCCGCTAACACCTCCCCTAGTAATACACGGAGGTTTTCCAGCTTAAATTTAAAATTTGAAATATCTGAATCCAATCTGTTTGGATCAGAACCGTCAGCCGCAGAATGAAGCTCTCCGTCCTCATGTTCTGCAAGTTGTGACGCAGTATCTGACATGGCCCTAACATTATCAGCGCACTCTGTTCTCACCCCAGAGTGATCACGCTTACCTCTTAGTTCTGGTAATTTAGCCAAAACTTCAGACATAACAGTAGCCATATCCTGTAATGTGATTTGTAATGGCCGCCCAGATGTACTCGGCGCCACAATATCACGCACCCCCCGAGCGGGAGATGCAGGTACTGACACGTGAGGCGAGTTAGTCGGCATAACTCTCCCCTCGTTGTTTGGTGAAATGTGTTCAATTTGTACAGATTGACTTTTATTTAAAGTAGCATCAATACAGTTAGTACATAAATTTCTATTGGGCTCCACTTTGGCATTAGCACATATAGCACAGATGTCTTCCTCTGAATCAGACATGTTTAACACACTAGCAAATAAACTAGCAACTTGGAAATACTTTTCAAGTAATTTACTATAATATGAAAACGTACTGTGCCTATAAGAAGCACAGAAAGAGTTATGACAGTTGAAAGTTAATAAACTGAAAGGTTATAGCATCAAATCTTTGTAAAAAAACACAATTTTAGCAAAGGCTTGTTCCCATTAGCGAAGGATAACTAACCCTGATAGCAGAAAAAAAAGTTACAGAAATAAACGTTTTTTATCACAGTCAACTACAATCTCACAGCTCTGCTGTGAATGATTACCTCCCTCAAAACAAGTTTTGAAGACCCCTGAGTTCTGTAGAGATGAACCGGATCATGCAGGAAATACAATGAGCTTCTGACTGAATTTTTTGACCTCCCCCTCACACACAACAGTGAGAGAGATCAGTAAACTGTCATAAATTAAATAAAACAACTGCCAAGTGGAAAAAATAATGCCCAAAACATTTTATTCACCCAGTACCTCAGAAAATGAAACGATTTTACATGCCAGCAAAAAACGTTTAACATAAATTAAGTGTTATTAAAGAGCCTGTTGCCAGTCCCTGCAAATTAGGCTAAAGTCTCATGCACACAGTATAATTCCAGTGAAGTGCCATTCCCCAGAATACTGAAGTGTAAAATATACATACATGACAGCCTGATACCAGTTGCTGCTACTGCATTTAAGGCTGAGTTTACATTATATCGGTATGGCAGAATTTTCTGATCAATTCCATTGTCAGAAAATAATAAGCTGCTACATACCTCTTTGCAGATTAATCTGCCCGCTGTCCCCTGATCTGAAGTTTACCTCTCCTCAGATGGCCGAGAAACAGCAATATGATCTTAACTACGCCGGCTAAAATCATAGTAAAAACTCAGGTAGATTCTTCTTCAAATTCTACCAGAGAAGGAATAACACACTCCGGTGCTATTATAAAATAACAAACTTTTGATTGAAGGTATAAAACTAAATATAATCACCATAGTCCTCTCACACATCCTATCTAGTCGTTGGGTGCAAGAGAATGACTGGTAATGGCAGTTAGGGGAGGAGCTATATAGCAGCTCTGCTGGGTGAATCCTCTTGCACTTCCTGTTGGGGAGGAGTTAATATCCCATAAGTAATGGATGATCCGTGGACTGGATACACTTAACAAGAGAAAGAGAATGTAAAGTTTCATGAATGAGTGCCCAGTTTTTAAAGGGACAGTCAAGACCAGAATTTTTGTTGTTTTAAAAGATAGATAATCCCTTAATTACCCATTCCCCAGTTTTTCATAACCAACACAGTTATAATAATAAACGTTTTACCTCTGTAATTACCTTGAATCTAAGCCTCTGCAGGCTGACCCCTTATTTCAGTTCTTTTGACAGACTTGCATTTTAGCCAATCAGTGCTCACTCCACGGTAAATTCACATGCATGAGCTCAATGTTATCTATATAAAAACACATGAACTAACACCCTCTAGTGGTGAAAAACTGTCAAAATGCATTTAGCTTAGAGGCGGCCTTCAAGGTCTAAAAGATTAGCATATGAACCTCCTAGATTTAGCTTTCAACTAAGAATACCAAGAGAACAAAGCAAAATGGGTGATAAATTGGAAAGTTGTTTAAAATTACATGCCCAATTTGAATCATTTAAGGTTTTTTTGGACTTAACTGTCCCTTTAAAAATACTATTAAAAACAGGGGCACTTTCATTCATGAAACTTTACATTGCAGCGTTTTTTTTAAATACTTACCTTTTTCTTTAGCAAACACAGACAATGATCCTCCGCCCACAGCTGCTCTGTACTTCAATGATGAAACCGGCTTCCTCCAATCACGGCGTGGCCTCACGAGATGGATGCTCTGGCGTGCACACCATGATTGGAGGAAGCCAGTTTCGTCGATGAGGTAAGTACAGAGGAGCTGCGGGCGGAGGATCGCCGGTCTGGGTTTCCTAAAGAAAAAGGTAAATATTTTTAAAAAAATGCTGTAATGTAAAGTTTCATGAATGAAAGTGCCCCTGTTTTTAACAGTATTTTTAAAAACCGGGCACTCATTCATTTAACTTTACCTTCACTTTAACAAAAGCAAGCAGTGCTTAAAGGACCATGATACCCAAATGTTTAAACACTTGAGAGTGATGCAGCATAGCTGTAAAAAGTTGACTAGAAAATATCACCTGAACATCGCTATGTAAAAAAGAAAGATATTTTACCTCAAAATGTCCTAAGTATTCAAACCCCATTGCAAAGGACTTTAAGCAGCAAATCAGTATGCCTGTCCCGAGACAGGCAAGGGAGTGAGCTTCGTGCACACCCAATTTTTTTCTTTCATAATTTAGAATGAGTATGCAATTTTAAACAGCTTTCTAATTTACTTCTATTATCTAATTTGCTTTATTCTCTTGATATCCTTTGCTGAAAACCATATTTAGATAGGCTCGGTAGCTGCTGATTAGTGGCTGCACATAGAGGCCTCAAGTGATTGGCTCACCCATGTGCATCACTATTTCTTCAGCAAAGGATATCTAAAAAATGAAGTAAATTAGATAATATTAGTAATTTGGAATGTTGTTTAAAATTGTATTCTCTACCTGATTCATGAAAGAAAAATTTTGGGTTTAGTGTCCCTTTAAGGACGTGTACTATGAAATCTCATGAGATTACAGTAAAAGAGTTCATGACCTCAGCACTGCTGATGTTGATTGGCTGCTGCATATTTCTTCATTTTTTTTATTTATTTTTTTTACCTGCAGCTGGGCAGCAGCTGAAGTATAACTTTTTACACAGCATTTCCTCTGGTGAGCTGAGGAAATTGTGAGGTAAAATATCTTCCTTTTTTACATAGAGATGCTAAGGTGATATTTTCCTGTCAGCTTTTTACTATTATACTGCATCAGTTTCAAGTGATTTAGCATATGAGTATTATGTCCCTTTAATGTCCTTTTAAAATCTGAGAATTTCTATCATGCATATGAAAGAGAATTGTATAAACATGTTAAATAAATTGTGTGGGGGAGGGAAAGGTTAAAGCTGTTTAATTTGAAACTTTCTGAAAGTTACTTTGTGCAATAGTGGGATATAAGTTCACTCACTGATCCACCATCAGCATAAAAACAACAAAAGGTTGATTTGTTCATACGTTTTCTTTGGTGCATCAACATAAAAATGTCTATACATTTGAAATTCCATCTTTTAGAATTATCCCTTTAAACTCACACATGCTTTTGTGCTATTCCAGAGCTAGATAGGGCAAGGATGGGCGGCTCCATATGTTGACTGGTGGCTCCTGATTGGTTCATCAGCCATGACTTGCTCAAGAGCAGCAATGCTCTGTGATTCCTGAGTACAACTATGCATTTAACTCCTTTGTAAATGTTAAATACATAAGTCCCCACACAAAACAATCAGAATTCCCCTGCAAAGTGTATTCATGGCTTTTCATTAGGTTTTTACTAGACATGTGCATTTGTTTCGTTTTGTTAATATCTGAATGAATGCAGCAACTAAATTTAAAGAAAACAAAGAAATACTGATGAACCTTGTCAATATTCATTTGTATTCTATAAATTAACTTCAGGCGTTAAAATACCTCTAGCTCGCTGGAGAGCCGCACTAATCCCGACCCTTCTTCATAGAGCCGTGCTATCAGGACGCTTAGCAGGTCGGATCCAAGGGCCTGCGTTAAAGAAGGTCCTTTAGCGTAGACCCTGGGATTCACTGCACTAAGCCTCCTATTAGCACTCCAAAAAAAAGGGTCGGAATTAGCACTTTTAAACTATGTACATTTCAGTCAAATTAAAAATCATCATCTAAAGAATCCTTTATGATTGTAACTAAGTGGAGGTTTAAACATGCTAATTTTGAAATTACTGAAACAGATATGAAATAGTCGACTGTACATGTGTTATGAACTAATATCCAAAGAGCAACACTTGTTATTGATTGGATGTGCTTAAAAATCAGTTCAAAAACACCAAAACTTCCAAAATATTATGAATTTGGGTCATAGTTGTCAATGAATATTAGTGTCATAATAAAATGTTTTAATGCACTGGTTTCAAACCTGTCCACATGCCTACCCCAAAAGGCCAGATTTTCTGAATTACTTTGAGTGAGAGAAGGTAAAATAACCATGTTTATTAATCAGCTGATTATATCACCTGTGCTCTATTTCAGATCGCCTCAAAATCTGGTCTGTTAGGGAGGCCTGAGCACAGGTTTGAAAAACAGTGTTCTAATGAAATAAAATTTGTAATATTAATTTAGAATATTCCTTTAAAAACACACAAAAAAGTATCAGTGACCGAAAATGCTGCAAATTTGAAGTACTTTGGAAATG
Organism: Bombina bombina; assembly: GCF_027579735.1. Taxonomy (NCBI): domain Eukaryota; kingdom Metazoa; phylum Chordata; class Amphibia; order Anura; family Bombinatoridae; genus Bombina; species Bombina bombina. The sequence goes on from NC_069507.1 coordinate 173,902,068, forward strand.
GTATGTTTCCTCAGGAGTTACCCTAAATGATTCATGTAGCTCAGAGGTCTCAGAGTACCGGCCCCAGGGCCAAATGCAGCCCTCAAGATAGTTTCATCTGGCCCTCCCTTGTTTAATAGGTAAACCATTAATTTGGGCTTTATTTTAGGGTTCTAAGAGGTGTAACTAGTTGATGTTCTATATATGCATTCACAAGACAAATATAAAGACAGGCATCCAGTGTAGACGCACTGTATTGGGTAAATGTCACTTTTTACGTTGCTATACAGTTCCAAGATGATCACTTCACTTGACACTCAAAAGATAAATATAGAAAACTGTGTATGTCTATTGTGGGCTAAAACTCTCACCATGCACTACTACTTGGCTATATGTCACTACCATTTCCTTGTATATCCAGTTCCGGAGCACTTAATCAGTTCAAGCAGCCCCCATGGGAGAAGAACACTTGGCCAGTGGCCCCCAGATACTTTGAGTCTGAGACTCTTGCTGTAGATCAACAAGTAGGCTTTGTTCTACTCCGGGAGGCCAGGGATAAAACCCTCAGAGTGTTGTATTTGCCTAAGTATGTCAAACTCACAAAAATAAAATCCATCCTGGTCTTCACTAACATGGAAAAAAGCCTTAACTGGCAGTTGTGGATTGCATTACAAGGCTACACATTCAGGCAAATGATACATTGACTAATTAGCTTATATACATCCCCGTCAGCCCTGGTGAAAGTAAATGAAATTCTATAGAACATATTTTTAATTAAAATGGTACCAGGCAGGGTTGCCCCCTCTCACCAATTTAATTTATCCTCACAATAAAACCTGGCCTTCCACAAAATAAATAACAACTAAATCAAAGGAAAATCCATAGAACAAATTGAATACAAAATAATCCTATACACAATTACATTATATTGTCTTTGTCCTCCCCAACTACATCTTTAACAGCATTGACAATAGAATTCCACATATTTTGTGGACTTATCCACTTCCCATAACAAAAATAAAAAGTCTGAAGCATTAAATATCAATTTGATGACACAGGAGTTCCACTCATTAGCCCAAATTGGTCAATATAAGTTTCAAACAATGACAATTAAATATTTAAAAATATGTATAATGTATAATTATAAAATTCTTCTTGAAAAGATACAGAATAATTGGCAAAATAAACAGCTATCATGGTGGGGCGACATACAGGTGACCAAAATGATAATAGTCTAAAAAAACATAATTTATGCTTACCTGATAAATTTATTTCTCTTGTAGTGTATCCAGTCCACGGATCATCCATTACTTATGGGATATTAACTCCTCCCCAACAGGAAGTGCAAGAGGATTCACCCAGCAGAGCTGCTATATAGCTCCTCCCCTAACTGCCATTACCAGTCATTTGACCGAAAACATGCAGAGAAAGGAAAACCATAGGGTGCAGTGGTGACTGTAGTTTAATGGAAAAATTACCTGCCTTAAAGTGACAGGGCGGGCCGTGGACTGGATACACTACAAGAGAAATAAATTTATCAGGTAAGCATAAATTATGTTTTCTCTTGTTAAGTGTATCCAGTCCACGGATCATCCATTACTTATGGGATACCAATACCAAAGCTAAAGTACACGGATGACGGGAGGGACAGGCAGGCTCTTTATACGGAAGGAACCACTGCCTGAAGAACCTTTCTCCCAAAAACAGCCTCCGAAGAAGCAAAAGTGTCAAATTTGGAAAATTTGGAAAAAGTATGAAGAGAAGACCAAGTTGCAGCCTTGCAAATCTGTTCAACAGAAGCCTCATTCTTAAAGGCCCAAGTGGAAGCCACAGCTCTAGTAGAATGTGCTGTAATTCTTTCAGGAGGCTGCTGTCCAGCAGTCTCATAGGCTAACCGTATTATGCTACGAAGTCAAAAGGAGAGAGAGGTAGCCGAAGCTTTTTGACCTCTCCTCTGACCAGAATAAACGACAAACAGGGAAGACGTTTGTCGAAAATCCTTAGTTGCCTGTAGATAAAATTTCAGGGCACGGACTACATCTAGATTGTGTAGCAGACGTTCCTTTTTCGAAGAAGGATTAGGACACAAAGATGGAACCACAATCTCTTGATTGATATTCCTGTTAGTGACCACCTTAGGTAGGAACCCAGGTTTAGTACGCAGAACTACCTTGTCTGAATGAAAAATCAGATAAGGAGAATCACAATGTAAGGCAGATAACTCAGAGACTCTTCGAGCCGAGGAAATCGCCATTAAAAACAGAACTTTCCAAGATAACAACTTGATATCAATGGAATGAAGGGGTTCAAACGGAACCCCCTGTAAAACATTAAGAACTAAGTTCAAACTCCATGGTGGAGCAACAGTTTTAAACACAGGCTTGATTCTAGCTAAAGCCTGACAAAAAGCTTGAACGTCCGGAACTTCTGACAGACGTTTGTGTAAAAGAATGGACAGAGCTGAAATCTGTCCCTTTAAGGAACTAGCGGATAAACCCTTTTCTAAACCTTCTTGTAGAAAAGACAATATCCTCGGAATCCTAACCTTACTCCATGAGTAACTCTTGGATTCGCACCAATATAAGTATTTGCGCCATATCTTATGGTAAATCTTTCTGGTAACAGGCTTCCTAGCCTGTATTAAGGTATCAATAACTGACTCAGAAAAACCACGTTTTGATAAAATCAAGCGTTCAATTTCCAAGCAGTCAGCTTCAGAGAAATTAGATTTTGATGTTTGAAGGGACCCTGGATCAGAAGGTCCTGTTTCAGAGGTAGCGACCAAGGTGGACAGGATGACATGTCCACTAGATCTGCATACCAAGTACTGCGTGGCCATGCAGGCGCTATTAGAATCACTGATGCTCTCTCCTGTTTGATTCTGGCAATCAATCGAGGAAGCATCGGGAAGGGTGGAAACACATAAGCCATCCCGAAGGTCCAAGGTGCTGTCAAAGCATCTATCAGAACCGCTCCCGGATCCCTGGATCTGGACCCGTAACGAGGAAGCTTGGCGTTCTGTCGAGACGCCATGAGATCTATCTCTGGTTTTCCCCAACGTCGAAGTATTTGGGCAAAGACCTCCGGATGAAGTTCCCACTCCCCCGGATGAAAAGTCTGACGACTTAAGAAATCCGCCTCCCAGTTCTCCACTCCCGGGATGTGGATTGCTGACAGGTGGCAAGAGTGAGACTCTGCCCAGCGAATTATCTTTGATACTTCCATCATTGCTAGGGAGCTTCTTGTCCCTCCCTGATGGTTGATGTAAGCTACAGTCGTGATGTTGTCCGACTGAAACCTGATGAACCCCCGAGTTGTTAACTGGGGCCAAGCCAGAAGGGCATTGAGAACTGCTCTCAATTCCAGAATGTTTATTGGTAGGAGACTCTCCTCCTGATTCCATTGTCCCTGAGCCTTCAGAGAATTCCAGACAGCGCCCCAACCTAGTAGGCTGGCGTCTGTTGTTACAATTGTCCAGTCCGGCCTGCTGAATGGCATCCCCCTGGACAGATGTGGCCGAGAAAGCCACCATAGAAGAGAATTTCTGGTCTCTTGATCCAGATTCAGAGTAGGGGACAAGTCTGAGTAATCCCCATTCCACTGACTTAGCATGCACAATTGCAGCGGTCTGAGATGTAGGCGTGCAAAGGGTACTATGTCCATTGCTGCTACCATTAAGCCGATCACCTCCATGCATTGAGCTACTGACGGGTGTTGAATGGAATGAAGGACACGGCATGCATTTTGAAGCTTTGTTAACCTGTCTTCTGTCAGGTAAATCTTCATTTCTACAGAATCTATAAGAGTCCCCAAGAAGGGAACTCTTGTGAGTGGAAAGAGAGAACTCTTCTTTTCGTTCACCTTCCATCCATGCGACCTTAGAAAAGCCAGTACTAACTCTGTATGAGACTTGGCAGTTTGAAAGCTTGAAGCTTGTATCAGAATGTCATCTAGGTACGGAGCTACCGCAATTCCTCGCGGTCTTAGTACCGCCAGAAGAGCACCCAGAACCTTTGTGAAGATTCTCGGAGCCGTAGCCAATCCGAATGGAAGAGCTACAAACTGGTAATGCCTGTCTAGAAAGGCAAACCTTAGATACCGGTAATGATCTTTGTGAATCGGTATGTGAAGGTAAGCATCCTTTAAATCCACTGTGGTCATGTACTGACCCTTTTGGATCATGGGTAAAATTGTCCGAATAGTTTCCATTTTGAACGATGGAACTCTTAGGAATTTGTTTAGGATCTTTAAATCCAAGATTGGCCTGAAAGTTCCCTCTTTTTTGGGAACCACAAACAGATTTGAGTAAAACCCTTGTCCTTGTTCCGACCGCGGAACCGGATGGATCACTCCCATTAATAAAAGAACTTGTACGCAGCGTAGAAACGCCTCTTTCTTTATTTGGTTTGTTGACAACCTTGACAGATGAAATCTCCCTCTTGGGGGAGAGAATTTGAAGTCTAGAAGGTATCCCTGAGATATGATCTCTAACGCCCAGGGATCCTGGACATCTCTTGCCCAAGCCTGGGCGAAGAGAGAAAGTCTGCCCCCCACTTGATCCGTTCCCGGATCGGGGGCCCTCGATTCATGCTGTCTTAGGGGCAGCAGCAGGTTTCCTGGCCTGCTTGCCCTTGTTCCAGGACTGGTTAGGTCTCCAGCCTTGTCTGTAGCGAGCAACAGCTCCTTCCTGTTTTGGTGCAGAGGAAGTTGATGCTGCTCCTGCTTTGAAATTACGAAAGGAACGAAAATTAGACTGTCTAGCCTTAGGTTTGGCTCTGTCTTGAGGCAGGGCATGGCCTTTACCTCCTGTAATGTCAGCGATAATTTCTTTCAACCCGGGCCCGAATAAGGTCTGCCCTTTGAAAGGTATATTAAGCAATTTAGATTTAGAAGTAACGTCAGCTGACCAGGATTTTAGCCACAGTGCTCTGCGTGCCTGAATGGCGAATCCGGAATTCTTAGCCGTAAGTTTAGTTAAATGTACTACGGCATCTGAAATAAATGAGTTAGCTAACTTAAGGGCTTTAAGCTTGTGTGTAATCTCATCTAATGGAGCTGATTCAAGTGTCTCTTCCAGAGACTCAAACCAAAATGCTGCTGCAGCCGTGACAGGCGCAATGCATGCAAGAGGTTACAATATAAAACCTTGTTGAACAAACATTTTCTTAAGGTAACCCTCTAACTTTTTATCCATTGGATCTGAAAAGGGCTATCCACACGGGATAGTGGTACGCTTAGCTAAAGTAGAAACTGCTCCCTCCACCTTAGGGACCGTTTGCCATAAGTCCCGTGTGGTGGCGTCTATTGGAAACATCTTTCTAAATATCGGAGGGGGTGAGAACGGCACACCGGGTCTATCCCACTCCTTAGTAACAATTTCAGTAAGTCTCTTAGGTATAGGAAAAACGTCAGTACTCGCCGGTACCGCAAAATATTTATCCAACCTACACATTTTCTCTGGTATTGCAACTGTGTTACAATCATTCAGAGCCGCTAACACCTCCCCTAGTAATACACGGAGCTTTTCCAGCTTAAATTTAAAATTTGAAATATCTGAATCCAGTTTGTTTGGATCAGAACCGTCACCCGCAGAATGAAGCTCTCCGTCTTCATGTTCTGCAAATTGTGACGCAGTGTCTGACATGGCCCTAATATTATCAGCGCACTCTGTTCTCACCCCAGAGTGATCACGCTTACCTCTTAGTTCTGGTAATTTAGCCAAAACTTCAGTCATAACAGTAGCCATATCCTGTAATGTGATTTGTAATGGCCGCCCAGATGTACTCGGCGCTACAATATCACGCACCTCCCGAGCGGGAGATGCAGGTACTGACACGTGAGGCAAGTTAGTCGGCATAACTCTCCCCTCGTTGTTTGGTGAAATATGTTCAATTTGTACAGATTGACTTTTATTTAAAGTAGCATCAATACAGTTAGTACATAAATTTCTATTGGGCTCCACTTTGGCTTTAGCACATATAGCACAGATATCTTCCTCTGAATCAGACATGTTTAACACACTAGCAAATAAACTAGCAACTTGGAAATACTTTTCAAGTAATTTACTATAATATGAAAACATACTGTGCCTATAAGAAGCACAGAAAAAGTTATGACAGTTGAAAATTAATAAACTGAAAAGTTATAGCATCAAATCTTTGTAAAAAAAAAAAAACACAATTTTAGCAAAGGATTGCTCCCATTAGCAAAGGATAACTAACCCTGATAGCAGAAAAAAAAAAAAAAAAAAAATACAGAAATAAACGTTTTTTTATCACAGTCAACTACAATCTCACAGCTCTGCTGTGAGTGATTACCTCCCTCAAAACAAGTTTTGAAGACCCCTGAGTTCTGTAGAGATGAACCGGATCATGCAGGGAAGACAATAAACTTCTGACTGAATTTTTAGATGCGTAGCAAAAGCGCCAAAAAAGGCCCCTCCCCCTCACACATAACAGTGAGAGAGATCAGTAAACTGTCATAAATTAAATAAAACGACTGCCAAGTGGAAAAAAATAGTGCCCAAAACATTTTTTCACCCAGTACCTCAGAAAATTAAACGATTTTACATGCCAGCAAAAAACGTTTAACATTAATAAATTGAGTGTTATTAAAAAGCCTGTTGCTAGTCCCTGCAAATTAGGCTAAAGTTTTATGCATACAGTATAATTCCAGTGAAGTGCCATTCCCCAGAATACTGAAGTGTAAAATATACATACATGACAGCCTGATACCAGTTGCTGCTACTGCATTTAAGGCTGAGTTTACATTATATCGGTATGGCAGAATTTTCTCATCAATTCCATTGTCAGAAAATAATAAGCTGCTACATACCTCTTTGCAGATTAATCTGCCCGCTGTCCCCTGATCTGAAGTTTACCTCTCCTCAGATGGCCGAGAAACAGCAATATGATCTTAACTACTCCAGCTAAAATCATAGAAAGACTCAGGTAGATTCTTCTTCAAATTCTACCAGAGAAGGAATAACACACTCCGGTGCTATTATAAAATAACAAACTTTTGATTGAAGGTATGAAACTAAGTATAATCACCACAGTCCTCTCACACATCCTATCTATTCGTTGGGTGCAAGAGAATGACTGGTAATGGCAGTTAGGGGAGGAGCTATATAGCAGCTCTGCTGGGTGAATCCTCTTGCACTTCCTGTTGGGGAGGAGTTAATATCCCATAAGTAATGGATGATCCGTGGACTGGATACACTTAACAAGAGAAATGTTATACATATAACAGACATTGCCAATAACACTTCCTCACATATATTCTATACTTACAGTCTAGTCTGGATACCTTTACATGGGGGTGAATATGTACAAGGGTAAACAGCGACAATGTATTTTATCTCCGTGATGGGGAGCTGGGAGTTTCAAATATTGCCAAATTCTAATGCGCTAGCTTACTGATTTTCAAATAATTAAAGGGACATGAAACCCAATTTTTTTCTTTCAGAATTTAGAAAGAATATGCAATTTTTAACAGCTTTCTAATTTATTTCTATTATGTAATTTGCTTCATTCTCTTCATATTCTTTGCTGAAAAGCATATCTAGATAGGCTCAGCAGCTGTTGATTGGTGACTGCACATATATGCCTCTTGTGATTGGCTCACCCATGTATATTGCTCTTTCTTCAACAAAGAATATCAGAAAAATTAAGCAAATTATATAATAGAAGTTAGAATGTTGTTTAAAATTGTATTTTCTATCTGAATAATGGAAGAAAACATTTGGGTTTAGTGTCCCTTTAAAGCTCCATCATAAGGGTCCCTTTGTTGGTTGCCAGTGGAACAAAGACCTTCATTAACAAAAGTATCTATTCTTACAACCATGTATTTAGTGTATGAAACGTCATTCTTAAATCTACCACAAGGATATAATCCACCAGGTGTTAGACATATCAGAAACAGGAGAAACACTGCATTACTTAACTACTAGACAAAGGCAAAATTAAACCTAGTATAGTATTACAAATCATAGTTGGTGGAGTTTTTGCATCCTGGTTGAATATAGTCAATTACAATATCTCATACAAACCTCTCAGTACTGGGAGGATTTCCTCAGGGCCACTACTCTTTTTGTTCACAGGACACAACACCTAGGTGCACCCTAGCAACATCTATATTCTTGTTAAAAGCAGCAATTATAAGCAACAAAACCTTTAACGGCTGGTGACGTACATAGTACGCCGCGGTCGTTAAAGGTCGATTCAGATAGAGCATGCAATTTTAAGCAACTTTCTAATTTACTCCTATTATCATTTTTTCTTCGTTCTCTTGCTATCTTTATTTGAAAAAGAAGGCATCTAAGCTTTTGTTTGGGTTCAGGACTCTGGACAGCATGTTTTTATTGGTGGATGAATTTATCCACCAATCAGGAAGGACAACCCAGGTTGTTCACCAAAAATGGGCCGGCATCTAAACTTAGATTCTTGCATTTCAAATAAAGATACCAAGAGAATAAAGAAAAATTGGTAATAGGAGTAAGTTAGATAGTTGCTTAAAATGTCATGCTCTATCTGGACCAGGAAAGAAAACATTTGGGTTCAGTGTCCCTTTAAGGGGTTAAACTCTTACTTTGTTGGTATCTCACACTGACTAAAAATGTTTACCTTTTGTTGGAGAGTCTGTGGGGACTTAGGTACCTTATCTCATATATGGTGATTCTACTGGCACCTTCATCCTTTTTGGAAAACAATAGAAAGGACATATCTGTCTGTACTAGATCATCACGATACTTTGACACCTTGGATAGCATTGCTAACAGCAAACCAGATTTTCCTTGCAAAATCAGGTGTAGCCTCCTAGAGGTAGTTCCTACCTATGTTATCAGTCACTGATGTGGATGTAGCCAAAGAACAAGCTGTTTGAGGAGTGTAAATTACGTACACAAAGCTGATATCAGCACTACCAGAATAAGGAATTGTATACTTATTTGTAACTCCTTTATCTGCAAAATGTTTAATAAGTGTAAGTGGCCCTTTTTTATATACATTATTCATGATTAAAATATTGTGTTTTCGTTTTCGACTAAAATGTCCCTTTAAAGGGAAATAAAATGCAACATAAAATGTGTATTTATTACATCATTGCCTGCATATGACTGGGTTTAACCCCTGCAAAATGTTTTATTGGTATCTAGATGAAAACATCTGATGAGCCAATGAAAAGACGCATATGTATGTAACCACCAATCACCAGCTAGCTCAAAGTAGTGCATTGCTGCTCCTCGGCCTACCTAGATATGCATTTTAACAAAGGATATTAAGAGAATGAAATACATTTAAATTGTGCAATTGTTCCTTTAACATAATATTTCTAAATATAAAAAGAAGTATAAACTTCAAACAGCGCTCTTGTATGCATGACAAATGTTTAGTGTTTACTGTCCCTTTAATGAAAATGTATTATTATTTATTTTAATAAATAGATACTTCTTAACTTGGGTTTAATTACACTATAATGTACAATAGACAATTGTTCATAAACATACATACCTGTTGTATTCAAATAATGCACGGTTAATTACTAATCCCATCCCCTAGAAAAAATAGATGCAAAATCAGTAAATGTATCAGCATACCTGCAGTGTACTTAGGAAGAGGAAATAAATGCAAAGATGAGAGGCAACAGATTTACTCACATTAAGAGTGCTTTCATCGTCAACAATGGAGAGTTTAACAATGTATGGATTGACGGACTACAAAAAGAACACAGAACAGTATAAGAATAAACAAAACCACCATTGTAACTGCTCAAGAGCTCAGCATTTGTTAACATATAAAGGCATTTTCTGCAATAAAATCAGAAAACATTGAAAAACAAAAAACACACTGCACTAGCTATAAGAAGCTAGGTAACAAGATATGTCTGGGCCTCTCATTCCCAAAACAGAATCAAAATCCAAGAGAAACAATTTATATAAAAACATAAATGAATTAGGAGATTTAACATATTAAAAGGACATGAAAAGGCAACATTTGCTGCAATATGTAAAAATATTTTATTATTGCACTGTCAATGGCATACTGATTCCAAGCCTCTAACCAATCCAATAACTCGAATGATTCTCTACAGATAATTACCATTAAAATATATTGTGATTTTTGTAGATAAATCCGTTATCAACCCCTGTATGTTTAACCCCCGCAAAAAAGGGTAAAAGGGCCGAAAAATTGTCGAAAAATGAAATGCTCTAAAAGAGTTACTGTCACTTGTGCCGTCTGCTGAGCAATGAAAGACTAATGGCTGTAGTGACCCCCTCTATAACACGTAACCTCACTACATATTGCATTTGCGTTTATATAAAACAGATCTTACCCTTTGAATGGATTAAACAATTTATCAAACATCATAATAAAGTGCTTACTTCATATTTCCTGTAGTTCACAAGAAGCGCAAGTAAAACAACTGCATCATAGCCATGTTCTCTTCGGCTTTGAGGGTTGGATAGAATCTGGAAGAAAAAAAAAAGAAAAAAAAACAGAAAAAAAAAAAAAAACAGGTTACACCCAAAGTGATGAGCAAAGTAGCATTAAAACAGGACCCAAAGTCTGGACATTATGTCTCTGTCACTCTGTAATGGACAAAAGGAATGTGCATTGTCTTTCCAATGGTTATAAATAAAGATACAGAAAAACAGCACCTAATAAAAACCTAATTAAAAGAATTAGCATTAAATTACTTTTTTTTTTTTTTTAAGTTGTGTTTTGTCCCACTGTCCCTGGAGAGGCCAAAAAGGTAAAATCTGTAACCTAGGTTTTCAAAATAATCCAAACTGCCTAAACCAGTAATTTGATCTGTAACATTTGCAGGTTACAGAATAAGCTTTTTGGCACAAGCACAATTTTACATGAAAGACCAAAGGGTTCAATGTCCTTTTAACTAACACGTCCCATATATCAGAGCATTTTTTCACCTATAGCATCATCAAATTGACAGTTAAAGCCAGCACACAAGTGCTTTTTTTAATAGCAAACAAACCAACAGAATTTCCCAAAAAAGTTGTTGTCACTTTGTCCAACTCAATTGTATAGATAAGCACCACGCATTGTTGAATGTTGTTACATTATAATGCTAGTAGCAACCTTCTCCTACACTGTATCAACTGTATCCAGAAAAGGCACAACTCATGAAAGGGGAAATAAAGTCAAATTAAACATTCTTGATTCAGATAGAGCATGCAATTTTAAACCACTTTCAATTTGACATATTATCATATTATTCAATTTGCTCTGTTCCTTTGGTATCCTTTGTTGAAAACCATACTTAGGTAGGCTCAGAAGCAGCAACACACTACTGAGAGTAAGCTACTGATCGTGGCTGTACATATAGGCCTTTTAATATTAGCTCACCCAATGTGCTCAGCTAGCTCCCAGTAGTGCAGTGCTGCTCCTTCAACAAAGATACCAAGAGAATGAATCAAATTTGATAATAGAAGTAAATTGGAAAGAATGCAAAAGTTAAATGCTCTACATTGGTAGAGCATGTACATTTATATTAGTGAGTTTGGCTAACTATATGTTTAACCCCTAAAAATGAGTTATACACAAAGGTAAAGCCCTGTTTGGGAGCTGCAATCCTTGCATCTTGCGATATGAACATGAGCAGCAATCGGCGTGTTCCTGTGACTGGCCAAAAAGGTGTGTACTGTTCTGGAGCTGCAAGATATGTAGTTCCTATGTGGAACTTTACTTATGTGTTTAACCAATTTGAAGGAGTTAAACACATAAGCTCAAGTCACTAATGCAAAAACGTCTTACTCTTACATATTTGAGCATCTAATTTTTCCATTAGAATTTATGTTTAATGCATCAGAATAAACTGCAAGAGTTTCCTAACTTTAAAATCTAACATTGAAGTGTTCTAATTTTATTTTTTGTGCTCATTTTCATACTAAGATTTCAAAAATGAGACATTTTCTCAGAGTAAAATGGACAGAAACGTCATCACCAGAGCTATGAACAAGACACGTAACCACCATCTTTAAGCAATGGTCTCAGGCTTGGAAATTCATTAGCCTGGGTCTAGTCCCATCCAGAAGCAGTTCAAGAGGTGATGCTCATAAACAAAACACTATTCACATACAGCTGAAATGTAACTGCTAGTTTGATCATGAATAAAGCACAGATGACAAACTTGTAATGCAGGTTTAAAAGTTCAACATATGGAGCAGCTGACCTTTACTTGACTTATAATCTCTACTAATGGAGAAATCAAAAATCCCCTATTTCATATGAAGCATGGTTATCCCCTTTGGAAAGAAATCAGGGATTAGTTTTAATAGCACATTATACTAATAGAAGACAAACTAGGGTGAATTAGAGGATAGTTGAAGTACCTAAACTCTTTCTTATACGGGTTAAATGAAGCATCGAAAAGCACAGGTAAATGCACGGAAGGAAAACGGTGTTTTAACTAGGTATGCACCGAAATTTCGGCCACAGAAACGTTTTGGCTGAAAATGGCATTTTCATTTTTTGTTGCCTGTTATTTTCGGTAAAATTATTGTGTAGCGTATTTCAAATTTGATGCTAGCCTAGTGCTGCTGTTTGAGCTCATTACTTGACTTACTGTTTCGCATATAATAGTTTTCTAGGACTATACTTTATTTGGAAAATTGGTAAAAAAGAGCAACCTGTTAAATCTAATTCTGTTACACAGAACTAAATAAAGAATAATACAGTATAGGGATGCACCGAAATTTCAGTTGCAGAAACATTTTGGCCGAAAATGGCATTATCGTTTTTTTCAGGTTTCATTTTCTTTGCCTGTTTTTTCTTCTTGGTAAAATTATTGTGTAGCATATTATTGTTTTAGGATATTTTTGTCCAATTCTAGTGTGTTACTTTCAATAAAAGTGTGGTTATTTTATTGGCTTGCAGTTTTTCTATTCAGATTCATTCAATAAATAATCCATGAAAAAAAAACTAAAAAAAAAAAATATTTTAAAATAATAAAAAAAAAAAAAAAGACACTTTCGGTTTCGGGTTTCGGTTTCGGTTCAAAATTTCCAATTCGGTGCATCACTAGTTTTAACATTAAGGTATTGCCATTGCTCTATTGAACCTGTTTATTAAAGGTTTCTTTATGAATATAGAAACGCTAACTTTTGTTCCTATACAGAACTCTTCAGCAAGATCACATTGTGACACAAGAGTCCTTATTAAGAGGAAAGAGAAAACCACTTGTCACTATAAGCATCTCTCTCTATTTATTGTTTGCATACAGAAATTACTTTAGGTGTAGTCGCCCTCATGCCTAGTTTCCATTGCTGTTGTAAACTATGTAAACTGGTGGTAACAAGTATCTCAATTAAAGTCTATGGAGATGTTTTATGTCACCACCAGTTTACACAAGTTACAAAAGCAATGGAATAGGCCTAAGAGTAATAATAGAAAACCACATGGGAACTCCTTGCATGTGTCTCGCGGATTCAACTGCACCTCACTGATGAGGCCCAGAAATGCAGAAACACGTTTGTGGTTGGTTGTTTCCCTTGTTCATGGAAGAACTGCCTGATATTTCATGCTGGACTGTCTTTTAGGACAGGGTCAGCGGCCAGACTGATGAAATACAGGATATTTATCCTCTGTGAAAGTCATAATGAACTATAAGAGACTGCACCACAAATGGGCACTACCCATAGAAAGAGTGCACAACATTTTCCAGATATATTCTTTCTCAGTTGAGTGTCACTCAATATTCTTTACAACCTTGTTTAAAGGGACACTGAACCCAAATTTTTTTATTTTGTGATTCATATAGAGCATGACATTTTAAGCTACTTTCTAATGTACTCCTATTATCAGATTGTCTTCATTCTCTTGGTATCTTTATTTGAAATGCAAGAATGTAAGTTTAGATGCAGGCCCATTTTTGGTGAAAAACCTGGGTTGTTCTTGCCGATTGGTGGATAAATTCATCCACCAATAAAAAAAAGTGCTGTCCACAGTTCTGAAAAAGCTTAGATGCCTTGTTTTTCAAATAAAGATAGCAAGAGAACGAAGAAAATTTGATAATAGGAGACAATTAGAAAGTTGCTTAAAATTGCATGCTCTATATGAATCACTAAAGAATAAATATGGGTTCAGTGTCCCTTTAAACTCAAAGGCTTTAAAATGCTTTCTGAATATGTGTCTTGTGGAGATTTGGTTTAGCAGGTAGGGTATCTTTTTGAAATTTTCTATTTCAACTAAAAGAAATTTAATCCACCTTTGTCATTATGGCATAACGTGACAATTTCTGCTTGATCCGCCTCTATCTTCTTCAGTACTCAAGGTTGGATGCCTTGAGAAGAATTTCTCAGTTCTGTTATTTTTTATTATTATTTTTTATAAAACCAAATAGTTGATCCTCTTCAGTTACAATCTCTGAATGACATTTTATATTCTATTCCCCAAGCAATATTTCCTTGCAGTGGGAGTAATTTGACTGTATAATTTTCATTAATCAAAAGAATGGCAGTAATGCCCTTCAGACATTTCACTACCTGGATCAAAGAATTAATCTTTCCAGCTTTAAGAATGGGAACATTGTTCTTAATGAATAATTGTCCATAAATACTATCACGTCCAAATAATTTTGGACTTTACTGAAAATAAGGTAATACAAGCTCTCAGGAAATGTGCTTAAAAGATTTTTCTTTTTTGCATTGTGCATTTCCTGTATCAGCAGTGTTTTATCGATCTCCTGGTTGAAGTCTGATTAAAATATTAAAATGTGGTTCTAACAGAGACTTAGGGGCCGATTTAACAAGGGTCGAATGGCCCCTGATCCCCCTGTTTCCGCGCGAGTCTTCAGGCTCGCCGGAAAAAGCAGTTAAGAAGCAGCGGTCTTAAGACCGCTGCTCCTTAACTAGTCAGCCGCCTCTGAGGGTTGATTGAACATTATAGGTTTAGCTTTCAACTAAGAATACCAAGAGAACAAAGCAAAATTGGTAATAAAAGTAAATTGGAAAGTTGTTTAAGATTGAATGCCCTATCTGAATCATGAAAGTTCATTTTTGACTTGACTGTCCCTTTAAGATATATTATAAAGGTTTTGAACTTAAAGGACCAGTAAATACAGTAGATTTGCATAATCAACCAATGCATGATAAAAAGACAATGTAATAGCATTTAGTCTGAACTTCAAATAAGTAGATGTTTTTTTGTGACAAATTTCAAAGTTGTCTTTTTCCACTCCTCCTGTATCATGTGACAGCCATCAGCCAATCACAAATCCATATAAATATATTCTGTGAATTCTTGCACATGCTCAGTAGGAGCTGGTGACTCAAAAAGTGTAAATATAAAAAGACTGTGCACATTTTGTTAATGGAAGTAAATTGGAAAATTGTTTAAAATTGCATTCTCTATCTGAATCATGAAAGTTTAATTTTTAATTGGGTGTCCCCTTAACAATGCTTCCCAAGTATGCCATATGTTGTTGTCTGTGCTTAAATTACAATGTAGATCACTTACTACTGGATCACCACCTGCTTCTGGTTTGAATTTGATTCCTGTAGAACTAATCCGGGTGGATACAAATCAATTATTTAATTAATAAAAAATAATTAAAATAAAAAACATCTGATTCTTTTTTTTATTTATATCAGATTATTTATTTAAATAGGATTTTTTTTAAATAAAATCTAAATATAGTTTATATTTAAGCTACATTATAGTCCAAACGTTATTCATCTTGAAATAAGGATTAGTTTTACTTATGTAGCATGAGGCTGTATATTCATGGCTGTAATGTTTCATTTTACGGTAAAATAATTCCATTAATGCATTTGCAGGGTCATGCTCTCCCAGAGGTTTCTGTATGATTTTGGGTATTTGTTTCTATCTAGAAGATATTATCACATATTCTTGGTTTTATAATCCTCAAAACTGTGAATTTGTGTCTGCAGAGATAACATGCTTCTTCTTCAAAACAAAAATGTTATAAAACAAACATGCACAGTTGAGAATTAAACTTTAAAGAGACATAAACCCAATTTTTTTTTCATGTACAGATTTGCTTCATTCTCTTGGTATCCTTTGTTTAAGAGGCACAATGCTCGGCTGCAAGCTAGTTGAACACATTGGGTGATCCAGTGACAAGCAGCTAGCTCAAAGCAGTGCACTGCTCCTGAGCCTACCTACTGTATGTATGCTTTTCAGCAATGTTTACCAAGATAACAAAGCAAATTAGATGAGGGAAAAAAATTCCAATTTACTTCTATTATTAAAGGGAACTCAGGTTAAATTAAATTTTCATGATTCAGATACAGCATGTAATTTTAAACAACTTTCCAATTTACTTCCATTAAAAAAAATGTGCAGTCTTTTATATTTACAATTTTTTAATCACCAGATCCTACTGAGCATGTGCAAGAATTCACAGACTATACGTATATGCATTTGTGATTGGCTGATTGCTATCACATGGTACAAGGGGAGTGGAAATATACATAACTTTGAAATTTGTTATAAAGAAATCTACTACTAATTTGAAGTTCAGACTAAGTGCTATTGCATTGTCTTGTTATCTTGCATTTGTTGATTATGCAAATCTAATGTGTTGACTGGTCCTTTAAATTTGCTTTGTACCCATAATATTCTGTGTTGAAAAGATACCTAGGTAGGCATCTGGAGCACTACATGGCAGGAAATAGTGCTGCCACCTAGTGTTCTTGGAAATGGATAACATTCTTCCAATACTGCTGCATATAGTGCTCCAGACATGTGCTTACATCCCTGTTTTTCAACAAAAGATACCAAAAGAATGAATGAAAAAACTGCATGCGCTATCTGAATCATGAAAGAAAATGTTTGTGTTTCATGTCCCTTTAACCGCTTGACATCGTCGCTTCAGATAATTTATGGAGATATAACCGGTAAAATATAACAACAGAAACCACCAATAAAATGTGAATAGGAAATTTGATTTAAAGATTAGTGATCACCTGGGAAAACATTAAGCTTAGTGAATAGTTTGTTGAGTAAATGACACAGGGGTGTGACATTACAGCATACAAAGTCCCTTAAAGGGAAAATTCTATTAAAGACATCTGTATATATTAAAATAGATTCACATTCAAATAATAAAATGTACAGAATTCCTGAGGTGTAAAAACAATACCTGATAGAACTCCTGAATTACATAGTAACATAGTAACATAGTAGATAAGGTTGAAAAAAGACTGAAGTCCATCAAGTTCAACCTATACAAATCTAAAATACTTACAAAAAGCTCCAGTTAAGCTTAAATAACCCCATTAAAATGTGACCCATTTAATACTAGCAATCATATCCATGAATTTTGTTTATATACAGAAATTTATCCAGACTATTTTTAAATGAATCTATGGTATTGGCATTCACTACCTCCTTTGGTAATGAGTTCCACAATTTTATTGCTCTTACAGTGAAAAAACGTTTCCGTTGCAAGAGATTAAATCTCCTTTCCTCCAACCTTAAATTATGACCTCTTGTCAGAAACAATTTTCTTGGAATAAAAACATAATTTATGCTTACCTGATAAATTTATTTCTCTTGTAGTGTATCCAGTCCACGGATCATCCATTACTTATGGGATATTAACTCCTCCCCAACAGGAAGTGCAAGAGGATTCACCCAGCAGAGCTGCTATATAGCTCCTCCCCTAACTGCCATTACCAGTCATTCGACCGAAAACATGCAGAGAAAGGAAAACCATAGGGTACAGTGGTGACTGTAGTTTAATGGAAAAATTACCTGCCTTAAAGTGACAGGGCGGGCCGTGGACTGGATACACTACAAGAGAAATAAATTTATCAGGTAAGCATAAATTATGTTTTCTCTTGTTAAGTGTATCCAGTCCACGGATCATCCATTACTTATGGGATACCAATACCAAAGCTAAAGTACACGGATGACGGGAGGGACAGGCAGGCTCTTTATACGGAAGGAACCACTGCCTGAAGAACCTTTCTCCCAAAAACAGCCTCCGAAGAAGCAAAAGTGTCAAATTTGTAAAATTTGGAAAAAGTATGAAGAGAAGACCAAGTTGAAGCCTTGCAAATCTGTTCAACAGAAGCCTCATTCTTAAAGGCCCAAGTGGAAGCCACAGCTCTAGTAGAATGTGCTGTAATTCTTTCAGGAGGCTGCTGTCCAGCAGTCTCATAGGCTAACCGTATTATGCTACGAAGCCAAAAGGAGAGAGAGGTAGCCGAAGCTTTTTGACCTCTCCTCTGACCAGAATAAACGACAAACAGGGAAGACGTTTGTCGAAAATCCTTAGTTGCCTGTAGATAAAATTTCAGGGCACGGACTACATCTAGATTGTGTAGCAGACGTTCCTTTTTCGAAGAAGGATTAGGACACAAAGATGGAACCACAATCTCTTGATTGATATTCCTGTTAGTGACCACCTTAGGTAGGAACCCAGGTTTAGTACGCAGAACTACCTTGTCTGAATGAAAAATCAGATAAGGAGAATCACAATGTAAGGCAGATAACTCAGAGACTCTTCGAGCCGAGGAAATCGCCATTAAAAACAGAACTTTCCAAGATAACAACTTGATATCAATGGAATGAAGGGGTTCAAACTGAACCCCCTGTAAAACATTAAGAACTAAGTTCAAACTCCATGGTGGAGCAACAGTTTTAAACACAGGCTTGATCCTAGCTAAAGCCTGACAAAAAGCTTGAACGTCCGGAACTTCTGACAGACGTTTGTGTAAAAGAATGGACAGAGCTGAAATCTGTCCCTTTAAGGAACTAGCGGATAAACCCTTTTCTAAACCTTCTTGTAGAAAAGACAATATCCTCGGAATCCTAACCTTACTCCATGAGTAACTCTTGGATTCGCACCAATATAAGTATTTGCGCCATATCTTATGGTAAATCTTTCTGGTAACAGGCTTCCTAGCCTGTATTAAGGTATCAATAACTGACTCAGAAAAACCACGTTTTGATAAAATCAAGCGTTCAATTTCCAAGCAGTCAGCTTCAGAGAAATTAGATTTTGATGTTTGAAGGGACCCTGGATCAGAAGGTCCTGTTTCAGAGGTAGCGACCAAGGTGGACAGGATGACATGTCCACTAGATCTGCATACTAAGTCCTGCGTGGCCATGCAGGCGCTATTAGAATCACTGATGCTCTCTCCTGTTTGATTCTGGCAATCAATCGAGGAAGCATCGGGAAGGGTGGAAACACATAAGCCATCCCGAAGGTCCAAGGTGCTGTCAAAGCATCTATCAGAACCGCTCCCGGATCCCTGGATCTGGACCCGTAACGAGGAAGCTTGGCGTTCTGTCGAGACGCCATGAGATCTATCTCTGGTTTGCCCCAACGTCAAAGTATTTGGGCAAAGACCTCCGGATGAAGTTCCCACTCCCCCGGATGAAAAGTCTGACGACTTAAGAAATCCGCCTCCCAGTTCTCCACTCCCGGGATGTGGATTGCTGACAGGTGGCAAGAGTGAGACTCTGCCCAGCGAATTATCTTTGATACTTCCATCATTGCTAGGGAGCTTCTTGTCCCTCCCTGATGGTTGATGTAAGCTACAGTCGTGATGTTGTCCGACTGAAACCTGATGAACCCCCGAGTTGTTAACTGGGGCCAAGCCAGAAGGGCATTGAGAACTGCTCTCAATTCCAGAATGTTTATTGGTAGGAGACTCTCCTCCTGATTCCATTGTCCCTGAGCCTTCAGAGAATTCCAGACAGCGCCCCAACCTAGTAGGCTGGCGTCTGTTGTTACAATTGTCCAGTCCGGCCTGCTGAATGGCATCCCCCTGGACAGATGTGGCCGAGAAAGCCACCATAGAAGAGAATGTCTGGTCTCTTGATCCAGATTCAGAGTAGGGGACAAGTCTGAGTAATCCCCATTCCACTGACTTAGCATGCACAATTGCAGCGGTCTGAGATGTAGACGTGCAAAGGGTACTATGTCCATTGCTGCTACCATTAAGCCGATCACCTCCATGCATTGAGCTACTGACGGGTGTTGAATGGAATGAAGGACACGGCATGCATTTTGAAGCTTTGTTAACCTGTCTTCTGTCAGGTAAATCTTCATTTCTACAGAATCTATAAGAGTCCCCAAGAAGGGAACTCTTGTGAGTGGAAAGAGAGAACTCTTCTTTTCGTTCACCTTCCATCCATGCGACCTTAGAAATGCCAGTACTAACTCTGTATGAGACTTGGCAGTTTGAAAGCTTGAAGCTTGTATCAGAATGTCGTCTAGGTACGGAGCTACCGCAATTCCTTGCGGTCTTAGTACCGCCAGAAGAGCACCCAGAACCTTTGTGAAGATTCTCGGAGCCGTAGCCAATCCGAATGGAAGAGCTACAAACTGGTAATGCCTGTCTAGAAAGGCAAACCTTAGATACCGGTAATGATCTTTGTGAATCGGTATGTGAAGGTAAGCATCCTTTAAATCCACTGTGGTCATGTACTGACCCTTTTGGATCATGGGTAAAATTGTCCGAATAGTTTCCATTTTGAACGATGGAACTCTTAGGAATTTGTTTAGGATCTTTAAATCCAAGATTGGCCTGAAAGTTCCCTCTTTTTTGGGAACCACAAACAGATTTGAGTAAAACCCTTGTCCTTGTTCCGACCGCGGAACCGGATGGATCACTCCCATTAATAAAAGATCTTGTACGCAGCGTAGAAACGCCTCTTTCTTTATTTGGTTTGTTGACAACCTTGACAGATGAAATCTCCCTCTTGGGGGAGAGAATTTGAAGTCTAGAAGGTATCCCTGAGATATGATCTCTAACGCCCAGGGATCCTGGACATCTCTTGCCCAAGCCTGGGCGAAGAGAGAAAGTCTGCCCCCCACTAGATCCGTTCCCGGATCGGGGGACCTCGATTCATGCTGTCTTAGGGGCAGCAGCAGGTTTCCTGGCCTGCTTGCCCTTGTTCCAGGACTGGTTAGGTCTCCAGCCTTGTCTGTAGCGAGCAACAGCTCCTTCCTGTTTTGGTGCAGAGGAAGTTGATGCTGCTCCTGCTTTGAAATTACGAAAGGAACGAAAATTAGACTGTCTAGCCTTAGGTTTGGCTCTGTCTTGAGGCAGGGCATGGCCTTTACCTCCTGTAATGTCAGCGATAATTTCTTTCAACCCGGGCCCGAATAAGGTCTGCCCTTTGAAAGGTATATTAAGCAATTTAGATTTAGAAGTAACGTCAGCTGACCAGGATTTTAGCCACAGTGCTCTGCGTGCCTGAATGGCGAATCCGGAATTCTTAGCCGTAAGTTTAGTTAAATGTACTACGGCATCTGAAATAAATGAGTTAGCTAACTTAAGGGCTTTAAGCTTGTGTGTAATCTCATCTAATGGAGCTGATTCAAGTGTCTCTTCCAGAGACTCAAACCAAAATGCTGCTGCAGCCGTGACAGGCGCAATGCATGCAAGAGGTTGCAATATAAAACCTTGTTGAACAAACATTTTCTTAAGGTAACCCTCTAACTTTTTATCCATTGGATCTGAAAAGGCACAGCTATCCTCCACCGGGATAGTGGTACGCTTAGCTAAAGTAGAAACTGCTCCCTCCACCTTAGGGACCGTTTGCCATAAGTCCCGTGTGGTGGCGTCTATTGGAAACATCTTTCTAAATATCGGAGGGGGTGAGAACGGCACACCGGGTCTATCCCACTCCTTAGTAACAATTTCAGTAAGTCTCTTAGGTATAGGAAAAACGTCAGTACTCGCCGGTACCGCAAAATATTTATCCAACCTACACATTTTCTCTGGTATTGCAACTGTGTTACAATCATTCAGAGCCGCTAACACCTCCCCTAGTAATACACGGAGGTTTTCCAGCTTAAATTTAAAATTTGAAATATCTGAATCCAGTTTGTTTGGATCAGAACCGTCACCCACAGAATGAAGCTCTCCATCCTCATGTTCTGCAAATTGTGACGCAGTGTCTGACATGGCCCTAATATTATCAGCGCACTCTGTTCTCACCCCAGAGTGATCACGCTTACCTCTTAGTTCTGGTAATTTAGCCAAAACTTCAGTCATAACAGTAGCCATATCCTGTAATGTGATTTGTAATGGCCGCCCAGATGTACTCGGCGCTACAATATCACGCACCTCCCGAGCGGGAGATGCAGGTACTGACACGTGAGGCGAGTTAGTCGGCATAACTCTCCCCTCGTTGTTTGGTAAAATATGTTCAATTTGTACAGATTGACTTTTATTTAAAGTAGCATCAATACAGTTAGTACATAAATTTCTATTGGGCTCCACTTTGGCTTTAGCACATATAGCACAGATATCTTCCTCTGAATCAGACATGTTTAACACACTAGCAAATAAACTAGCAACTTGGAAATACTTTTCAAGTAATTTACTATAATATGAAAACGTACTGTGCCTATAAGAAGCACAGAAAAAGTTATGACAGTTGAAAATTAATAAACTGAAAAGTTATAGCATCAAATCTTTGTAAAAAACACAATTTTAGCAAAGGATTGCTCCCATTAGCAAAGGATAACTAACCCTGATAGCAGAAAAAAAAAATACAGAAATAAACGTTTTTTTATCACAGTCAACTACAATCTCACAGCTCTGCTGTGAGTGATTACCTCCCTCAAAACAAGTTTTGAAGACCCCTGAGTTCTGTAGAGATGAACCGGATCATGCAGGGAAGACAATAAACTTCTGACTGAATTTTTTGATGCGTAGCAAAAGCACCAAAAAAGGCCCCTCCCCCTCACACATAACAGTGAGAGAGATCAGTAAACTGTCATAAATTAAATAAAACAACTGCCAAGTGGAAAAAAATAGTGCCCAAAACATTTTTTCACCCAGTACCTCAGAAAATTAAACGATTTTACATGCCAGCAAAAAAACGTTTAACATTAATAAATTGAGTGTTATTAAAAAGCCTGTTGCTAGTCCCTGCAAATTAGGCTAAAGTTTTATGCATACAGTATAATTCCAGTGAAGTGCCATTCCCCAGAATACTGAAGTGTAAAATATACATACATGACAGCCTGATACCAGTTGCTGCTACTGCATTTAAGGCTGAGTTTACATTATATCGGTATGGCAGAATTTTCTCATCAATTCCATTGTCAGAAAATAATAAGCTGCTACATACCTCTTTGCAGATTAATCTGCCCGCTGTCCCCTGATCTGAAGTTTACCTCTCCTCAGATGGCCGAGAAACAGCAATATGATCTTAACTACTCCGGCTAAAATCATAGAAAAACTCAGGTAGATTCTTCTTCAAATTCTACCAGAGAAGGAATAACACACTCCGGTGCTATTATAAAATAACAAACTTTTGATTGAAGGTATGAAACTAAGTATAATCACCACAGTCCTCTCACACATCCTATCTATTCGTTGGGTGCAAGAGAATGACTGGTAATGGCAGTTAGGGGAGGAGCTATATAGCAGCTCTGCTGGGTGAATCCTCTTGCACTTCCTGTTGGGGAGGAGTTAATATCCCATAAGTAATGGATGATCCGTGGACTGGATACACTTAACAAGAGAAAAGAGCTTCTGCCATCTCTGTATATGGGCCTTGAATATATTTATATAAAGTAATCATGTCACCTCTCAAGCGCCTTTTTTCTAAAGAGAACAGACCCAGTTTGGCTAGCCTCTCCTCATAGGTTAATTTCTCCAATCCCCTTATTAGCTTTGTGGCCCTTCTCTGAACTTTTTCTAATTCTGCAATATCTTTTTTAGCAATCGGTCCCCAGGACTGCACTCCAAACTCAAGGTGAGGTCTTACCAGGGCTTTATATAATGACAGAATTATGCTTTCCTCCCTTGAATCAATGCCTCTTTTAATACATGCTAGTATCTTATTAGCCTTTGAAGCCGCTGCCCTACATTGTGCACTCATCTTTAGCTTGTTATCTATTACTACTCCCAAATCCCTTTCCTCCTGTGTTTGGCTAAGTCTTGTCCCATTTAAAAAATACGTAGCCTGCTTATTTTTACTTCCAAAATGTAGAACCTTACATTTTTCCGTATTAAATCTCATTTTCCATTCACTTGCCCATAGTTCTAATTTTAGCAAATCCCTTTGTAAAGAGAGTTCGTCCTGCTCTGACCTAATGACCTTACTTAACTTAGTATCATCTGCAAAAAACAGAATTTATGTTTACCTGATAAATTACTTTCTCCAACGGTGTGTCCGGTCCACGGCGTCATCCTTACTTGTGGGATATTCTCTTCCCCAACAGGAAATGGCAAAGAGCCCAGCAAAGCTGGTCACATGATCCCTCCTAGGCTCCGCCTACCCCAGTCATTCGACCGACGTTAAGGAGGAATATTTGCATAGGAGAAACCATATGATACCGTGGTGACTGTAGTTAAAGAAAATAAATCATCAGACCTGATTAAAAAACCAGGGCGGGCCGTGGACCGGACACACCGTTGGAGAAAGTAATTTATCAGGTAAACATAAATTCTGTTTTCTCCAACATAGGTGTGTCCGGTCCACGGCGTCATCCTTACTTGTGGGAACCAATACCAAAGCTTTAGGACACGGATGAAGGGAGGGAGCAAATCAGGTCACCTAAATGGAAGGCACCACGGCTTGCAAAACCTTTCTCCCAAAAAATAGCCTCAGAAGAAGCAAAAGTATCAAACTTGTAAAATTTGGTAAAAGTGTGCAGTGAAGACCAAGTCGCTGCCCTACATATCTGATCAACAGAAGCCTCGTTCTTGAAGGCCCATGTGGAAGCCACAGCCCTAGTGGAATGAGCTGTGATTCTTTCAGGAGGCTGCCGTCCGGCAGTCTCGTAAGCCAATCTGATGATGCTTTTAATCCAAAAAGAGAGAGAGGTAGAAGTTGCTTTTTGACCTCTCCTGTTACCAGAATAAACAACAAACAAGGAAGATGTTTGTCTAAAATCCTTTGTAGCATCTAAATAGAATTTTAGAGCGCGAACAACATCCAAATTGTGCAACAAACGTTCCTTCTTCGAAACTGGTTTCGGACCCAAAGAAGGCACGACTATCTCCTGGTTAATGTTTTTGTTAGAAACAACTTTTGGAAGAAAACCAGGTTTAGTACGTAAAACCACCTTATCTGCATGGAACACCAGATAAGGAGGAGAACACTGCAGAGCAGATAATTCTGAAACTCTTCTAGCGGAAGAAATTGCAGCCAAAAACAAAACTTTCCAAGATAATAACTTAATATCAACGGAATGTAAGGGTTCAAACGGAACCCCCTGAAGAACTGAAAGAACTAAGTTGAGACTCCAAGGAGGAGTCAAAGGTTTGTAAACAGGCTTGATTCTAACCAGAGCCTGAACAAAGGCTTGAACATCTGGCACAGCTGCCAGCTCTTTGTGAAGTAACACAGACAAGGCAGAAATCTGTCCCTTCAAGGAACTTGCAGATAATCCTTTCTCCAATCCTTCTTGAAGAAAGGATAGAAACCTAGGAATCTTTACCTTGTCCCAAGGGAATCCTTTAGATTCACACCAACAGATATATTTTTTCCATATTTTGTGGTAAATTTTTCTAGTTACAGGCTTTCTGGCCTGAACAAGAGTATCAATAACAGAATCTGAGAACCCTCGCTTTGATAAGATCAAGCGTTCAATCTCCAAGCAGTCAGCTGGAGTAGGACCAGATTCGGATGTTCGAACGGACCTTGAACAAGAAGGTCTCGTCTCAAAGGTAGCTTCCATGGTGAAGCCGATGACATATTCACCAGATCTGCCTACCAAGTCCTGCGTGGTTACGCAGGAGCTATCAAGATCACCTACGCCCTCTCCTGATTGATCCTGGCTACCAGCCTGGGGATGAGAGGAAACGGCGGGAATACATAAGCTAGGTTGAAGGTCCAAGGTGCTACTAGTGCATCTACTAGAGTCGCCTTGGGATCCCTGGATCTGGACCCGTAGCAAGGAACCTTGAAGTTCTGACGAGAGGCCATCAGATCCATGTCTGGAATGCCCCACAGTTGAGTGATTTGGGCAAAGAATTCCGGATGGAGTTCCCACACCCCCGGATGCAATGTCTGACGAATCAGAAAATCCGCTTCCCAAGTTTCCACTCTTGGGATGTGGATTGCAGACAGGTGGCAGGAGCGAGTCTCCGCCCATTGAATGATTTTGGTCACTTCTTCCATCGCCAGGGAACTCCTTGTTCCCCCCTGATGGTTGATGTACGCAACAGTCGTCATGTTGTCTGATTGAAACCGTATGAACTTGGCCCTCGCTAGCTGAGGCCAAGCCTTGAGAGCATTGAATATCGCTCTCAGTTCCAGAATATTTATCGGTAGAAGAGATTCTTCCCGAGACCAAAGACCCTGAGCTTTCAGGGATCCCCAGACCGCGCCCCAGCCCATCAGACTGGCGTCGGTCGTGACAATGACCCACTCTGGTCTGCGGGAGGTCACCCCTAGCGACAGGTTGTCCAGGGACAGCCACCAACGGAGTGAGTCTCTGGTCCTCTGATTTACTTGTATCTTCGGAGACAAGTCTGTATAGTCCCCAATCCACTGACTGAGCATACACAATTGAAATGGTCTTAGATGAATGCGCGCAAAAGGAACTATGTCCATTGCCGCTACCATCAACCTATCACTTCCATGCACTGTGCTATGGAAGGAAGAGGAACGGAAGGAAGTATCCGACAAGAGTTTAGAAGTTTTGTTTTTCTGATCTCTGTCAGAAAAATCCTCATTTCTAAGGAGTCTATTATTGTTCCCTAGAAGGGAACTCTTGTCGACGGAGATAGAGAACTCTTTTCCACGTTCACTTACCATCCGTGAGATCTGAGAAAGGCCAGGACTATGTCCATGTGAGCCTTTGCTTGAGGAAGGGACGACGCTTGAATCAGAATGTCGTCCAAGTAAGGTACTACAGCAATGCCCCTTGGTCTTAGCACCGCCAGAAGGGACCCTAGTACCTTTGTGAAAATCCTTGGAACAGTGGCTAGTCCGAAAGGAAGCGCCACGAACTGGTAATGCTTGTCCAGGAATGCGAACCTTAGGAACCGATGATGTTCCTTGTGGACAGGAATATGTAGATACGCATCCTTTAAATCCACCGTGGTCAAGAATTGACCTTTCTGGATGGAAGGATTGTTCGAATGGTTTCCATTTTGGACGATGGAACCTTGAGAAACTTGTTTAGGATCTTGAGATCTAAGATTGGTCTGAACGTTCCCTCTTTTTTGGGAACTACGAACAGATTGGAGTAGAACCCCATCCCTCGTTCTTTTAATGGAACAGGATGAATCACTTCCAGAAGATAACCTTGGAAGACTATTTCTAGCGCCCAAGGATCCAGAACATCTCTTGCCCAAGCCTGAGTGAAGAGAGAGAGTCTGCCCCCCACCAAATCCGGTCCCGGATCGGGGGCCCGCATCTCATGCTGTCTTGGGAGCAGTGGCAGGTTTCTTGGCCTGCTTTCCTTTGTTCCAGCCTTGCCTTGGTCTCCAGGCTGGATTGGCTTGAGAAGTATTACTCTCCTGCTTAGAGGACGTAGCACTTGGGGCTGGTCCGTTTCTGCGAAAGGGACGAAAATTAGGTTTATTTTTGGCCTTGAAAGACCTATTCTGAGGAAGGGCGTGGCCCTTGCCCCCAGTGATATCAGAGATAAACTCTTTCAAGTCAGGGCCAAACAGTGTTTTCCCCTTGAAAGGAATGTCAAACAATTTGTTCTTGGAAGACGCATCCGCTGACCAAGATTTTAACCAAAGCGCTCTGCGCGCCACAATAGCAAACCCAGAATTTTTCGCCGCTAACCTAGCCGATTGCAAGGTGGCGTCTAGGGTGAAAGAATTAGCCAATTTAAGAGCACGAATTCTGTCCATAATCTCCTCATAAGAAGAAGAATTACTAATAATCGCCTTTTCTAGCTCATCGCACCAGAAACACGCGGCTGTAGTGACAGGGACAATGCATGCAATTGGTTGTAGAAGGTAACCTTGCTGAACAAACATCTTTTTTAGCAAACCTTCTAATTTTTTATCCATAGGATCTTGGAAAGCACAACTATCTTCTATGGGTATAGTGGTGCGCTTGTTTAGAGTAGAAACCGCCCCCTCGACCTTGGGGACTGTCTGCCATAAGTCCTTTCTGGGGTCGACTATAGGAAACAATTTTTTAAATATGGGGGGAGGTACGAAAGGTACACCGGGCCTGTCCCATTCTTTATTAACAATGTACGCCACCCGCTTGAGTATAGGAAAAGCTTCGGGGGGCCCCGGGGCCTCTAGGAACTTGTCCATTTTACATAGTGTTTCTGGAATGACCAGATAATCACAATCATCCAAATTGGATAACACCTCCTTAAGCAGAGCGCGGAGATGTTCCAACTTAAATTTAAAAGTAATCACATCAGGTTCAGCTTGTTGAGAAATTTTTCCTGAATCTGAAATTTCTCCCTCAGACAAAACCTCCCTGGCCCCCTCAGACTGGTGTAGGGGCCCTTCAGAAACAATATCATCAGCGGCCTCATGCTCTTCAGTATTTTCTAAAACAGAGCAGTCGCGCTTTCACTGATAAGTGGGCATATTGGCTAAAATGTTTTTGATAGAATTATCCATTACAGCCGTTAATTGTTGCATAGTAAGGAGTATTGGCGCGCTAGATGTACTAGGGGCCTCCTGTATGGGCAAAACTGGTGTAGACGAAGGAGGGGATGATGCAGTACCATGCTTACTCCCCTCACTTGAGGAATCATCTTGGGCATCATTTTTACTAAATTTATTATGACATAAATCACATCTATTTAAATGAGAAGGAACCTTGGCTTCCCCACAGTCAGAACACAATCTATCTGGTAGTTCAGACATGTTAAACAGGCATAAACTTGATAACAAAGCACAAAAAACGTTTTAAAATAAAACCGTTACTGTCACTTTAAATTTTAAACTGAACACACTTTATTACTGCAATTGCGAAAAAGTATGAAGGAATTGTTCAAAATTCACCAAAATTTCACCACAGTGTCTTAAAGCCTTAAAAGTATTGCACACCAAATTTGGAAGCTTTAACCCTTAAAATAACGGAACCGGAGCCGTTTTTATATTTAACCCCTTTATAGTCCCTGGAATCTGCTTTGCTGAGACCCAACCAAGCCCAAAGGGGAATACGATACCAAATAATGCCTTCAGAAAGACTTTTCTATGTATCAGAGCTCCACACACATGCAGCTGCATGTCATGCTGTTCTCAAAAACAAGTGCGCCATACCGGCGCGAAAATGAGGCTCTGACTATGATTAGGGAAAGCCCCAATAGAATAAAGTGTCTAAAACAGTGCCTGCCGATATTATTTTACAAAAAATACCCAGATTAAATGATTCCTCAAGGCTAAATATGTGTAAATATGATCGATTTAGCCCAGAAAATGTCTACAGTCTTAATAAGCCCTTGTGAAGCCCTTATTTACTGTGTGAATAAAAATGGCTTACCGGATCCCATAGGGAAAATGACAGCTTCCAGCATTACATCGTCTTGTTAGAATGTGTCATACCTCAAGCAGCAAAAGACTGCTCACTGTTCCCCCAACTGAAGTTAATTCCTCTCAACAGTCCTGTGTGGAACAGCCATGGATTTTAGTAACGGTTGCTAAAATCATTTTCCTCATACAAACAGAAATCTTCATCTCTTTTCTGTTTCAGAGTAAATAGTACATACCAGCACTATTTTAAAATAACAAACTCTTGATTGAATAAGAAAAACTACAGTTAAACACTAAAAAACTCTAAGCCATCTCCGTGGAGATGTTGCCTGTACAACGGCAAAGAGAATGACTGGGGTAGGCGGAGCCTAGGAGGGATCATGTGACCAGCTTTGCTGGGCTCTTTGCCATTTCCTGTTGGGGAAGAGAATATCCCACAAGTAAGGATGACGCCGTGGACCGGACACACCTATGTTGGAGAAATAGAGATGTCGCTATTTAATCCTTGCTCCAAGTCATTTATAAAAATATTAAAAAGAACAGGGCCCAGTACTGATCCCTGGGGGATGCCACTGATTACCTTTGTCCAATCTGAGTATGATCCATTTACTACTACTCGTTGCTCCCTATCTTTTATCCAGTTATTTATCCATGAGCTAACATTTTCAGCTATTCCCAGTACCTTAATTTTGTGCATTAATCTCTCATGTGGCACTGTATCAAATGCCTTTGCAAAATCTAAGTATATCACATCAACTGATTCCCCTTTATCTATATTTTTACTTACTTCCTCGTAGAATCTAATTAGATTAGTTTGACATGATCTATTTCTCCTAAAGCCATGCTGATTAGAACTCATAATCTTGTTTACACAAATATGCTCATCAATATAATCCTTTATAATCCCTTCAAATATCTTCCCCACTATTGATGTCAGACTAACTGGTCTATAGCTTCCTGGATCATCCCTGCTTCCCTTTTTGAAGAGTGGCACCACACCAGCTTTACGCCAATCCTGGGGTACCATGCCTGAGGATAATGAGTCTTGAAAAATTAAGAGTAAAGGTTTGTCTATAACAGTGCTAAGTTCACTTAACACCCTTGGGTGTATTCCATCTGGGCCTGGAGTTTTATTTACCTTAATATTTTTTAGTTTTTTCCTGATATCCTCTAAACAAAACCCAGTTAGTGGTATGGACTGGCATGTTCTATTCTGTTCCAAAGTATCATTCAATGGTTCCTCTCTTGTGTATACTGAAGAAAAAAACTGGTTTAGTACCTCAGCCTTCTCCCTGTCATTATTTATCATCCTTCTTAGATTTTTTGCTATTTATGTACTTAAAGAACCTTTTAGGTTAATTCATCTTCCATTGCCCAAAATATAAAAAAAAAACAAATTCACTAATTCAAAGCAACCAAACTTACAGTTTATGAAATGGGTAAAAAACAATGCTTGTGTGCGAAGATACAAATAACTAGAAAGAAAAGGAAAAATAACTACCTGTAGGATTGCTTCAAATATGCTATTAATCATAACATACTCCAGTATGGTATTCTGGCTGATGTTATCCGTCACCTGTGTTAAATCAAAATAAAGGAGAATATAAACTCTTTAATACATTACTGCAAATATGAAATGCAAATAAACCTTTTCATTCTATATTAGTTACATAAAAGAACTGCCAAAAGTCTCAGATGTTCATCAAATAAAATATGCAAAACAAAGCATAGCTCTAAAAAAATACAGGGAACCTATAAAGAGAATATTTTGCTTTTAAATTAACATCTTGTCAAAACAGATGAAACATTACACATTCCTTCAAAAACACTGGAGATTAAAATATAATCCATATATATGTTCTGAGGAAGGGGGGAAATCTAGTAAGTGCGGACCTGCTGTTATTACTATTGGTGAAAAACTTCTGCCCTGGTGGCTGGCCATACTTGGGCATTTATATATATGGTAATGTGCATTCGGATGTTTTGGTAGCATCCGAATGCGGAAGGCGACAGTCGCTCGACGCATTTATCCTTGTCAAAATACAACACACTAAGATCTGTTTTTTACCAGATCTTAGTGTGTTGTACTTTCGCAAGAAGTAATACGGTTCTGAAAAGAGCCGAATGCGCTGAGCAGCCACCTTCTTCCATATTTAGATGCTACCAAAGCATGCATATGTATGTATTTACAATGTTCTCCACATAAAATTTTGCTTTATGCCGGGTGGGTCAGTGTAGTACTTTGCAATATTATAATATTTTCTGTTATTTATAAATATTACTTAAAGGGACATTGCACACTAGATTTTTATTTGCATAAATGTTTTGTAGATGATTCATTTATAAAGCCCATCTGGGAGTGTTTTTGTAAAAATGTATAGTTTTGCTTATTTTTTTAAAAAACATTGTGCAGATTTTCAGACTCCTAACCAAGCCCCAAAGTGTTAGATGTATACCGATGTCTACAGGCTTAAGACTACTTCTGTTTGTATAATGAGCTATTCATATGCAGGGGAGGGTCTGCTCTCAGCAACTTTCAGTGGGTCTTTCAGCCTAACCAATCAACAGTGCCAAATTGGGGTCTCCTAAGTAAGTTTTTAAAAGGTTTTATACTAGATTTTTATCAGTATCTGTGCATGTTTTTCTTTACAGTAGTGTCTATTACATGCAGTTATATGAAAATTGGTGTATACTGTGTCCCTTTAAGCTATCCAAAGCACAAATAAATTCATTGCATAATTGAACAAAGATTTGTGCAATAAACATTGAAAATGTTTTCGGGTGGTCAGAAAAATTAGACGGATGGTTTGGTTTTAAAAGCGGTCCATTAAATATATAGACAATATTAATAAGTGCATGTTTGAAAAATATTTGGTTAATTTCACTAAACAGTATGTTCAGTTTCATCAAACAAATAAATACAGGAATCAAGTGTTTCCGTCACATGCAAGAAACCATAGATGCAAAGTCATGTGATACAAATACAATTCACTCACAGTTACTAAGCAGAGGAGTAGCTTCAGACACAAACTCTTTAAGCTTACAGACCCATCTCCACACAGGAGGATATCCAAACTCTCCATCAAATTCTGTAAAAAAGAACTATGATGTCAATTTTATTTAAATAACCCTCAAAATAACCCTCATGAAGTTTCATAGGAATAAACAGATAAATCAGAGAGATCATTTTTTTCAAAGAAACATATCCATAAACTTATAAGAAAATATAAGTAGCAAGAAAACAGTATTTCCTGTATTACCTTCATTCTGAGCTCAGCTTTATCAAACCCCATTAGCATGTTGATGATATCAAACCCAGAGGTTGACTTGTTTTTCTGATGGACTCCTCGTATCAAAGCACAAAGAGTCTACGGAGATCAAATGTAAGAACAACACATTAATGCAAAATAGATTTCAGTCTTGTGTAACACACGTTTAAAGTGATAGTAAACGTTCCCCTTTGTATAAAAATATTTGGATTGTTATCAATATTTTACATGGAGTTTAATTTATAAGTTGTAATGTAGATGCGCTTTAACTTACTTTTTAATGTGGCGCTTAAATTCAAATACCCCACGTTCTGGCCAACCACTTCAAAAGTATTTTTTTTTTTTGGTGGTATCTTCATTACCACTGATTAATTAAACTCCTATCGCTAACATTCCTGATCTATTAATACAAAGGGGAAAGTTTACCATCACTTTAATTGGAACAAATATGTGCATAAATAAAAATCATATTCCTGTATCAGTCCCTTGTGAAGCTCTGTGCATTCATTCATCTTTGATTTCTTGCCTCTACGTACATTACAAAGAATACCTAGTTACTATATGGGACCTTCTCTGCCTTTCAGATCTCTGTTTCCCAGCTTTACCTGCATGAGGTTGACTTTAAATTACTAAAACTGACATTAAAGTGATTGTAAAGTTTAAGGAATTAGTGCCCAGTATCTAAAAATACTCTTAAAAACAGGGGCACTTGAATTCACTTTAATAAACTTTACAAACACGCTTTTTTAAATAAAAAAATAATAAATTACCATTTTGTTACGGTAAACAGACCACGATCATCTACCTGCATCTCATTCTGTATTTTGCAGATCGATGACGAATCCGTCCAGCGTGTGGGGCACGCAACGATTGAAGGAAGCCAGATTCGTCATCGATATGCAAAAACATAATTTATGCTTACCAGATAAATTCCGTTCCTTCAGGATAGGGAGAGTCCACGGCTTCATTCCTTACTGTTGGGAAATACAACACATGGCCACCAGGAGGAGGCAAAGACACCCCAGCCAAAGGCTTAAATATCCCCCCACTTCCTCATTACCCCAGTCATTCTGCCGAGAGAACAAGGAAAAGTAGGAGAAATATCAGGGTATAAATGGTGCCAGAAGAATAAGATAAATAATAGGGAGCCGCCATTAGACAAGAAAAAACGGGCAGGGCCGTGGACTCTCCCTATCCGGAATGAAAAGAATTTATCTGGTAAGCATAAATTATGTTTTCCTTTCTAAGATAGGGAGAGTCCACGGCTTCATTCCTTACTGTTGGGAAAACTATACCCAAGCTCCAGAGGACACTAAATGAATAACGGGAGGGAACAAAAAGGAAGATGCGAACCCTATTCTGAGGGCACCAAAGCATGCAAAACTTTCTCCTGAAAACTGCTTCAGCCAAAGCAAAAACATCAAACTAGTAAAAATTTGAAAAAGTATGTAAGGAGGACTAGGTAGCTGCCTTACAAATCTGATCCATAGAGGCCTCGTTCCTAAAGGCCCAAGAGAAAGCCACTGCTCTAGTGGAATGAGCCGTTATCCTCTCAGAAGGATGATG
Source organism: Bombina bombina (assembly GCF_027579735.1). Taxonomy (NCBI): domain Eukaryota; kingdom Metazoa; phylum Chordata; class Amphibia; order Anura; family Bombinatoridae; genus Bombina; species Bombina bombina. The sequence continues at coordinate 173,936,253 of NC_069507.1, forward strand.
TCCTGCTGTCTCGTAAGCTAAGTGGATGACACTCCTTAACGAAAAAATTAGAGAAGTCGAAGTAGCCTTCTGCCCCTTACGCTTCCCAGAATAGACAACAAAGAGGAAGATTGTCTAAACTCCTTAGTAGCCTGAAGATGGAACGTCAAGGCGCGAACCACATCCAAATGGTGAAGTAAACGTTCCTTCGATGAAGGAGGATTAGGACACAAGGAAGGAACCACAATCTCTTGATTGATGTTGCGATCTGACACAACCTTAGGAAGAAAACCTAATTTAGTACATAGAACTGCCTTATTTGCATGAAAAATCAGATAAGGGAACTTACATTGCAAAGCAGAGATCTCAGAAACTCTGCGCGCAGAGGCAATAGTCTTTAAAAATAGAACCTTCCAAGATAACAATTTAATATCAACGGATTGCAGAGGCTCAAACAGAGCCTGTTGCAAAACACGAAGAACAAGATTTAGAGAGCCTGTTGCAAAACACGAAGAACAAGATTTAGGCTCCAATGAGGAGCCCCAGATCTAAACACAGGTCTGATCCTAATCAGAGCCTTAACAAAGGACTGCACGTCTGGAAGCTCAGCCAGTCTCTTGTGCAATAAAACCGACAGGGCCAAAATCTGTTCTATCAGGGAAGTAACAGAAAGGCCCTTCTCCAGTCCATCCTGGAGAAAAGATAAGACCCTGGCAACCTTAACTCTGTACCAGTAAAAAACACGCTCTTCACACCAGAATAAGTAGGTCCCCCACCCTTTGTAGTAGTTATGCCGAGTAACTGGTTTAGAAGCATGAATAAGAGTATCAATGAGACTCTCAGAGAAACCTCTCTTTGCTCAGACTAAGTGTTCAATCTCCATGCAGATAGCCTCAGAGAATCTAGATTTTGATAAACAAATGGACATTGTAACAGCAGGTCTCCGCGACAAGGTAACTTCCAAGGAGGAGATGAGGACATCCCCATTAGATCCGCAAACCACATCCTTCGCGGCAACGATGGAGCAATCAGGATTACCGATACCCGCTCCTCCGTGATGCGGGCCGAGGAAGAAGCGGTAATGGAGGAAAAAGATATAGGAGTTTGAACCTCCAGGGCACTGCTAGCGCATCTATTAGATCTGCTTGGGGATCCCTCAACCTCGACCCGTACCAGGGTAGCTTGGTATTGAGACGGGACACCATGAGATCTATCTCCGGCGTCCCCCACTTGCTGCATATCTCTGCAAAAACCCTGGGATGGAGAGACCATTCCCCTGGGTGGAAGGATTGCCTGCTGAGAAAATCCGCCTCCCAGCTGTCCACACCCAGAATGTGGATCGCTGACAGCGATCTGAATTACTTCCTTCATCGCCAAGGATCTTCTCTTCCCCTCCTGATGGTTGATGTAAGCCACCAAGGATATATTGTATGTTTGTAATCTGATAAACTGGGACGAACCCAAAAGTGGCCAAACCTTCAAGGCATTGAAGATTGCCCGAAGTTCCAAAATTGATCGGGATGGAGGACTTGTCCTGAGTCCACAAACCCTGTGCCTTCCTGGCACCCCAAACAGCTCCCCATCTGGATAGGCTTGTGTCCGTAGTCACAATCTCCCAGGAAGGTCTTAAGAAGCACGTCCCTCGGGACAGATAATCTGGACAGAGCCACTAAGAGAGCGATTCTCTCAACTGGCTGTCTAATACAATCTGTAGAGACAGATCAGAATGATCGCCGTTCCACTGTCTCAGCATGCACAGTTGTAAAGGTCTGAGACGGAACCTGGCAAAAGGAATGATGTCCATGCAGACCAATCACCCCTATACACTGAGCCACAGAGGGACTTAAGGAGGTCCGGAGGGCAAGACATGCCAAAGTTAGCTTGCAACGTCTCTGGTCTGTTAGAAATATCCTCATGGATATGGAGTCTATTATAGCACCAGGAATTCCACCCTGGTACTTTCCTATCGTGATGAAAGGCAAAGAATGACTGGGGTAATGAGGAAGTGGGAGGGATATTTAAGCCTTTGGCTGGGGTGTCTTTGCCTCCTCCTGGTGGCCAGGTGTTGTATTTCCCAACAGTAAGGAATGAAGCAGTGGACTCTCCCTATCTTAGGAAGGAAATACAGAAGTAGATGCAGGCGGAGGATTGTGGTCGGTTTACTGTAACAAAATGGTATTATTTTTTTTTATTATTTTTTTTTTTATTTTTTTTTTAAAGCATGTTTGTAAAGTTTAATGAACTAAAGAGCCCGTGTTTTTAAGAGTATTTTTAGATACTGGGCACTAATTCCTTAAACGCTAAAGAAATGCCAGACATAACTATGTACTTAAATGAAATATTATTCTATGAAAAACCTGAATATAAACATGGGAGTCAACATATTGTAACCTTTCTATCCAAGCTTAAAAAAACCTGTTATCTTACCTTATCTGAGGATAGTGGGAGGGACATTTATAAATGAGTTACTAGAGAACAATCTTAAAGTGTTTAATGCTACTTAATTACCTGTAAAGAATTTACAACCCGAATCTGGTGCTCTGCACTCAAGGCCTGGATACAGTGCCGAAACAAACTGTTAATATTATCCTTTATCTTCATTAATTCTTCTCCGTCTAGAGATTCCAACTTGGATTCCAGATATTCTAGATTTACCTTTAGAGAAGAAGTAAAATAATTGTAATTATTTAGATGAACATATAGCAGAAAACAGAGATCAAATTAAGTCTGTGGAATTATATATAGTGTTATTTCCCAAACTAATTCAGATAAAAAAATAGTATACAGCTTTATTGCACTAAAGGAACCTAAAACAATGCATATGAAGCTTTTTCACTCCTTACCAAGACCCTAAAATACCCCACTATAATGTAAAAAAATAATGTACAATCCCCACAATCCCTTTTTAAAAACTGCTGTTTGAGAATATACAGCTAAAGCTTTTTAAAGGGGCAGTATACACCAATTTTCATTTAACTGCATGTAATAGACACTACTATACAGAAGAATATGTGCAGATACTGAAATAAAAATCCAGTGTAAAATCTTTTAAAAACTTACTTAGAAGCTCCAAGTTTAACACAGTTAATAAGATAAGCCTGGGACACCCACTGAAAGGGGCTGATAGCAGAACCTTCCCCCCTCCCCTGCATATGAAAAGACCCATTATACAAACAGAAGCAAACTGAAGTCTGTATACATCAGTATACATCTAAAACGTTGGAGCTTGGTTAGGAGCCTGAAAATCTGCACAAAGTTATTTAAAAATAAGTAAAACTATACATTTTTACAAAAACACATGTCCCTTTAGTTTGGGTGTCCCTAATCAAACACAATGGAACTCTATGATTCTAAAGAACACAGTTTGGTTAACAGTGAAGTGATTTAGAATACAAAAAATAAGGTTAAGCTACACTGTGTCTCACCAAATGTACAGCATATATAGCAGGTGACAACATATTCATGGTAAGCTCATATTTACTAATGACATCATCTGTGTTATATGATTATTACAGCAATACTACCTTCATTAGGAATAGTTCTTCCCAAAATCTAGGGTTTGATTTGGTTGGATCATCTTTCTGTAAATTAAAAATAGACAGTTAGCTCTCAAAAAATATTATACACACTTTTATACAACAATTATCTGCCTATTGATTTTGCCTGGGCAAAGGATTACCACAACTCACTAAGGCCTAGATTTGGAGTTCGGCGGTAGCCGTCAAAACCAGCGTTAGAGGCTCCTAACGCTGGTTTTGGCCGCCCGCTGGTATTTGGAGTCAGTGATTAAAGGGTCTAACGCTCACTTTTCAGCCGCGACTTTTCCATACCGCAGATCCCCCTACGCCATTTGCGTAGCCTATATTTTCAATGGGATCTTTCTAACGCCGGTATTTAGAGTCGTTTCTGAAGTGAGCGTTAGAGCTCTAACGACAAAACTCCAGCCGCAGGAAAATAGCAGGAGTTAAGAGCTTTCTGGCTAACGCCGGTTCATAAAGCTCTTAACTACTGTACCCTAAAGTACACTAACACCCATCAACTACCTATGTACCCCTAAACCGAGCTCCCCCCACATCGCCGACACTCGATTAAAATTTTTAACCCCTAATCTGCCGACCGCCACCTACATTATACTTATGTACCCCTAATCTGCTGCCCCTAACCCCGCCGACCCCTGTATTATATTTATTAACCCCTAACCTGCCCCCCACAACATCGCCGCCAGCTACTTAAAATAATTAACCCCTAATCTTCCGACCGCAAAGCGCCGCCACCTACGTTATCCCTATGTACCCCTAATCTGCTACCCCTAACACCGCCGACCCCTATATTATATTTATTAACCCCTAATCTGCCCCCCACAACGTCGCCGACACCTGCCTACACTTATTAACCCCTAATCTGCCGAGCGGACCTCACTGCTACTATAATAAAGTTATTAACCCCTAACCCGCCTCACTAACCCTATCATAAATAGTATTAACCCCTAATCTGCCCTCCCTAACATCGCCGACACCTACCTTCAACCTAACCTAAGATATAATTAAACCTAACACTACACTATCAATAAAATAATTAAATAAACTACCTACAATTACCTACAACTATCAATAAATAAATTAAATACAAATGCTACAAATAACTACAATTACATAAACTAGCTAAAGTACAAAAAATAAAAAAGAACTAAGTTACAGAAAATAAAAAAATATTTACAAACATAAGAAAAATATTACAACAATTTTAAACTAATTACACCTACTCTAAGCCCCCTAATAAAATAACAAAGCCCCCCAAAATAAAAAAATTCCCTACCCTATTCTAAATTAAAAAAGTTACAAGCTCTTTTACCTTACCAGCCCTGAACAGGGCCCTTTGCGGGGCATGCCCCAAGAAGTTCAGCTCTTTTGCCTGTAAAAAAAAACATACAATACCCCCCCCCAACATTACAACCCACCACCCACATACCCCTAATCTAACCCAAACCCCCCTTAAATAAACCTAACACTAATCCCCTGAAGATCTTCCTACCTTGTCTTCACCATCCAGGTATCACCGATCCGTCCTGGCTCCAAGATCTTCATCCAACCCAAGCGGGGGTTGGCGATCCATAATCCGGTGCTGAAGAGGTCCAGAAGAGGCTCCAAAGTCTTCCTCCTATCCGGCAAGAAGAGGACATCCGGACCGGCAAACATCTTCTCCAAGCGGCATCTTCGATCTTCTTCCATCCGGAGCGAAGCGGCAGGATCCTGAAGACCTCCAGCGCGGAACATCCATCCGGACCGACGACTGAACGACGAATGACTGTTCCTTTAAGGGACGTCATCCAAGATGGCGTCCCTCGAATTCCGATTGGCTGATAGGATTCTATCAGCCAATCGGAATTAAGGTAGGAATTTTCTGATTGGCTGATGGAATCAGCCAATCAGAATCTAGTTCAATCCGATTGGCCGATCCAATCAGCCAATCAGATTGAGCTTGCATTCTATTGGCTGATCGGAACAGCCAATAGAATGCGAGCTCAATCTGATTGGCTGATTGGATCAGCCAATCGGATTGAACTTGATTCTGATTGGCTGATTCCATCAGCCAATAAGAAAATTCCTACCTTAATTCCGATTGGCTGATAGAATCCTATCAGCCAATCGGAATTCGAGGGACGCCATCTTGGATGACGTCCCTTAAAGGAACAGTCATTCGTCGTTCAGTCGTCGGTCCGGATGGATGTTCCGCGCTGGAGGTCTTCAGGATCCTGCCGCTTCGCTCCGGATGGAAGAAGATCGAAGATGCCGCTTGGAGAAGATGTTTGCCGGTCCGGATGTCCTCTTCTTGCCGGATAGGAGGAAGACTTTGGAGCCTCTTCTGGACCTCTTCAGCACCGGATTATGGATCGCCAACCCCCGCTTGGGTTGGATGAAGATCTTGGAGCCAGGACGGATCGGTGATACCTGGATGGTGAAGACAAGGTAGGAAGATCTTCAGGGGATTAGTGTTAGGTTTATTTAAGGGGGGTTTGGGTTAGATTAGGGGTAAGTGGGTGGTGGGTTGTAATGTTGGGGGGGGGGGTATTGTATGTTTTTTTTTACAGGCAAAAGAGCTGAACTTCTTGGGGCATGCCCCGTAAAGGGCCCTGTTCAGGGCTGGTAAGGTAAAAGAGCTTGTAACTTTTTTAATTTAGAATAGGGTAGGGAATTTTTTATTTTGGGGGGCTTTGTTATTTTATTAGGGGGCTTAGAGTAGGTGTAATTAGTTTAAAATTGTTGTAATATTTTTCTTATGTTTGTAAATATTTTTTTATTTTCTGTAACTTAGTTCTTTTTTATTTTTTGTACTTTAGCTAGTTTATTTAATTGTATTTATTTGTAGGTATTGTGTTTAATTAATTTATTGATAGTGTAGTGTTAGGTTAATTGTAGGTAATTGTAGGTAGTTTATTTAATTATTTTATTGATAGGGTAGTGTTAGGTTTAATTATATCTTAGGTTAGGATTTATTTTACAGGTAAATTTGTTATTATTTTAACTAGGTAACTATTAAATAGTTCTTAACTATTTAATAGCTATTGTACCTGGTTAAAATAATTACAAAGTTGCCTGTAAAATAAATATTAATCCTAAAATAGCTATAATATAATTATAATTTATATTGTAGCTATATTAGGGTTTATTTTACAGGTAAGTATTTAGCTTTAAATAGGAATCATTTATTTAATAAGAGTTAATTTATTTCGTTAGATAAAAATTATATTTAACTTAGGGGGGTGTTAGTGTTAGGGTTAGACTTAGCTTTAGGGGTTAATCCATTTATTAGAATAGCGGTGAGCTCCGCTCGGAAGATTAGGGGTTAATAATTGAAGGTAGGTGTCGGCGACGTTGAGGGGGGCAGATTAGGGGTTAATAAATATAATATAGGGGTCGGCGATGTTAGGGCAGCAGATTAGGGGTACATAGGGATAACGTAGGTTGCGGCGGGTTTACAGAGCGGCAGATTAGGGGTTTAAAAAAATATGCAGGGGTCAGCGATAGCGGGGGCGGCAGATTAGGGGTTAATAAGTGTAAGGTTAGGGGTGTTTAGACTCGGGGTACATGTTAGAGTGTTAGGTGCAGACGTAGGAAGTGTTTCCCCATAGGAAACAATGGGGCTGCGTTAGGAGCTGAACGCTGCTTTTTTGCAGGTGTTAGGTTTTTTTTCAGCTCAAACAGCCCCATTGTTTCCTATGGGGGAATCGTGCACGAGCACGTTTTTGAGGCCGGCCGCGTCCGTAAGCAACTCTGGTATCGAGAGTTGCATTTGCGGTAAAAATGCTCTACGCTCCTTTTTTGGAGCCTAACGCAGCATTTGTTTGAACTCTCGATACCAGAGTTAATTTTATGGTGCGGCCAGAAAAAAGCCCGCGGAGCGTTAACAGCCCTTTTACCGCCGAACTCCAAATCTAGGCCTAAGATTCTAAAAGGGACAGTAAACTCCTTGCAATTACAATATATTTATGTTACCTTGCTTTAGAATAGCATTTTAGCGAAGTCTAAACATTTTAAATACAAATTAGCATTGCTTGCAATAGTTGCTATATATATCTATATATATATATATATATATATATATATATATATATATATATATATATATATATATATATACACACATCTTTATTTAGGAAGCTAAGTAAAGACACACCAAGTACAAGATTTATCAAAGTGAGAATAATAAAATTCTCACATTTGTCGTAAAAAAAAACTCGCAAATGATATCACCATATTTATGAAAGGTTATGCGCCAATAAAGTCGCTACTTTTCATATGTGCCAACAAATTGACTCATGACCATTCGCAAGTCTTAAATATATGCAAATAAGTTGTCTGGAAATGCCTAATTCTTGTATTAATTTCTATTGGCATTTTAAAATGCCCGTATATATTCGCAGTTCTCATATTTATGAAAAGTGGTGCATGCAATATTCACTGTTTTTAATCTTGCCAATGTGTAGGTTGCGAGGAGTGAAAAATAAAGAGCGACATTGTTGTTTGTCTGGAGGGAAAATGGAAATATGTATTTCTCTTGCTGTATCTAGGGTTAGTAATTGCGCTCAACAAGGCGCAGAACCTGAAAATTATTAATAAATAACAAAAAGGTATACAAAAATTTATAAAAAAAAAAAGTAAAATAATTTAAGTGCAATTGAAATAAGTGTATTAAAAAGAACGAAGATAAGCTCCAAAAAACGGGCAACCTTCCTCAATGAAAGAGAGCCAAAGAAGGGGCAAAATAAAAATAACTTTAATAAATAAAAAATAACATTCTTACAAACGATCACTTGATTAAAACAATAAACCATTTACCGGGGTCTAAAATTAAGATTGATAAAGCAAAAATGATATTTTCGCAAGAAAAATAGGATCAGCCATTCGCTTGACATCGCAAAAAAGTTTTGCCCAAAAAAATGTCTCTAGAATTTTGATAAATACTGGTGACATTTTTGACTTCAGACATTGCAAACTATTATAAATAATCGCGACATTTAGGCGCATTTTTTCGGGGCTCGATAAATTTTGGCCCAAGTCTTTTTAAATAATTGGTGCAGCTGTACAGTGAGAAGTGAGATAGTGCCCATTCCCATTTGGCTCTTTGGGGTTAATACTCTCCTTTTAATGTGTAAATAGGGTTCTTTTGATATTGCTGTCCGTGCACTAATGTTGATAGTTAACCATCTTGTACTGGCCTCGTATGAAAGTGATTAGATTGCTATTGATATTTGACTCATTCACTTTTCATAGGAAGCAGCATATTACTTTTACTTATATTTTATGGTTATCGTTATTAAATTTTACATTTTTTTTTCTTTCAGGATTCAGATAGAGCATGACATTTTGACTAACTTTCTAATTTACTCCTATAATCAATTTTTCGTCGTTCTTTTGCTATCTTTATTTAAAAAGCAGAAATGTAAAGCTTAGCAGCCAGACCATTTTAGGTTCAGCACCATGGATAGCGCTCACTTATTGGTGGCTGACATTTAGCCACCAATAAGCAAGCATATCCCAGTTTCTCAACCAAAAATGGGCCAGCTCCTATGTATTAAATTCCTGCTTTTTAAATAAAGATAGCAAGAGAACGGAAAAAAAACCTGATAATAGGAGTAAAATAGAAAGTTGTTTAAAATTGCATGCTCTAGCTGAATCATGAAAGAATAAAATTGGATTTAGTGTCCCTTTAATGTTAAGTTTGTGAACTGCGAATACTCTTACAGAACTCATTTTCTAAGGGAAGAAAATCATAAAATATTTAGAAGCTAGTATAGAAAGTAACATGTCACAGTCTCCTAAGAGTGTGACATGTCTAGGCAAACAAGTCATTCAGTAAGAAATATACACAGTAAACCCAGAAAGCCCTGTAAAGACAGATAGCAGTCACAGTGTTCATATAACCAGACTTCAGTACACATAAGAAAATAATGTGCACACAGAATTGTCATGATTTACTATTTTTAGATTAAACAAATTTAAATTTAGATTATTAAAAAAAAAAAAATTAGATTATTTAAACAAATTTGACTTTAAAAATGTGTTAAACGTAGTTTGGCATATAAGGTGCACCTGCATATAAGACACACTCTTTTTAAACATTAGGGAAATGTTTTCAATGAAAAAAAACTTAGCTGTACAGTTCAGAACTCAGTCTCTATCTTTTTCAAGATCACATACAGAATTCTAAACCAATAACACTTTCAAAGCGATTGAGGAGGACAACTGAATTCATAACATTGATACTATAAGGAGGTGAATTGAAGTGCCGATATGAAATCAGAAATACAAGCTCTCTCTCTCTATACAGTGAAAGGCCTGATGGGCACCTGGAAGTGGCTCCTTTTCCCTCTGGCATAGAAGAAACATCAAAATTTTAAAATGAAATTTCCATGTAAACAGTGTTGTATGACCGGAAAATAATGATATATTTTTAAAAATGGTAAGTTTTAACCCCTTGCACCAATCAGAAGTAGATCTATGTTATGTGGTACGATGGGCTATGGGAATCAGGGGACCCCTAAACTAGAGAAAAAAGAAAACAAATAAATATATATTTTTTAAAAGAGCCCTAAAACGCATTGGCAGACTGTGTCTGCTAGTACCTAAGATGTTGGTGAGGAGTGTGTGGGGGGAGAGCTGTTTGGGAGAAATCAGGTAGGGATCAGGGAGGGAGGGTAATCCTTAGACTAGAATAATATTACCCATGTCAGCTAACAAATTAACACGTTCACTGCCAGGAATTTCAGAAGTGTGGTGCGCAGCTGCATTTAGTGGCCTAATAACCAAAAAACATAAATTATGCTTACCTGATCATTTCCTTTTCTTCTGACGGAAAGAGTCCACAGCTGCATTCATTACTTTTGGAAAATAAGAACCTGGCCACCAGGAGGAGGCAAAGACAACCCAGCCAAAGGCTTAAATTCTCCTCCCATCCCCTAATCCCCCATTCATTCTGCCAAGGAACAGTAGAAGAAATATCAGGCTGAAAGGTGCCAGAAGAACAATAAGGACGCCCCACATAATAATGGGTGGGGAGCTGTGGACTCTTTCCATCAGAAGAAAAGGAAATTATCAGGCAAGTATAATTTATGTTTTTCTTCTTAAATGGAAAGAGTCCACAGCTGCATTCATTACTTTTGGGAAAGCAATATCCAAGCTATAGAGGACACTGAATGCCAAGACGGGAGGGTACAATAGGCAGCCCATACTGAGGGCACCAGGCCTGAACCTCTACCCAATAAAAAAAAACTGCTTCGTCCAAAGCTGAGAAAAATTTAAAGGAAAAGCCCCAAGGACACTGACTCGCAGCCAGTCCAGAGCCAAACTAGAGACTGCAAGAAGGACTCGACTGAGCCAACAGCCCTCCAGGAGACACCATCGCCCAACAGACGGTCCCCCCACGCTCAACCCCCACAAATGAAGGGGACATGGTAAGGAGAACCGAGGAAACCGAAAGGTCCCCTAATACAAAAAAGAACACCTTCAAGAGTGAGCCCAGTTCACAGAGACCGAAGGGGCCCAAACAAGGAAAGGAGACCACGCCTATACCAAGCGAAACCAGGGATAAAACCAGGCACAGAGGAAGAACAAACATCTCTCCAACATCCTGCAAGCACGGGAAGCAAATGAAGAGGCAAAGTCCCTCCCAGTGTCTTAACAGAGAATACCAAAGTATTCGACCATGAAAAGTGTGTAATACACTCAGGAGAAAAAAAACCCAAGGTTGAGAACACGGAGTCCATAACAGGACGACACAAGGTACGTGCGAGGAAAAGAAGCAGTCAAGCAAGAAACAGATCGCAAAAGCAACTCCCAGACAGGGGGCACGCTCCAGGCGATCTAAGACGCCGGACATACACACAGGTCCCTAAAAAGGGGAACACAAAACCTCAGCCCCCCGAGAAGAAGAGTATACCCTCAGCCCCGAAGGAAGAGTAAACCCTTTCCTGAATCAAAAGAGCAAGTTGAAAGGAAAATCTATAGCCTAATAGACTGCGCTAACAGGATAGACCCAACAATCTCACACATCCAGAGGAGACTGCGAACTGTACGCAGCGCCGCAGACCGCTTGGCCATCCTGACCTGCAGACCCACACACAGCTGGACCAACCCAGCGTCAGGGATCCAAGACAGGGGAACAAGAGAATTCCTAAACTGGTACAGGAACGAGCATAAGGATTGCACAGCCATCTCCACAGAGTACAAGTACAACCCGACTGACAACAGACAACAAGGCCATAGACCTAAGGCTCTATCAAAATAAAGGCCCAACATGTCTGACTTTGGAGTCAGCAAGACCCCAGGGGGAACCAATCCCCCTTACCGCATCCAACCAGGAGAAGCCCCAGCAAGGACTCAATCTCCATAAGGAGGAAAGTATCCCCTAAAAAAAAGGGACGATGCCGGAAGGGCCACAACTGTCCTCAAGGCCCGAAGCCACTGGCTAAGGGGAAGAGATCCTCAACACAAATGTCCTAGAAAAGGAACCCCCTACAAGTAGCTTGCCAGGCAGAGGCACAGCCAACCCGTTCAACTGAAGAGCAGGTAATGCACGGGTACCTTGGCATGCTGACCAGGGGAATGTAACCCTAAGGCGCACCAGAAACTGGACCTCAAGCGCCTGCAGCTGGGTATAAATCAACAAGCCTTGAGGCGCAAGCCACACAGCTAACTACTAGATGACAAGGGATACACTGTTGCAAAGAGTAATAAATACTCAGAAAACCTGGCAAACCATAACCAGGTCAGGCAGATGGGATAAGGATATAGCCTAAGTTCTCACTACCATCGACACCCCAACCAGCCCTGAGATCCAAGATTCCAAAACCCAAGACTGGGTCAGGAAAAGAGACATGTGAAGCCTCAACAACCGAAAGTCTCAGGGAGAAAGCAAGCCTGGGTACCTCATAGATTAGGCAAAACTTACCCTAGAACTAAACACCTCGCTTGGCCAAAAGGCCAGACACAAGGGAAATGGATGCGTATCCAGAGAAACCGGATAGTGAGACGAACTTGAAAGCCCCGACCAAAGGAAGAAACCACCCCTAGCTAAGTCCAACGCTCCAAGAGCAAGGCTAGAAGTCGTATGAAGAGACTTCTCAGAGCCACAGGACAACCAAGGGATACCTTGAGGTCAAAAACCCTACTAGCGGGGACTTCCGGCTGGGTGCGCAGTGGACAGGTAGCATGCAAGTAGCTGCTGCTCGCTACGCCTCTCCAAACAAGGAGTAAAATCCTTTCTCCAGCCTACCGTAGGATGCCTTGGCTTAGGTGTAAACCACTAAGACTGGCATAGGACTTAAAACCACGGAGGAGAAGTCCCGAGATGGCATAATAGTGCTCTATTTGCTAAAGGGCACCGCAACACAAGAAAACTAAGATAGATTGTGCATTTGCCTGTGTACAAAACTGCCCAGGATAAAATATAGGAACTACGGCACCCCTACCTCCTCTGCAGTGGATGAACATCGGGAAGTGATCCCGCAGCTGGTTTGCGGCAGCAGGGGCTCGGCTTTGGTGAGGGAGGTGTGTGGCCTGGTGTATGCAGTCTGATCCAATCCGGACAGGAGTTTATGTCACACCCTCCCTTTGGGCACAGAGAGAGCTGATTCTTCGCACCACACAGTGTTACCTGATCACAGAGCCGCCGCTGTGTCTGGAGGGATTGTGACGGTCAGCCTGGGGTTCCTTTTAGAATCGGCCCTGGAGCGGACTCCATTGAAGGCTAAGAGTACTTGGAAGCCGGAAAGAGTAGGTGCAGAAGCATAACCCTCAGCGTGGAGGGTGTGTGGCTCGGTGCTCACAAGCTGACCCAATCCGGGTAGGAGCTGATAACACACCTCCCTTTTGCTCTGAAGCACGCTGCAGAATCCGAGACACGGAGAATAGAGTGATTCCAGCGGTCAGCGTGTAAACGCTTGGTATTGTTGCCCTAGAGTACCTTGAGAGAGTGCATCGGTCTGCTCTGAGCTATCGCAGTAACATCGCTGACACGGCCCCCATTAGCGGCGAAGGTTCAGAAGTCAGGCGAGACTGCTGGCAAGTACCGCGCTAACCGTTGCAGAGCCTGTGGGCCTTTCCTTGCTTGCTGGAGTCGTAAGGATTAAAACTTGCAGGAGGAAACCTCCATGACTACGGACCAGGTACCGCAGATGTCCAATCCAGGAGCACAATAATAGGAAGAGGAGCAGCGAGAGCTTCAAGACATCTAGAAAACAAGGGGACCTATATTATTTGATCAGGGGGAAAAGGAAAACCACCGCCCCAGTGTAGCTCATAAGAGCAGAAGAGGCGATTAATATAAACATTTATACCTGCTGAAAGGATTGCTGTAGGAAGGCAGTTTTGGCCGTGGAGGAGAAAGTTAATAGGAGATCCCTTCCCAGGATCCAAGGATTGGGTGAGCCTATTAAAGCATATCTTTCCTAATTTTCAGATTACTAGTGACTTTGCTATGGAACTGTGGATCTATGTAATCTCCTGGGCTGAGCTGAATAACTGAATCTGAAATGTGCATAAGACAGGAAAACTTGTCTTTATTTAGCCCTCCACAGAGAAGGACCCTGTTATTGTAATATATGCCTGTATGTATCATCTTGCTCTATATTAGAAGTTGAATAACGCTTAAAGGTAGTCAATAAGGAGTAAAAATTCTTCTCTTTTGTTTTTTTTTTTGTTTTTTTTTTGCTTTGTAATTATTGTTTTGTATTGAAACAAGCTATTTTTAGTATAACAATCTCATAGCTCTTATCCCTTATAGGAAAGAATCTAGGGAATATGACTAGAAAACTTTTGCTATAAAAACTTGCTAATTTATTTAACTTACAGGTTTTCTTTCTTTAGAGTTGTTAAGCAGGAACATAACTTTTGTATTTTTTCTAGGTAGGCATTTATAAAATTTTCACAGGGGCTTATCTTAACGCCCCCTTTTTTTTTTTTTTTTTTTTTTTTTGTGTGTGTTTTTTTTTTGTTTTTTTGGGTTTTTTTTCCCCACTGTCACAACACTCTTTTTTTTTAGATGCACAATTTTTCTTTTTCTTTTTCTTTTTTTTCCACGCGTCACTATTTGTGGCCCTTTGTTTTTTTTTTTTCACGTTACCTAGATATTAGATCTTAAGTCACCTATTAGAAGTCACACATACACAGCGGTGAATGGACAGATTTGTGTCCTCTCAAAAAGGTATTTCACCTAAAATGCCTCCTAAAGTAAAAGACAAGAGAGGCAACTCTAAAAACACTGATATATCCCTCGACACTTCGCAGGAAGGGGGCGTGAATAACATGGCAGCCACCAATATGTCTGATTTGGCGGCAGAAGTGGTCAAAATGATGACACCACATTTTGACTTGATTAAAAAAGAAATAAAGGCAGAGATATCTAATCTAACAGCGGAAGTCAGGCAATTCACAATCAGAATGGACGAGGTGGAAGCAAGGGTGTCTGACGTGGAAGATATAGTGAACAAGCATGAGTCAACTATATCGACTCAGGGTAAGACCATCTCCCAATTACAAGCCCGTTTGGAGGACCTAGAAGATAGGTCAAGGCGGAATAACTTGGGGGTGATCGGTCTCCCTGAGTCGGTGGAGTTTCAAGATCTAATATTCTTCGCATCAGTTACTCTACCTCAGGCACTCCTTGTCCCTCTCCCCCCTGCTCCATTCCTGATTGAGAGAGCCCATAGAATAGGTATCCCTAGAGAGAATAATACTATGCATAAACCAAGACCAGTCATTTTTAAGTTTATGAACTATCAGGACAAAATGTTGTACTTAAAATATTACAGGAAATTAAGTGTCTTAAATATTAACTCACATAAAATAATGATTTTTCAGGATTTTTTGGCTGAAACTTCAGCTAAAAGAAGAGAAATGTCTCCCTTCTTTGATAGATTTTTGAAAGCAGATTGCAATGTTCGTTTGGTATACCCTGCAAAATTGTTAGTGAATAAGGCGGGTAACGCCTATACCTTAAATAACAGCAATGAGGCCAGATCACTATGTAAAGAATTGGGTATCTGATGGCTATAATAGCTTAGAATATGATACTAAGAGTAGTACTGTTTTTTAGTAGAATTATGCTCTTTGTTTTGTTTGTATATATCTATTGTGTTTTTTTCCTTGGAATTTGGAATGTTTTTAATTGATGGGGCGGGTAATAAATTATCCTCCTTCTTGATGCTTGGGGTTCTCTTTCCCTTTCCTCCCCTTTTTTTTTTTTTTTTTTCTTCCTCTCACTTTTCTCTCCCCTCTTTGTTCTATGCTGGTTTTCTTTCCCCCTTCTGGTTTCGTCTATATCTCTGCGCTCTTGGTCCTCGCGTCCCCCCTATCCCTTTCCCACCTACATGTTGGGGGAGGGTTTCAGAGGTAGCTTTATGTGTGGATGGCTCCCCTTAAATTAACATCTTGGAATGTTGGGGGAATAACTTCCCCAATAAAGAGGAAATCAATAATTAAACACTTAGCAAAGCAGAAAACTGATATAGCCTTCCTGCAAGAGCTACACCTAAAAGAAGTCGAGGTTCCGAAACTTCGCTCCAAATGGGTGGGGGAAGTAATAGCGGCACCGTATAAAGCAATTCTCTTTAATAAGACCCTTGATTATAAAATAGAATCGACGTATGTAGATCAGGAAGGGCGGTTTTTAATTGTAGAATTGATTTATAATAAAATCCGTTATGTTTTGTGTAATATTTATGGTCCTAATGCAGCTGATAGAGAATTTTGGGATATGATGATACAATATTTACATAAATACATAGGACAGAACCTAATAGTAGCGGGGGATTTTAATCTGATAGCTGATCCGATTCTGGACAGAGATAGTAAAGCTCCTAGATCCATACGCGAAAGGAAAAGTCATATTATACAGAAAGTCTGTTCACAACTAGGTTTAATAGATATTTGGCGTCTGCAGCATCCTGATTTGAGGGCTTTCTCATGTCTATCAAAGGGTCAACAGTCTCTCTCCCGGATAGATTTTTTTCTGATTCCAGTTTCTCGGAGTGGACATGAGTGGTCGACAGAGATAGGAGATCTAGTGATCTCTGATCACGCAGTGATTTCTCTGACATTAAACGCACCTAATATAGATAGGACTATTAACCAGACTATTTTTTTCCCTAAATATCTGGTCAATGATCCCCATTTTCACAATTGGCTTTGTAATCAATGGCAAGAGTATTATAGATTCAACAGTTCATATATGGATAAGCCTGAATATTTTTGGGAAGCCGCTAAAGCGGTCTTACGTGGGGAAATTAAGCATTATATGTGTAAGTGTAAAAGAAAAGCTAAACAACTCGAATTACAATTATCTAATCGAGTTAAGAACTCATACAGAACTTATCTAGAAGGGCGGTCATCTATCAACTGGCAGAAATATATAGATGCTAAATTAGCTTATGATACACATATTAAGCAAAAAGTAGCGATAGAGATACAAAGACAGAAGACCATTTATGGTGGGTTTGCTGGGAGATTAGCTAAATTTTTGGCAAGATTAACTAAGACAACTAACAGAAATAATATTACGGCTATCAGGACTAATACCAGAAGAGTCACCAGTAACTCAGAGATCACTAGAGTATTTTATGATTATTTTTCAAAGTTATATAAAGCCGAAGAACATGAGATAGATAGCAGGAAAACCTTCTGGGATCAAATTAAGATACCAAAAATTACAACTGAAATATTGACAGAAATTAATAAACCGATTACGGTAGAGGAAATTAATGCGGCTATTAAATCTGCTAAAACTAATAAAGCAGCCGAGCCAGATTGTTTACCCATAGAATTTTATAGGATCCTCCAACCTCAGATTGTATCCTCATTGGTAGAGCTATTTAACTTTTATTTTTTTAAGAATAATAAATGTTCCCCCTATTTCGCAGCAGCGGTCGTATCTTTGATTCTTAAAAAAAATAAAGACCCAGAACTTCCTGACTCATATAGACCCATTTCTGTGTTGAACACGGATTATAAATTGTTGGCATCAATTTTAGCAAAAAGATTGAGTCCACATTTGGGACTATTAATTCATGAAAATCAAGCGGGGTTTATGATTAAGAGGAATCCGGCTAAAAATATACGAAAGATCATGACTCTTCTAGATTATTTTTGGAACAAATTCAGAAGTTCTGGACACAAAGAGATAACCGACTTAGCATTATTAACGGTCGACGCCGAAAAGGCATTTGACCGCAGTTCTTGGACGCATTTATTTCTCTCGCTAGAACAGTTTGGACTGACAGGGCAGTTATATGAATTTATCCGTATAGTTTATTCCGCCCCTAACTCATCGTTGCTTGTTAACGGAGAGCTATCACAACGTTTAGTGCTACAAAGGGGTACGCGACAGGGATGCCCACTATCCCCACTGCTTTTTAATCTCTCACTTGAACCATTAGCGATCTGGTTCCGTCAACAATTGGACGGAATCCGGATAGGTGACCAGAAATTGATAATATTAATGTATGCAGATGACATACTTCTATGTCTGAATAACACCAGGAAAACGCTTCCCCTTGTTCTAGATATGTTTGAAACTTTCGGGGCAATTTCTGGCTATAAAATTAACATTTCTTCTGTGGATAAACAAAAGAGAACAAAATATTAAGTACCCGTTTAGAGAAACATCTCAGATATCATATTTAGGTATAAAACTTAGTGCGAATCCAGAGGAGTGGTATAAGTTGAATTTTGCCAACTGTTTTTTAGAGTCTAAGAAAAAAATGGAAGGATGGTTTAATTTACCCATCTCATTAACTGCCAGAGTAACGCTTATAAAAACTATTATTTTTCCAAAATTGTTTTATCTTATTCAAAACATCCCTATGCCGATACATAAGACAGATATAATTAAATATAATAAAGCGTGTTCGAATTTCATATGGAAAGGCGCAAATGTGCGTATCTCAGTCGCCAGATTAATGAATAACAAAGATGCGGCAGGCCTCAACCTTCCAAATATACAGCTGTATAGTTTAGCATCTCGGGTTAAGATTGCCGTAGACTGGCTAACAGAACAAGATCAAGTAGCTGCATCGACTTGGGAGACCTCTTTGATAGCCCCGTTTGGTTTAGCTGCTATTCTCCACTGCCCAATCACTTCGTTACCTTCGACGGTTTTTTCGTTAATTACATTCAGATATATAATTGCAGCGTGGCAAAAATTATGTGGGATAATCGATTGCTCTCCATATGTCTCTGACTACTTGCCAATTATTGGCAATCCGATTTTTCCGCCAGGGTTGTCAGATAAAGTTTTTAGAGACTGGACTGCTAAGGGGTTAGTTTATGTTAGCCAAATAGCAGATAAAGATCTCATTCCGGTTCCGTTTCGTGATTTAAGTGCCCAATTTGGGCTTACAAATAAAGACTTTTACGCCTTTTTACAGGTAAGACATCTGATAGCTGAGCTAAAGCAAAGATACGGTTTTGATTGGGCACTCCGGCAGATCCAAACTAGGATTAAACTATTTAAGATAGGGTATTATTCAATTGGCCCATTCTACGCTTTATTTAATCAAAAGCCCTCCGAAATACAGGTAGAATATATAGTCCAAAGATGGAATAAAATATTCTCAGAGATAGAAGGCTCAGTGGTAACAAATTCCTTCAAAGTAATTCAGAAAAGCTGGATTTTAACTTCATGGAGGGAATCACAGATCAAACTATCTCTTATGGCCTATTTAACACCAGATAGTTTGTCTAGATGGTATAAGACCCGAAAAGTATGTACGCGTTGCAGCGCCCCCTGTGCAGACTTATTCCATTGTTTTTGGTCCTGCCCAAAGATTGCCCAGTTTTGGGCGAAAATTTTTTATTGGATGAAAGTAACTCTCAAGGTGGACTATGAGATCCACCCTTGGGAAATATTTTTTTTGGCTCAAAACGCCCAGCGCGGGACTAAATTAATTAATATGATTATATTATTGGGCCGTATCTTAATATTGAGATCCTGGAAGGCTAAAACTGCTCCCACCCTGAAAGAGTTAAAAAAAGCACTAGTCACCCAAGTTATTTCGGAGCAATATAATCTGCAAAACCCAGCTGATGACCGTCTTGCAATATTTTTTAGACACTGGAAGACATTTATTTTATCTTGCCCACTCCCGATACAGATAATGTTAGTTAAACCATTTAGGGAAAACACCTATGTCCAATTGCAAGTACTTGCTGGACATTTCCCGGGGGCTTGGCTCAAGGAGGGTGTTGAGGAGGGTGTGGGGGGGGGGTGTGAGGACAGAGGGGACCTCTTCTCCCACTTCTTTTCTACTGGTTCTTTTATTTTTTTTTATTTATTTTTTTTCTATTTTATTCTATTTTTTTATTATTTTTTTCCGATTCGTTATAAAGATTCAACCTTGCAATGCGGGGCAAGCATTGTGGTGTTAATATATCTAAAAAGGGAAGGATTGAAGATTTTTTGTCCAGATTCTAGATGAAACATGGCTAGGGACAATTGTGAAGTGGCGGTATAACTTGGTTTTTTTTTCTATGCAGTGTTTTTCCATATATATGGAATATGAAGTGTCGTTTTTGTATCAAGTTTTGTTGAAATTTGCTGTTTGTGTTTTTTCTTGAAAAAAATAAAATAAAAAAAACCCTACTAGCAGGGCTAGACTCCCCATCAACTCCGCGTAAGCAGAGGACACAAGGAAGATAAAGGCACCAAGCCTTCCCAGCTCCGGGAAACCCCAAGCTGAACCAAGTCCCCACAGGGAGCAACCATCATCCGGAAATACAGATCCCGAAAAAGGAGATCCAACTCACCCGGAGACAATGGAAGAAAACCCAAAGGTCTCTTATAACTGTACACGTCCAAGAGTAGGAGCTGCATCTAGCTATACTATAAACAGCATACGCGTACACCTGCAAGGTGTCAAGAGCTGCAACAGGTTGTAAACTGCAAACCTTCCGCATGCCAAACAGCTATCCTGTACAAGCTGTTGGATCGAATCCAAAAACAGAAGGCCAAACTGCTCAACTGCGTTAAATGGGCGCTAAGCCCTCCATGTCTCCACCACCCGGGGAGATCTAGGTTCTGATGGAATCAGATGTCCGATAGAGTTACGCAGCGGAACACTCCCTTGCACGGTCATCTATGACTGAAGGCTGTAAGGACTGAAACAATCCTCCCCACCTCTCAAATGCTTATTTGAACATGAAAAACAAAGATAACCGGAGCACTTGGCGCTTCTACCGAACTAGCCGAGCAGAACAGCGCCACGTGTCTGAACAGTCGCAAGACCGAACCAACCAGACAGGACCAGCCTGCGCCTAGGGCCCTAAGCGGCAAGCTGCATAAATTCTCCATCATAGGGAAAAAAAAGAAACATAGGACTAACATGTCCAAAACAACTTCCGAAGAAGTAATAAAGAGTATCAATCCCAGAAAGTTCCCGAAAGAAACAAAAACAAAAAAGACATACCATCAGATACAAATAAAATATAAGACAACCCGGAGGTTATCGCCCAAAAAAAACACAGGCCTACTTGCAGGACCAGCCAAACGGAGCCCTATCTTTCAAACACTGGGAAAGATCACAAACAAATGGTAATCAGGAGATTACCTCATGCCCACATATCTAATGAGGTGCACCATTCGAATTAGCAGACTGAAAGGGTCATTCAATAACTGGAAAACATGTCTGAGCAACGAAAGCCACAACTGACAGTTACACTGGCGGGGAACTGTAGAGGCCCTCCCCAAGGCGGAAGGCCAGGGACAATAGGAAACAAGCACATTCTCAAATAAACGTCTGCAGACAATCGCCAACATTATGTGGAAGCAAAAACGTGCTGCAACCGCCGGGAGGGAACACGCCACCCTGCATGGAGGAATCATAAACTGGGTTACCCGCATGTGTAGAAGTATGATTTGATAGGGGACTTGCCTCTCAGAGCATGGGGCCCCAGATGCGGATGGCTCAGCAGTCCCTAGATTCCCTGAGACCGAGGAACAAGGCGCTCTCATATGGCATACGGAACAAAACTGGTTGACATGTGTCAACGAGGCCAATCCGGATTCGTCACCGGACACAGAATCTGAAATCAAAATAGTCTCCGTATCGGAATCCTCCATAACTGAATCAGAAATTATAACAGGATAGAGGATATATAAATATGGACTGAAGTAGTAAAAACAAAACTGGCACCTGACACCCCCAATGGCTGGGGCACTCACCCCCTCCGGACTAGAAATTCTCCTTCGCCACGCGGTCGGGAATGCGGAAATGGAAAACGGAACCACGCCAGAACACAAGGTGAACCGTACAGTCCAGAAAAGCGTGCCCAATCAAAAGGCTACATCACTTCCAAAGGCCTCAATGTTCCAAACCACGAGCCCATACACATCACACATAAGCAAGTTGAATCTCATAAACAAGATTATAAACCCCCCTGTTCAATAACCCCCCTCAGTAGATATTAACCCTCGATTCCAAGATAAGAGAGACTCACTGAGACCCTTACAATAAGTTAGACCCGCAAGATGGTAGCCTCTCGGGAAACATTCACATTACAGTACATGTACATGAAATAAAGTAAAATGAAACGATCTTACCGGAATCTATGCCGTGGAACAGGAACACAACCTTTCAAGTGTGACGGATAGTAGCATCGCCTCCGCCATGGACTTGAGAGAAGAAAGCAGGCAGCGAAGTGAAGTTAGACAACCCCGATTGCTTGAGGAGCTGTTAAAATGAGTCGGGATGGTTTCGTAGAAATTATCTCCCTGCATCTCTGGACTCCAAGCCCTCACTGAGACACTGACAGGACTACTTAAAACTCCTGTCCCATGCCGAAGAGTACTACCCTCCATAAGAGACAAAAAACTAAAATTAAAAATTCTGTCACTTCTCTGCCAACCTCCTGGGACGAAAGGCAAAGAATGACTGGGGGATGAGGGTAGTGGGAGGAGTACTTAAGCCTTTGGCTGGGGTGTCTTTGCCTCCTCCTAGTAGCTAGTTTCTTATTTCCGAAAAGTAATGAATGCAGCTGTGGACTATTTCCATTTAAGAAGAAAAGCAATGGCTAAGCCATGCAATGCCTGCTATTTCTGAACAAAGGGGATCCCAGAGAAGCTTTTAAAACCATTTGAGTTATGACTGCACAAGTGGTATGTAAATAATTTCAGTGAGAAACCTAAAGTTTGTAAAAAAAATGAACAATTTGGTTTTATATGATCGCATTTGGCGGCATTAAATATACCAAAATGGGCCTAGATTACTAACTTGGGTTGTCTATTTAAAATAAATATATATTTTTGATAGGTAAATAAAAAAAACAAGACTCGATTTCTGTTTAAATGGAGTGATAGCAAAAATGCTCGAAATTTTAGCCGGGATGGTCAATAAAATCAGCTGGGTGGTGTTCCTATTAAATATGTCCTGGGGAGAACCTTTTAGAAGCCTTAAAAGGTATATGAAACACAAATATTTTCTTTTGTGATTCAAACAGAGCATGACATTTAAAGCATGTTTCCAAATTAATTCTATTATCACATTTGCTTCGTTCCCATGGAAGAGATCCCTACAGATGTTGCCAGAAGTATTGGTATCCGTGCATTTTTTTAAAGAAAATGCAAAAATTTTCTCTGATAGAATTAAAAACCCGATAGAAGTTTTTTGTATCCACCATTCTTTATTTCAATTGTAAAAGAACAGAAACTGTTTCCACAGATGTTCGATGGGATTCCGATCTGGACTCATAGAAGGCAACTTCGGAACAGCCCAATGTTTTCTTCTCATCCATTATTGGGTGCTTTTTGAGGTGTGTTTCAGGTCATTACCTTGATGGAGGACCCATAACCTGCGACTTAGACTTAGCTTTCTGACACCGGGCAGTTTATTTTGCTCCAGAATGCCATGCACAGATTTTAGGTAACCAGTGCCAGAAGTAGCAAATCAACCCCAAAACATCACTGAGCCTTCTCCCTGTTTCAAGGTAGGATGGTGCTCTTTTTGAAAGCTTTTTTTCCCCCTTCTGTAAACATGGAGTTTTGCGATTTGCCAAAAAGCTCTACTTTTGTTTCATCTGTCCAAAGGACATTCTCCCTGAAGGACTGTGTCTTATTAACATGTGGCTTTTTTGTGTTTCTCTCTTTAAAGGGACAGTCAACACCAGAATTTTTGTTGTTTTAAAAGATAGACAATCCCTTAATTACCCATTCCCCAATTTTGCATAGCCAACACAGTTATAATAATACTTTTTACCTCTGTAATTACTTTATACCTAAGCTTCTGCAAACTGCCACCTTATTTCTTTTGACAGACTTGCATTTTAGCCAATCAGTGCTAACTCCTCTGTAAATTCACGTGCATGAGCTCAATGTTATCTATATGAAACACATGAACTAACGCATTCAGCTTAGAGGCGGCCTTCAAGGTCTAAGAAATTAGCATATGAACCTCCTTGGTTTAGCTTTCATCTAACAATACCAGGAGAACAAAGCAAAATTGGTGATAAAAGTAAATTGGAAAGTTGTTTAAAATGACATGTCCTATTTGAATCATGAAAGTTTTTGTTTGGACTTGACTGTCCCTTTAAACACAAGGGTACCCAATACTTTATTTCACCTTCTGCTTTTGGCCTCTCCAGAGGAACTTTGGAGTGCTAAGGTTCGCCCTCACTGCCCTATACCCTTTCTCTTCTGATTGTTCTCTGGGTTTAAATAGGGCTAAATATGCAATCAAAAAGGCTTCAAGCTTAAATAGTATGTTTTAAAGTTCATGCTTACAGTTAGAGTAAGTACAGAGTGGCCCCTATTGGATATAAGAGTTCAATGAACTGAGGTTTACTTATTTCTTTCTCTCCTATACTTGCCACTGGTATGAAACTGATAGATCTTTATGTTGTATAGAGGGCAGCTAATTATTATACTTATAATAAGAGATTTATTACTTGGGCTACGCTTTTTTCTATAACTGCTCTCATTAAAATTGCGTTTAGATACAAATTATCCTCATTTAAAATTTACTGAGACATTGGGGTCCAAGAGTGGCTTCTGATGTTGAAAGGGAAACATTACTTAGAATATGTAAAACAGGAGGTATGTCACCAAGTTATATCTCTAATAGTTGTCTCTAAGGGGGGCGATTTATCAAGCTGAGGCGGACAGGGGCGCATATATGCGCCCCTGTCCCCCGCAGCTCGCCTCTGGCGGGCTGAATTCCCCTGGAGGAATTCATCATTGCACACAAGCGCTATTTTGCGCACGCGTGCAATTACGCCCCCTGCCCGTGCACAGCCAATCACGCGCAGGCAGGAGCTGTCAATCTCCCTGGTCGGACTAGACCGCGGAGATTGAATTTCGCCACTTTAAAGGTGGCAAAAGATTAGGGAAGCAGTGGTCTGATGACTGCTGCTTGTTAAATACGGCGTGCAGGTTCTCTTGTGAGAACCTGCAACCATATTGTTTCGAAAGGATTGCAAAGCCTTTGATAAATTGACCCCTAAGTTATCTATTACAGGATGTGATGGGTATATATATGTTCCCAATTAGCTTCCAATACGACAAGCCTATAAACATTCATCACTTGTTCATAAAAAGAAAAAAAAAAGGTTATAGTACTTAAAGTTTTTAATAGTCTGTAGTTTAAAGGGACATAACACAATTTTTTTTATTTCATGATTCAGATAGAGCATACAATTTTAAACCACTTTCCAATTTACTTCTATTATCACATTCTTTGTTTTCTTGTTATCCTTTGTTAAAAAATAGGAAGGTAAGTTCAGGAGTGGGCATGTGTCTGCATCACTATATGGTAATAGTTTTTTTTTAACAGTGTTATACATTATACATTACAGTATAATGTACAACAGTGTTATACATTAGCAAAAACATATCCCTTTAAGACTTCCCATTTGAGGTGACTATGTTTTCCATTAAAATTTGTGTTTCCAGACAGTGCACTAACATGTCTGCTGCATGGCGGCAGTAACTGTGTGCACGAAGTTGAGCAAGGATCGAAAGTTGGCGGAGACACACACGGCATGCAAGTCTAGCGCACGAAAGAAGGGAGAGCGTTACACTACCCGCCCTGAGCCGTTCTAATCCGTGGCGGAAGAAGCAATACACTGCCAAGATTTTGACACAGGGAAACACCGGTGCAAGCTACCGATCTAGAGTATGTGGATAGAGTAAGCAGAAATAATTAAAATAGTGGGTAATAACAGACATATTTAAGGTTTGGTAATGAAGATGACAAAAAAGTATTTTTTTTTAGATAGTTTTTATTATTTTAAAGAATACTATATGGGGCCCAAAAGACCCCCACCGGGGCCCAAAAGACCCCCACCCCATTTTTTTTCACTCTTTCATTTTTTTCTCCCCACTCTGTCTCTTGCCTCCCCCCTCCCCTCTCCCTTCCTCTCAGAAGGGAAGTGTGTACGTGATTCATGTGAAGTTGTACTC
The DNA here is from genome assembly GCF_027579735.1 of Bombina bombina. Classification (NCBI taxonomy): domain Eukaryota; kingdom Metazoa; phylum Chordata; class Amphibia; order Anura; family Bombinatoridae; genus Bombina; species Bombina bombina. Next base: position 173,962,173 of record NC_069507.1, read on the forward strand.
ATTTGTTTAGATGTCTAAAGACTATTTGAAGATAATATCTTGGAACGTAGGGGGTATAACCTCTCCGATCAAGAGGAAAAGGGTGATCAGTCACCTCCAAAGATTCCAACCAGATATAGCGGTCATTCAAGAAACCCATCTGAATGCACAAGAAATTTTTAAATTTACGTCTAAATGGATCGAAGAGTTTATTGCCACTCCTTGTGACAAGAGACAGAAAGGGGTTGCATGTTTAATTAATAAAAATGTAGATTATTTAAGATTATTGCACATGATTTAGATAGTGGAGAACAATTTATCATTGTACATTTTGAGGTTGCTAAAACCCGAAATGTTTTATTCAATATCTATGGGGCCAAACAATTTGAAATAGATTTTTGGGATAAACTCTATGTAAAATTTAGGGCTGCAACTAACGATTATTTTCATAATCGATTAATGGGCCGATTATTTTTTCGATTAATCGGATAAAAAATAAATATGAATAATACATTTTTTCATATATTTAAAATAAAATCCACATACTGAGTGTTATAAATATAAACTTCCGACTAAAACTTTACATTAAAACAACTGTTGGTCCAATTTTTTACGCAGCAGAACAACTTTTTATAATTAAGCAAAAAAAAACACAAACTGATTGAAAAGAGGTAAAAGTAGAAAGAGGTAGACTACCACTGTTTATAACATTCTATTATTCATTCTTTCAGAAACTTTGCATTAAAATGCAAAAATGTCAACACGTCTATATGCTCCTGGCTGAGACTGGCTCTCTTTTTTGCAAGCTATTTTGCCTGCAGCAGAGAAGAGGCGCTTAGATGGTGTTAAGGTGCCTGAGATGCATAAATAGGGTTTTGCCAATTTCACCAAGGTGGGATATTTATCTTTGTTAGTTCACCACCAATGCAAGGGGCCTCTAAACAAAGTAAGCCTGGACTTCATTTTAATATAAAAATATCTTGAATATCTATATGCAGTGATAAATAACCATCTATAAGGTTAGGGGGTAAAATATCTAGTGCACTCTTAAAATAACAGATATATATACTTATAGAGGTTGAATTTGGTACATATTCCAATTAATTAAAAATAGAAAGAAAAAAAAAAAAAGGCAAAAGACTATATATCAGTAACAGGACACAGCCTTACACATTTATCTATAGAGTACATATATCAGCAATAGCAAGCGATCCGTTAAAGAAATCCGGAAAAAAAAATCAGCAAAAAGAAAAACTATATTGAAGCCATTAACACAGATAAAGGGAGATTTGTGTGTAGTACGGAGATTAACAAGATATTCCATACCTTCTACCAGGCAATTTACACATGTATTGGTATTAATAAGTCTAATAAACTGTCGTTTTGGGGAAAAATAAGAGTTCCCAAGTTATTTAGAGAAAGTTTAGACCTCTTAAATGCACCAATTTCAGAAGAAGAAATTATTAAAGAGATTCAGCAGGCAGCATTAGATAAAGCGCCGGGCCCTGATCAACTGCCCATAGAATTTAATAAAATACTCCAAGAATCAATTGTGCCAATCTTATAACGTCTCTTTAACCTGTATTACATTCAAAAGACAATGTCATCTTCTTATTTTACTTCATCTATTATTACCCTTATACCTAAAAAAGGTAAAGATCCAGAGTCAGTTGATGCTTATAGGCCTATCTCTTTGCTAAACAATGACTATAAGCTCCTGACCTCAATTGTGGCCAAAAGGCTTAAAAACTCATCTTGGATTCTTTAATTCATACAGACCAAACCGGATTCATGCATGGTAGGAACCCCACAAAGAATATGCGCAGAGGTTTGTCAGTAATTGAACACTTTTGGCTTAGCCATCAAAAATCACAAAAACACAATTTATGCTTACCTGATAAATTTATTTCTCTTGTGGTGTATCCAGTCCACGGATCATCCATTACTTGTGGGATATTCTCATTCCCAACAGGAAGTTGCAAGAGGACACCCACAGCAGAGCTGTAATATAGCTCCTCCCCTAACTGTCATAGCCAGTCATTCGACCGAAAACAAGCCGAGAAAGGAGGAACCATAGGGTGCAGTGGTTACTGTAGTTTAAATTTAAAAAGTCCACGGATCATCCATTACTTGTGGGATACCAATACCAAAGCTAAAGTACACGGATGAAGGGAGGGACAAGGCAGGAACTTAAATGGAAGGAAGAACTGCCCGTAAAACCTTTCTCCCAAATATAGCCTCCGAAGAAGCAAAAGTATCAAATTTGTAAAATTTTGAAAAAATATGAAGCGAAGACCAAGTCGTCGCCTTGCAAATCTGATCAAAAGAAGCCTCATTTTTAAAGGCCCAAGTGGAATGAGCTGTAATCCTTTCAGGAGGTTGCTGTCCAGCAGTCTCATAGGCTAAGCGGATTAAGCTTCTTAGTCAAAAAGAAAAAGAGGTTGCCGAAGCCTTTTGACCTCTCCTCTGTCCAAAGTAGACAACAAACAAAGCAGATGTTTGACGAAAATCTTTAGTAGCTTGTAAGTAAAACTTTAAAGCACGGACCACGTCCAAATTGTGTAACACAAGGATGGAACAACAATCTCTTGATTGATATTCTTGTTAGATACCACCTTAGGTAAGAACCCAGGTTTGGTACGCAGGACTACCTTATCCGTATGAAAAATCAGATAAGGAGAATCACATTGTAAGGCAGATAGCTCAGAGACTCTGCGAGCCGAGGAAATAGCTACCAAAAAAAAAGAACTTTCCAAGATAAAAGCTTGATATCTATGGAATGAAGTGGTTCAAACGGAACTCCTTGAAGAACCTTAAGAACCAAGCTTAAGCTCCATGGTGGAGCAACAGGTTTAAACACAGGCTTGATTCTAACTAAAGCCTGACAAAATGCCTGAACGTCTGGAACATCTGCCAGACGCTTAACTAGCTGACAATCCTTTTTCCAAACCTTCTTGGAGAAAAGATAATATCCTAGCAATCCTGACCTTACTCCATGAGTAACCCTTGGATTCACACCAATAAAGATATCTACGCCATACCTTATGGTAAATTTTCCTGGTGACAGGCTTTCGTGCCTGTCTTAAGGTATCAATAACTGACTCAGAGAAGCCACGCTTTGATAAAATCAAGCGTTCAATCTCCAGGCAGTCAGCCTCAGAGAAATTAGATTTGGATGGTTGAAAGGACCCTGAAGTAGAAGGTCCTGTTTCAGAGGCAGAGACCATGGTGGAAAGGATGACATGTCCACTAGATCTGCATACCAGGTCCTGCGTGGCCACGCAGGTGCTATCAGAATCACTGATGCTCTCTCCTGCTTGATCTTGGCAATCAGTCGAGGGAGCAGAGGAAACGGAGGAAACACATAAGCCAGGTTGAAAGACCAGGGCGCTGCTAGAGCATCTATCAGTGTCGCCTTGGGATCCCTGGACCTGGATCCGTAACACGGAAGCTTGGCATTCTGGCGAGACGCCATGAGATCCAGTTCTGGTTTGCCCCAACGATGAATCAGTTGTGCAAATGCCTCCGGATGGAGTTCCCACTCTCCTGGATGAAAAGTCTGACGATTTAGAAAATCCGCCTCCCAGTGCTCTACACCTGGGATATGGATAGCTGATAGGTGACAAGAGTGAATCTCTGCCCAGCGAATTATTTTTGAAACTTCTAACATCTCTAGTGAACTTCTCGTTCCCCCTTGATGGTTGATGTAAGCTATAGTCGTGATGTTGTCCGACTGAAATCTGATGTACCTCAGAGTTGCTAACTGAGGCCAAGCCTGAAGAGCCTTGAATATCGCTCTTAGTTCCAGAATATTTAATGGAAGGAGAGACTCCTCCTGAGTCCACGATCCCTGAGCCTTCAGGGAGTTCGAGACTGCACCCCAACCTAGAAGGCTGGCATCTGTCGTAACAATTGTCCAATCTGGCCTGCAAAAGGTCATACCTTTGGACAGATGGACCCAAGATAGCCACCAGAGAAGAGAATCCCTGGTCTCTTGGTCCAGATTCAGTTCAGGGGACAAATCTGTGTAATCCCCGCTCCACTGACTGAGCATGCATAGTTGCAGCGGTCTGAGATGTAAGCGTGCAAACGGCACTATGTCCATTGCCGCTACCATTAAGCCGATTACTTCCATACACTGAACCACCGAAGGGCGCGGAATGGAATGAAGAACTCGGCAGGAATTTAGAAGCTTTGATAACCTGGACTCCGTCAGGTGAATTTTCATTTCTACAGAATCTATCAGAGTCCCTAGAAAGGAAACTCTTGTGAGTGGGGATAGAGAACTCTTTTCCTCGTTCACTTTCCACCCATGCGACCACAGAAATGCCAGTACTACGTCTGTATGAAACTTGGCAATTTGGAAGTTTGACGCCTGTATCAGGATGTCGTCTAAATAAGGGGCTACTGCTATGCCCCGCAGCCTTAGGACTGCCATAAGTGACCCTAGAACCTTTGTAAAGATTCTTGGGGCTGTAGCTAATCCCAAGGGAAGAGCTACAACTGGTAATGCCTGTCTTAAAAGGCAAACCTGAGAAACCGATGATGATCTTTGTGTATCGGAATGTGAAGATAAGCATCCTTTAGATCCACTGTAGTCATATATTGACCCTCCTGGATCAGTGGTAGGATGGTACGAATAGTTTCCATCTTGAACGACGGAACTTTGAGGAATTTGTTTAAGATCTTTAGATCCAAAATTGGTCTGAAGGTTCCCTCTTTTTTGGGAACCACAAACAGATTTGAGTAAAAACCCTGTCCCTGTTCCTCCTTTGGAACTGGATGGATCACTCCCATAACTAGGAGGACTCGTACACAGTGTAAGAATGCCTCTCTCTTTATCTGGTGTGCAGATAATTGTGAAAGGTGAAATCTCCCTTTTGGGGGGGAAGCTTTGAAGTCCAGAAGATATCCCTGGGATATAATTTCCAACGCCCAGGGATCCTGAACATCTCTTGCCCACGCCTGGGCAAAGAGTGAAAGTCTGCCCCCTACTAGATCCGTTCCCGGATAGGGGGCCATTCCTTCATGCTGTCTTAGAGGCAGCAGCAGGCTTTTTTACCTGCTTACCTTTTTTCCATGTCAGGTTTGGTCTCCAGACCGTCTTGGATTGAGCAAAAGTTCCCTCTTGTTTATTATTAGAGGAAGTTGATGCCGCACCTGCCTTGAAGTTTTGAAAGGCACAAAAATTAGACTGTTTGGCCCTAGATTTGGACCTGTCCTGAGGAAGGGCATGACCTTTTCCTCCAGTGATATCAGCAATAATCTCCTTCAACCAGGCCCGAATAGGGTCTGCCCCTTGAAGGGAATGTTAAGTAGCTTAGATTTTGAAGTCACGTCAGCTGACCATGATCTAAGCCATAGCGCTCTGCGCGCCTGTATAGCAAAACCAGAATTATTAGCCGTTAGTTTAGTCAAATGAACAATGGCATCAGAATAAAAGAATTGGCTAGCTTAAGTGCACTAAGTTTGCCAAGTATGTCATCCAATGGAGTCGCTACCTGTAAAGCCTCTTCCAGAGACTCAAACCAGTACGCCGCAGCAGCAGTGACAGGGGCAATGCATGCAAGGGGCTGTAGGATAAAACCTTGTTGAATAAATATTTTCTTAAGGTAACCTCTAATTTTTTATCCATTGGATCTAAAAAAAAACAAAAAACACAACTGTCCTCGACAGGGATAGTAGTACGCTATACTAGAGTAGAAACTGCTCCCTCCACCTTAGCGACTGTCTGCTATAAGTCCCATGTGGTGGCGTCTATTGTAAACATTTTTCTAAAAATAGGAGGGGAAGAGAACGGCACACCTGGTCTATCCCATTCCTTATTAATAATTTCTGTAAACCTTTTAGGTATTTGGAAAAACATCAGTACACACCGGCACTGCAAAGTATTTATCCAGTCTACACAATTTCTCTGGCACTGCAATGGTATCACAGTCATTCAGAGCAGCTAAAACCTCCCTAAGCAACACGCGGAGGTGTTCAAGCTTAAATTTAAATGTAGAAATATTAGAATCAGGTATCTTTCCTGAGTCATTAACATCACCCACTGACTGAAGCTCTCTTTTCTCAGCTTCTGCATATTGTGAGGTAGTATCAGACATGTTTCTTAAAGCGTCAGTATGCTCTGCATTTTGTCTCACCCCAGAGCTATCTCGCTTACCTCTAAGTTCAGGTAGTCTGGCTAATACCGCTGACAGTGTATTATCCATGACTGCCGCCATGTCTTGTAAAGTAAACGCTATGGGCGCCCTAGATGTACTTGGCGCCATTTGAGCGTGAGTCCCTTAAGCGGGAGTCAAAGGGTCTGACACGTGGGGAAAGTTAGTCGGCATAACTTCCCCCTCGTCAGATTCCTCTGGTGATACATTTTTTAAAGACAGAAAATTATCTTTATTGCATAAAATGAAATCAGTACATTTGGTACACATTCTAAGAGGGGGTTCCACCATGGCTTTTAAACATAATAAACAAGGAGTTTCTTCTATGTCAGACATGTGTATACAGAATAGCAATGAGACTAGCAAGCTTGGAAAACACTTTAAATCAAGTTAACAAGCAAATATAAAAAACGGTACTGTGCCTTTAAGAGAAACATATATTGTCAGAATTTGAAAAACAGTGAAAAAATGCAGTAAATCAAACGAAATTTTTACAGTGTGTATAATAGGCTAACAGAGCATTTCACCCACTTGCAAATGGATGATTAACCCCTTAGTTCAAAAAAACGAAATAGACGTTTTTTAACAGTCACAACCAACTGCCACAGCAAGCTGTGGCCCTACCTTCCCCAATAAACGACTTTGGAAAGCCTTTGGGCCCTTTAGAGATGTCCTATAGCATTCAGAGGGCCTTTGAGGGAAGCTGGATGTCACAGTTTGCAATTTTAACTGCACCAACTGTAACTTTTATACTACAACAGTGGAAATTGTTTCTAGTCAAAATTTAAGCCAGCCATGTGGAAAAAACTAGGCCCCAATAAAGTTTTATCACCAAAGCATATATAAAAACGATTAAACATGCCAGCAAACGTTTTATATTGTAAATATCATAAGGGTATTACCCCTGGGAGTAAGCATGATACCAGTCGCTATTAAATCACTGTATTCAGGCTTAACTTACATTAATCCGGTATCAGCAGCATTTTCTAGTGTTTTCCATCTCTAGAAAAAATTATAACTGCACATACCTGATAGCAGAATAAACTGCACGCCATTCTCTCGCTGAAGTTACCTCATCTGTGTAATCCCCTCAGACATATGTGAGAATAGCAATGGATCTTAGTTACAACCTGCTAAGATCATAGAAACCTCAGGCAGATTCTTCTTCTATTTACTGCCTGAGATAAAATAGCACAACTCCGGTACTATTTAAAAATAACAAACTTTTGATTGAAGAAAATAAACTAGCTATATTTAACCACTCTCTCCTACAACGTCCTAGCTTGTTGAGAGTTGCAAGAGAATGACTGGCTATGACAGTTAGGGGAGGAGCTATATTACAGCTCTGCTGTGGGTGTCCTCTTGCAACTTCCTGTTGGGAATGAGAATATCCCACAAGTAATGGATGATCCGTGGACTGGATACACCTTACAAGAGAAAACAGAATTTATGCTTACCTGATAAATTACTTTCTCCAACGGTGTGTCCGGTCCACGGCGTCATCCTTACTTGTGGGATATTCTCTTCCCCAACAGGAAATGGCAAAGAGCCCAGCAAAGCTGGTCACATGATCCCTCCTAGGCTCCGCCTTCCCCAGTCATTCGACCGACGTAAAGGAGGAATTTGCATAGGAGAAATCATATGATACCGTGGTGACTGTAGTTAGAGAAAATAATTCATCAGACCTGATTAAAAAACCAGGGCGGGCCGTGGACCGGACACACCGTTGGAGAAAGTAATTTATCAGGTAAGCATAAATTCTGTTTTCTCCAACATAGGTGTGTCCGGTCCACGGCGTCATCCTTACTTGTGGGAACCAATACCAAAGCTTTAGGACACGGATGATGGGAGGGAGCAAATCAGGTCACCTAGATGGAAGGCACCACGGCTTGCAAAACCTTTCTCCCAAAAATAGCCTCAGAAGAAGCAAAAGTATCAAATTTGTAAAATTTGGTAAAAGTGTGCAGTGAAGACCAAGTCGCTGCCTTACATATCTGCTCAACAGAAGCCTCGTTCTTGAAGGCCCATGTGGAAGCCACGGCCCTAGTGGAGTGAGCTGTGATTCTTTCAGGAGGCTGCCGTCCGGCAGTCTCATAAGCCAATCGGATGATGCTTTTAAGCCAAAAAGAGAGAGAGGTAGAAGTTGCTTTTTGACCTCTCCTTTTACCAGAATAAACAACAAACAAGGAAGAAGTTTGTCTGAAATCCTTTGTAGCCTCTAAATAGAATTTTAGAGCACGAACTACATCCAAATTGTGTAACAAACGTTCCTTCTTTGAAACTGGATTCGGACACAAAGAAGGCACGACTATCTCCTGGTTAATATTTTTGTTAGAAACAACTTTCGGAAGAAAACCAGGTTTAGTACGCAAAACCACCTTATCTGCATGGAACACCAGATAAGGAGGGGAACACTGCAGAGCAGATAACTCTGAAACTCTTCTAGCAGAAGAAATTGCAACCAAAAACAAAACTTTCCAAGATAATAACTTGATATCAACGGAATGTAGGGGTTCAAACGGAACCCCCTGAAGAACTGAAATAACTAAATTGAGACTCCAAGGAGGAGTCAAAGGTTTGTAAACAGGCTTGATTCTAACCAGAGCCTGAACAAAAGCTTGAACATCTGGCACAGCCGCCAGCTTTTTGTGAAGTAAAACAGATAAAGCAGAAATCTGTCCCTTCAAAGAACTTGCAGATAATCCTTTCTCCAAACCTTCTTGAAGAAAGGATAGAATCTTAGGAATTTTTATCTTGTTCCATGGGAATCCTTTAGATTCACACCAACAGATATATTTTTTCCATATTTTATGGTAGATTTTTCTAGTAACAGGCTTTCTAGCCTGAACAAGAGTATCAATGACAGAATCTGAGAACCCTCGCTTTGATAAAATCAAGCGTTCAATCTCCAAGCAGTCAGTTGGAGTGAGGCCAGATTCGGATGTTCGAACGGACCTTGAACAAGAAGGTCCTGTCTCAAAGGTAGCTTCCATGGTGGAGCCGATGACATATTCACCAGATCTGCATACCAAGTCCTGCGTGGCCACGCAGGAGCTATCAAGATCACCGATACCCTCTCCTGTTTGATCCTGGCTACCAGCCTGGGAATGAGAGGAAACGGTGGGAACACATAAGCTAGGTTGAAGCTCCAAGGTGCTACTAGTGCATCCACTAGAGTCGCCTTGGGATCCCTGGATCTGGACCCGTAGCAAGGAACCTTGAAGTTCTGACGAGACGCCATCAGATCCATGTCTGGAATGCCCCACAATTGAATTATTTGGGCAAAGATTTCCGGATGGAGTTCCCACTCCCCCGGATGAAATGTCTGACGACTCAGAAAATCCGCTTCCCAATTTTCCACTCCTGGGATGTGGATTGCAGACAAGTGGCAGGAGTGAGTCTCCGCCCATTGAATTATTTTGGTCACTTCTTCCATCGCCAGGGAACTCCTTGTTCCCCCCTGATGGTTGATATACGCAACAGTCGTCATGTTGTCTGATTGAAACCTTATGAATTTGGCCTTTGCTAGCTGAGGCCAAGCCTTGAGAGCATTGAATATCGCTCTCAGTTCCAGAATATTTATCGGGAGAAGAGATTCTTCCCGAGACCAAAGACCCTGAGCTTTCAGGGGTTCCCAGACCGCGCCCCAGCCCACCAGACTGGCGTCGGTCGTGACAATGACCCACTCTGGTCTGCGGAAGCTCATCCCTTGTGACAGGTTGTCCAGGGTCAGCCACCAACGGAGTGAATCTCTGGTCCTCTGATCTACTTGTATCGTCGGAGACAAGTCTGTATAATCCCCATTCCACTGACTGAGCATGCACAGTTGTAATGGTCTTAGATTAATTCGCGCAAAAGGAACTATGTCCATTGCCGCGACCATCAAACCTATTACTTCCATGCACTGCGCTATGGAAGGAAGAAGAACAGAATGAAGTACTTGACAAGAGCTTAGAAGTTTTGATTTTCTGGCCTCTGTCAGAAAAATCCTCATTTCTAAGGAGTCTATTATTGTTCCCAAGAAGGGAACTCTTGTTGACGGGGATAGAGAACTTTTTTCAACGTTCACTTTCCACCCGTGAGATCTGAGAAAGGCCAGGACAATGTCCGTATGAGCCTTTGCTTGTGGCAGAGACGACGCTTGAATCAGTATGTCGTCCAAGTAAGGTACTACTGCAATGCCCCTTGGTCTTAGCACCGCTAGAAGGGACCCTAGTACCTTTGTGAAAATTCTTGGAGCAGTGGCTAATCCGAATGGAAGTGCCACAAACTGGTAATGCTTGTCCAGAAAGGCGAACCTTAGGAACCGATGATGTTCCTTGTGGATAGGAATATGTAGATACGCATCCTTTAAATCCACCGTTGTCATGAATTGACCTTCCTGGATGGTAGGAAGAATTGTCCGAATGGTTTCCATTTTGAACGATGGAACCTTGAGAAATTTGTTTAGGATCTTGAGATCTAAGATTGGTCTGAATGTTCCCTCTTTTTTGGGAACTATGAACAGATTGGAGTAGAATCCCATCCCTTGTTCTCCTAATGGAACAGGATGAATCACTCCCATTTTTAACAGGTCTTCTACACAATGTAAGAATGCCTGTCTTTTTATGTGGTCTGAAGACAATTGAGACCTGTGGAACCTTCCCCTTGGGGGTAGCTCCTTGAATTCCAGAAGATAACCTTGGGAGACTATTTCTAGCGCCCAAGGATCCAGAACATCTCTTGCCCAAGCCTGAGCGAAGAGAGAAAGTCTGCCCCCCACCAGATCCGGTCCCGGATCGGGGGCCAACATCTCATGCTGTCTTGGTAGCAGTGGCAGGTTTCTTGGCCTGCTTACCTTTGTTCCAGCCTTGCATTGGCCTCCAGGCTGGCTTGGTTTGAGAAGTATTACCCTCTTGCTTAGAGGATGTAGAACTTGAGGCTGGTCCGTTTCTGCGAAAGGGACGAAAATTTGGTTTATTTTTAGCCTTAAAAGACCTATCCTGAGGAAGGGCGTGGCCCTTACCCCCAGTGATATCTGAAATAATCTCTTTCAAGTCAGGGCCAAACAGCGTTTTCCCCTTGAAAGGTATGTTAAGCAATTTGTTCTTGGAGGACGCATCCGCTGACCAAGACTTTAGCCAAAGCGCTCTGCGCGCCACAATAGCAAACCCTGAATTTTTCGCCGCTAATCTAGCTAATTGCAAAGTGGCGTCTAAAGTAAAAGAGTTAGCCAATTTAAGAGCGTGAACTCTGTCCATAATCTCCTCATAAGAAGAATCTTTAACGAGCGACTTTTCTAGTTCATCGAACCAGAAACACGCTGCTGTAGTGACAGGAACAATGCATGAAATTGGTTGTAGAAGGTAACCTTGCTGAACAAACATCTTTTTAAGCAAACCCTCTAATTTTTTATCCATAGGATCTTTGAAAGCACAACTATCTTCTATAGGGATAGTAGTGCGTTTGTTTAGAGTAGAAACCGCCCCCTCGACCTTGGGGACTGTCTGCCATAAGTCCTTTCTGGGGTCGACCATAGGAAACAATTTCTTAAATATAGGGGGAGGGACAAAAGGTATGCCGGGCCTTTCCCATTCTTTGTTTACAATGTCCGCCACCCGCTTGGGTATAGGAAAAGCTTCGGGGGGCACCGGGACCTCTAGGAACTTGTCCATCTTACATAATTTCTCTGGAATGACCAAATTGTCACAATCATCCAGAGTAGACAACACCTCCTTAAGCAGAGCGCGGAGATGTTCCAATTTAAATTTGAATGTAATCACATCAGGTTCAGCTTGTTGAGAAATTTTCCCTGAATCTGAAATTTCTCCCTCAGACAAAACCTCCCTGGCCCCCTCAGACTGGTGTAGGGGCATGTCAGAACCATTATCATCAGCGTCCTCATGCTCTTCAGTATTTTCTAAAACAGAGCAGTCGCGCTTTCGCTGATAAGTGGGCATTTTGGCTAAAATGTTTTTGATAGAATTATCCATTACAGCCGTTAATTGTTGCATAGTAAGGAGTATTGGCGCACTAGATGTACTAGGGGCCTCCTGTGTGGGCAAGACTGGCGTAGACGAAGGAGGGGATGATGCAGTACCATGCTTACTCCCCTCACTTGAGGAATCATCTTGGGCATCATTTTCTCTAAATTGTTTGTCACATACATCACATCTATTTAAATGAGAAGGAACCTTGGCTTCCTCACATACAGAACATAGTCTATCTGATAGTTCAGACATGTTAAACAGGCATAAACTTGATAACAAAGTACAAAAAACGTTTTAAAATAAAACCGTTACTGTCACTTTAAATTTTAAACTGAACACACTTTATTACTGAATATGTGAAAAAGTATGAAGGAATTGTTCAAAATTCACCAAAATTTCACCACAGTGTCTTAAAGCCTTAAAAGTATTGCACACCAAATTTGAAAGCTTTAACTCTTAAAATAACGGAACCGGAGCCGTTTTTATATTTAACCCCTATACAGTCCCTGGTATCTGCTTTGCTGAGACCCAACCAAGCCCAGAGGGGAATACGATACCAAATGACGCCTTCAGTAAGCTTTTTCTATGTATCTGAGCTCCTCACACATGCATCTGCATGCCTTGCTTCCCAAAAACAACTGCGCATTAGTGGCGCGAAAATTAGGCTCTGCCTATGATTAGAGAAGGCCCTCAGTGAAAAAGGTGTCCAATACAGTGCCTGCCGTTTTTTTAACATAATTCCCAAGAATAAAACAACTCCTCAAAGCTATAAACTATTAAAAATGCTTATAAATCAATCGTTTTAGCCCAGAAAAATGTCTACCAGTCTTTAAAGCCCTTGTGAAGCCCTTTATTCTTATTAATAAAAATGGCTTACCGGATCCCATAGGGAAAATGACAGCTTCCAGCATTACCAAGTCTTGTTAGAAATGTGTCATACTTCAAGCAGCAAAGTCTGCACACTGTTTCCCCCAACTGAAGTTACTTCATCTCAACAGTCCTGTGTGGAAACAGCCATCGATTTTAGTAACGGTTGCTAAAATCATCTTCCTCTTACAAACAGAAATCTTCATTCTTTTTTCTGTTTCAGAGTAAATAGTACATACCAGCACTATTTTAAAATAACAAACTCTTGATTGAAGAATAAAAACTACATTTAACACCAAAAAACTCTTAACCATCTCCGTGGAGATGTTGCCTGTGCAACGGCAAAGAGAATGACTGGGGAAGGCGGAGCCTAGGAGGGATCATGTGACCAGCTTTGCTGGGCTCTTTGCCATTTCCTGTTGGGGAAGAGAATATCCCACAAGTAAGGATGACGCCGTGGACCGGACACACCTATGTTGGAGAAATAGAGGCCGCAGTGATTACGAATGACGCAGAGAAGGCCTTTGATTCTATCACATGGGACCACTTATTTACTTATCTAGGCAAATTTGGGCTGACCAGATATTTTGAAAACTTTATCTAAACCATACATAACAAACCAACTTTAGTATTAACAATTAACCGTCAACTCTCCCCAGTAATTAATATTACTAAAGGCACTAGACAGGGCTTCCCTCTCTCAACGTTACTATTTCATCTGGGAAAAGAACCGCTGGCGATAGCACTTAGGAAAGAATTCGATGGCATATTCTTGGGTGGCAGAAGACTAGTCCTATCGCTCTATGCAGATGACTTACTGATTTTCGTAGGAGACTAAGAAAAACATTCCTATTTTACTAGATACCATACAAAAATTTAGCTTATTCTTGGGCTACAAGATCAATCTGTCTAAATCAGAAATTCTATGGTTACACAAAAATGCTAGAAGTATTTCTACTACACCTTTTACAGAAGTAAAATAAGAGATTCAATATCTAGGTATCATATTAAAGGGACACTGAACCCAAATTTTTTCTTTCATGATTCAGATAGAGCATGTAATTGTAAGCAACTTTCTAATTTACTTCTATTATCAATTTTTCTTCATTCTCTTGCAATCTTTATTTGAAAAGAAGGCATCTCAGCTAAGGAGCCAGCAAATTGTGGGTTCAGAACCATGGACAGCACTTGTTTAAAGGTGCTGTCCAATCAGCAAGGACAACCCAGGTTGTTCACCTAAAATGGGCCGGCATCTAAACTTACATTCTTGCTTTTCAAATAAACATTCCAAGAAAATGAAGACAATTTGATAATAGGAGTAAATTAGAAAGTTGCTAAAAATTGCATGCTCTATCTGAATCACAAAATAATTTTTTGGCTACTGTGTCCCTTTAAGTAAGAATCCAGTAAAGTGGTATGAGTTAAATTATAATAAAATATGGATTTCAATTACCAAAGACCTACAAAGATGAAAGATATTACCCCAAGCCCTTCAGCCAAAGTGCAGTTAATCAAGATGGTACTCCCCCCTAAAATCTTGTATCTTTGACAGAATCTTCCTATATTCATTAGGGAAACTGACTTGAAAAAGTTCTATTCAGAATGTACATACTTTCTTTGGAAAGGAAAAAAAAAACAACTGGCACTAAAGAAATTAATGCAGAAAAAAGATTTTTGAGGCCAAGGCCTCCCAGATATCAAGCTTTATAACCGATCCTTTATGGATTGCTAGTGACTGGCTAAAAGGGAAAGATTTAGTTTCATATTCCCAGATAGAACAAAATATAATTGCCCCATTTTAACTTTAAGGACTATTACATTTGAATCTTAAAAATATACCCAAAGAGATAGTAAGGAAAAAAAACAATATTTAATATAGTGGCTGTCTGGGTTAAATACAACCAAGATTTAGAGATTAATAATCAGATATCATATTACCTGACTATTATAGGCAACCCAGAATTTACACAGGGTCTTACTTCCAAGACTTTTAAAAAATGGGAACAGAAAGGTCTGAGATATATATTCCAATTAGAAGATATAGAACTGCAGACAATTAAATAATTTCACTCTCTATCTCAAGAATTTGACATTTCGTCTAAAGAATTCTATGCATATCTGCAAATCAGACATTATTATTTTCAATTATTAGAGAAGCATGGGAATAATTGGTCCCTGTGGGTCATGGATACTAAATTTGAAACTGTATCAAGCCGGGATAAGTACTATTTCAATTTAATATAATTCAGTAATGCAAAAAAAGAGGTCAGGCTAACTTGGAGAAGATGCATTTTAAATGGTCTAAATATTTGTATGAGATTACAGCTGAAGATATAGGCCAGAGTATTAACATAGCTCATAAATCTACCAGCTCAAGTAGCTGGAGAGAATCTCACTTGAGAGTATCTCACTTGAGAGTAATTAACAAGGCTTATATTACTCAGGCGGACATTTCTAGGTGGTCTAGCCACAATATAAAGGGATGCACTAGATGTGGTCTACCAAAAGCAGACCTCAGCCATTGTTTTTGGTCTTGTCCTAAAGCAAAATAATTCTGGAACAGAATTAATTATTTGGTAAATAGATTTCTTGAAAAAGATCTCAAACTGGAGATTCAAGGTATAGTCTTTCTCTATAAAAAAAAAAACACAGTAAATAGATAACATAAGATTAGTTAATACATCAATTTTAATTGGACGTAATATCTTAAGATCATGGAAATCTAAGCACAGTCCTACTTTTTGAGAATTTAAGAAGAAAATACTGATGCAGTTGCAAACAATTTGAGATAAATATGTCACAAGAGAAAAGACTCAGTCACTATTTTCAGAAATGGTTGAAGGTTATATTGACATTCCCAGAAGGAGTACAAAGGCAGATTATATCCCTACTCAGGAAGTCCGATTTTTTTTTTAAGTATGGCATTGCTAACAGGGAGATTCCTCACAACCTGGGCAGATTAAAGTTGGAAAGAAAGAGGAGATGTAGGAGTTGGGGACAGGGAAGAGAGAGAACCCTTTATTTTTTTTTCATTTTCCTACCTATTCACAAGGCCTGTGGTCAAGAAGGCATTTTAAGATTCAAGAGTATATGTAAAGAATTTATCTATTTCCCTGGATGTCCTTCATATAAGATTAATCATGTGTATTCTGTCATAGGCTAAGTTGAAGTATAAGTAAAGAGTGCTCAATCAGAGGTAGCCTCCCCCCTATTGGGAAATACAGTTTTATAGAAAGCACTTGCATAAATGAAACAGGCTGTTTGAAATGTATTTTGTACCATTATGACGAGGACAAATCAAGATAAGGTTGATTATCCACACTAGAAAAATATTGCTATTTAATAATTTAACTTAAGATATATATAGTATAAGGAACATTTTTTATTTTTATTTTTTTATTTCTATATATTGCTGATAGAAGGCATAAGATTCTTTTTTTTCTTTTGTTTTGTTTCTACTATTATGTAGAAATAACAAAAGTGGCACTACTGATGTTAACCATATCACTTGTTATAACATATATGTGCTGTGTTGAATTCAAGTTTGGAGGTAGATATTTGGAAGAAGGAGAAGGCGGAGGAGAGGGAAGCGGGGAAAAGGGAAGAAAGAGCAATTCTCAGCATAAATTTGTTGGATAAATAATTATTTGCAATGCAATTTTGATGTTTTGATTTATTTAAGCATGTATAGACGGTGGAATCTGTCTCCTGGTGTGTTTTGCTTTTCTGGAAACTTCAATAAAAAGATTATTTAAAAAAAAATATATATATAGTACATTACACTACAGGAGAAAAACTTTTAGCGTATATTGAGCTAGTAGCTTTAAAATTTTATTTTACAATGGTCATTGATATTCTTAGTTCTATTATATAGAGTTAGTCTTTTACATTTCGCCAAAATAATTGCAGACATGATATGTATTTATCTTTATGCATATTGTATTGACAATTCTATTTGTACTGTCAATATTATTATTAAAAATTATAATTTAAATTGCAGAGATTCCTCACTAAAGAAAAGACTTTCATTTTGGGATGTATTGCCAATATCTTGTATTGCCAATATCTTAAAGTAAATTACACAGAGTCAAAGAATTGCTTTGTCATTGGTTATAAAAGCCAAAATTCTAAGCTAAAGTATTTTTAGATATCAGTTATGCATTGCAGAGTGATTTTTTTGTTTTGAATATTCAAATCCATTGCACCTATGAGACACGATAGACATAATAGATAGGGCATGTGACATTTTAAAACATTTTAATAGCCATTCCTTCTAATCAGTATTCTTAGCACTGATACAGCAATACTTCAAGTAAAGTAATCACAGTTTTATGTTAATGCCGATATCAGTCCTCTGGAGCAGCTGCAAATTATTTCATTGCGTACGGTGGAAGAAGTGATTGCATTATTTAAAAAAATGGAAAAAGTATTCATTTGTAAATGGCTATTTTATCGCAGAATGCATGAAATATAAAGGCTCTTAAAACAATCAGACCATTTCATAATTAATACCGAAACTATTATTCTGCTTTTATATTGTAAAAATTGAAGACAGAATGTGCATATTGTTGAGCATAAATAAATTCCTTTTTTTTTTTTTGGTATTTACCTAGATCATTCCCCTTTTAAACACAGTAATAATCTCTTTCCATAATAATGACACTGCTCATCAAAGCATTTTTTTTAATTGAAAGGTTACCATAGTAACACTGGACTTGGAAAGGTTTAGTTGTCATAGAAACCTTTCAAATGAAAAAAAATTGTACGTGCACGCAAGTCATCTCATAAAGTAAATCTAAATATTGACCAAAAAAAGTAAAAGAGTAAAAAAAAAAATAATAATTTAAAAGGCAGATGATACTTTATAATTATTTTTCTAAATAGCAACAAAAGCAATTGATTTTAAGAAACAAAAATAGTCAGCACTCCATGTGGCCAATTTATCAAAGGTCTTGAGGACCTGATCTGACAGTGCGGATCAGGTCCGCAAGACCTCGCTGAATGCGGAGCAATACGCTCTCCCTATTCAGCATTGCACAAGCAGCTCTTGTGAGCTGCTGGTGCAACGCCGCCCCCTGCAGACTCGCGGCCAATGGGCCGCCAGCAGGGAGGTGTCAATCAACCCGATCGTTCTCAATCGGGTTGAATTGCGGCGATTCCTATCCGCCTTATCAGAGCAGGCGGACAGGGTTATGGAGCAGTGGTCTTTAGACCGCTTCTCAATAACTTGTGTTTCTGGCGAGTCTGAAGACTCACCAGAAACACAGAGCGTCAAGCTCCATTCAGAGCTTGATAGATGGGCCCCCATGTCTGTATATATGATCTAAAATGAATCTTTATGCAGGCAGAGTTAGGATAAAATCAAAGAACTTAGTAGGTAAACTTTTAACCATGGCACACAATCAAAAAGCAAGATCCCTATCTCAGGATACAGGGTACTCCATTATACACGTTTCATGCAGGACCTCTGCACTTAACGATTGCTATTGTACTCTGTGTCTAAGTTATTTATTACCTGGCTATTGTAGTCACATGTGCAACACGCACCACAATAATTGATCCAAATAGTTAAACACATCAAATGATGGTTACAGCAATTTCATTGCAAATGGAGTTTAGCAAACATACGCTAATGTACAATTTGAGCATCACATATAAATTTAATGAACAGATTTAAGTCACTTTCTACATTTAAAAAGTGTTTGAAGACAAAAAAAAATCAGAATGGAATTGCAGGAAAAGGGGACAAAATAAATGAAAGTATATTGTTGTCATGTATGCAGCAACTAACTTTCAGTTCTCCTTTAAGAGGTGGCGTCTAAGTTTACATCCTGCCTATAAAAGGTTAGCCTGCCCATTATTCTATGCTTGGCAAAGTTTGTACCTCAGTATCGTTACTACCTACATTTGTCAAGCCTCATTCTCAACTGCCTTAACCTGAATCCCCCAGCAAGTTCTGAGCTATTCCCGGAATCTCCTCTCTACACTTGGTGCATTCATAAACAGTCTGTTTGCCTACCTCCTGTCATCCACCTTGTCAGACTGTTACGCTTTCCTGCTGCGTCTAAGGCGACGTCACCAGCAGCTTCCGACCACTTGCCATGGCTAACAAGTACTCATCCTAGCAGATTAATCCAAGGCTGGATCTTACTCCCTCTGAATGGTTCTGCCTTAGACAAGTCCACCGAAATAGTGAGTACTTGTATATCACCAGTGGCCTCCTTGCATCCGGAACTCAACTGCTACTGCACATTAACGCTTATAATCTGAATGCAGTCATAGCAGACTCGGTGAAGCATTTACTGGTATATTATGTGCTGATAGTTTTGTTGTTCATTATCCTAGAATACGCATACATTCTTAGAGGGTTGTGTTGTGTATTATGTACAACTTAACAATCAGATACAAATTTATAAGATGTTGTATTAATAGATTGGGGGCAGGAAACTTCCATAACACTGGTTGGTTTTGATCAGCAGTTGTGAATCTACTCAAACCTGAAAAGCAACTAAGTTGTCACATCTTACCAAGCCATTAAAAAACATGGATCCAGTGGATGTAACTACCCATGATATGAATTTAACTTAAAAAGTAGATTACCTTACCCAGGGCTTAAGAGAGCTTCAAATAGAAAACAACACGCTCAAATCTCTGCTTAGACAGTGTCTAATAAAACCACTCCAAGTGAACCTGTACGTGAACCACAAATTAGTTCACTTGATAAATTTTTCGAAGACAGATCCAGATATAGAGAATTTAAAAATGCATGTACACTAATGTTCTTGCTGAAACAAAAGACTTTTTCTACAGCGCGTATTTGAGTTCTGACTATTATTTCATACTTTAGAGGAGAGCCATGGGCATGGGCAGATACCTTGTATGAGACTGATGACCCAATTCTAAGCTCCACGGATACTCTCTTTAATGCAATGTCTTCCCTATACGAAGACACTAACAAATAGCAAACCGCAGAATCAGCTATTAGAGCTTTGAAACATCTAAGACGTCCCATTGAGGACTATATAGCTGAGTTCAAAAGGTGGGCAAAGGATTTGTTATGGAACGATGTTCCACTTAAAAATCAATACCGACTAGGACTCTCTGAGGCTCTCAAGGACGAGCTAGCCAGGGTAGAAATGCCAAATAGTTTAGAGCCCCTATTGTCCCTAACATGGACCGAAGGCTACCAGAACCCATAGTGATGCATTGTACAGCAGGCCTCCAATTCTATTAGACACTACCTCCTCAGCCAAACATTTTGAAGAACCTATGGATATAGGAATTATAAAAGGCCCTCTGACATCTGAAGAAAGAGCATGCAGAAGAAATCAAAATGTATGTATGTACTGCGCTGCCCCAACTCACATTGTCAAGGAATGTCCAATACTTGTGAAACAAAAAAGTGGTAAGCATTCATTAAACATTTATTCGCTCCCCACAGACTCTAAATGTTCTGCTTACTTTACTCTTTCTATCTTCCTACAGTGGGACCGATAACGAATAACCATTGAAGCAATCATCGATTCAGGA
This sequence comes from Bombina bombina, assembly GCF_027579735.1. Lineage (NCBI taxonomy): Eukaryota > Metazoa > Chordata > Amphibia > Anura > Bombinatoridae > Bombina > Bombina bombina. The sequence continues at coordinate 173,982,679 of NC_069507.1, forward strand.
GCTTTTGGAAATTATATAGATCTATCACTTGTAAAATTAAATAAAATTCCATTCACTAGCAAAACGTCTCCTGTATCTGTTAGAGTCATTGACGGTAGTCATTTAAAGACTGGACCGATTACACATCAGACAACACCTATATTAAGTATCACATATAATGATTATAGGGAAATATTGACATTTGACATATTACCTTCCTTAATTTTCCCTGTCATATTAGGTTTAAATTGGCTACGCCTACACCAACCTTCATTGGACTGGAAAATTTCAACAGTCTCTTTCAATTCACATTACTGTAAAGCTACCTGCTTCCACTCCACAACAATACTTATTTCATCAGAGAAACCACTACCTACTCAGTATACAGACTTTACTGATGTTTATGACAAAAAAGAAGCCGAAAATCTTCCTCCCCACCAACATTATGATTGCTCCATAGACCTACTACCTAGATCCTCTATACCATTTGAGAACATCTACCCACTTTCACAACCCAAACTTCAACACCTCAAAACCTACATTGATGAGAATTTAAAATCAGGCCATCAACCTCACCAGCTGGAGCTGGAATATTTTTTGTAAAAAATAAAGATAAATACAATCCGACCTATTATTGACTATAGGGAATTGAATAAAAGAACCATTAAAAATCGCTACAGTCTCCCCCTCATACCAGAACTCATTGAAAGGTTACAAGGCGCTAGGATATTCACGAAGCTCAATCTCAGAGGAGCGTAAAACCTAATCAGAATTAGATCGGGCGATGAATGGTTTACCACCTTCAGAACAAGATACGGGTTGTACGAATATACCGTGATGTCATTTGGGCTATGTAATGCCCCAGCGACATTTCAGAACTTCATCAACGATATATTCTGAGACCTATTAGATGTATTCATAGTAATCTATTTGGATGATATTCTGATCTACTCAGAGACTCTGCACGAACATATTGAGCATGTTAGAACAGTTCTTTTTAGACTGCGGAAACATCATCTCTATGCAAAAGCAGAAAAATTTATTTTTCACTCGGATAACATCTCCTTCCTCGGATACCGTATTACACCTATCGGAATACAAATGGAAGATAATAAAATTGAAACTATCGTCAACTGGCCACAACCCTCTAATAAGAAGGAAGTACAACAATTTATGGGTTTCACCAATTTTTACCGAAAATGTATTAAAAGATTTTGCAGGGATTTTCAGACCAATCACCAGTTTAACCAAACTGAACACTACATTTCACTGGACCATTTCAGCCCAGGAAGCATTTGAATACTTAAAGCACAGGTTCACCACTGCTTCCATCCTTCAATTTCCAGATCCAACACTGCAGTACACTTTGGAGGTAGACGCCTCCAACCATGTAATAGGAACAGAGGAAGTCCCTACAGCAGCCATTACACGCAATGGCATTCTATTCAAGGGTTTTGACACCAACGGAAATTAATTATTCCATCGGGGAGAAGGAGCTTCTCACAATAAACATCTTGTTGGAGCATTGGCGTCACCTCTTGGAATTCCCATCTTTACCTATTTTAATTTACATGGATCATAGGAACCTACAGTATTTACAGACTGACCCTCTCTGCCCGACAAGTTAGGTGAAATCTTTATTTCTCCAGATTCAATTACCTAATCACATATAGACCAGGGAAAAGCAATGGGAAGGCTGATGCACTATCCAGAAAAGAAGGTAAACCAGCAGTCCAGAGCCCTCCTACCACCATAATACCCCCTGAAAGAGTCATAGGGTTGATATCCTCACTTACTAAACTCATTCAAGATGCCCAAACGTCAGACATTGACATTCCTTACAACCAACTACAATTAGCAGCTGATGGTGGGCATTATCATGAAGACAAGCTTTATGTACCATCAAATCTCCGGCTAGATGTATTACACACTGTTCATGATTCACCTCTAGCTGGACATCCAGGAGTTCAAAAAACCCTAAACCTAGTGATTAGGTCATACCTGCCCCACCTGTGTGGTCTCTAAACATGACAAGCATCAACCTTTTGGATTACTTCTGCCATCATCTATTCCAGATAGACCATTGAAAGAAATTGCAATGGATTTCATAGTCAATCTCCATTTATCCAAGAAAAATAACACAATCTTAGTAGTCGTAGATCTTCTAAGCTAAATGGCTCATTTCATTCCTTACCACCGGTTGCCCACTGCTTCCCAAACCTCACGTCTCTTCCTTGAAAACATTGTAAAGTTACATGGTTTACCATCTTCCATCACAACAGACCACGGAAACCAATTTACATCAAAATTCTGGAGAGAATTATGTAAAACACTGCAAATCCAACAAAAACTAAGTACAGCCTATCACCCCCAGATCAACGAGCAGACCGAGCGTACGAATCAATGGCTAGAACAATATATCAGATGCTACACAACAAAACAAATGGACTTCTCTACTCTCGTCAGCAGAATTTGCCTACAACAACTCAGTGCATTCTTCAATAAAGGTTTCCACTTTATTTTTGCCAATTATGGTTTAAATCTGACATTCCATCTCTATCCCGTGCAAGACAGTCTCTGTCCTAAGGTTAATGACAATGTAAATACTCTCTCTTAGACTTTAGAATGTTACAGTCTAATATGAAAGATGCTCAAGAGCAACAAAACAAGATATAATGATAAAAAAAAGATATAATGATAAAAAAGAAGACCTGCTCTGGAATACAAAATTGGTGATTCGGTGTGGATATCAACTAAACATTTAAAGTCCTGCACCCCCAGTGGGAAATTCAGCTCCTTATTTATTGGACCTTTCAAGATTCTAAGAATCATCAACTCCAATGCAGTTGTTCTAGACTTGCCTTCTTCCTACAGGATACACTCTGCTTTCCATGTTTCTCTCATAAAACCGTACCATACTACCAGACAAATGGCTCATCCTCTACCTGATCCTATCTCTGATATGGAGGTTGAATATGACGAACGGATTCTTGATTCTCGTTGAAAGCATGGTCAATTCCAGTATTTGGTGCGCTAGTTGGGTTTGGGCCCTGATGATGATTCTTAGGAACCTTCGACCAACTTATCTGCTCCCAGACTCATATCTTTAATCCATCGCAAGAATCCAGAGAAACCCCAACCCAGAACCACGGAGTGGTTCTTTGAGTGGGGGATTATATCATGTATGCATCAACTAACTTTCAGTTCTTCTTTAAGAGGCGGAGTCTAAGTTTACATCCTGCCTATAAAAGGTTAGCCTGCCCATTATTCTATGCTTGGTAAAGATTGTACCTCAGTATCGTTACTACCTACATTCGTCAAGCCTCCTTAACCGGATCCCCCAGCAAGTTCTGAGCTATTCCCGGAATCTCCTCTCTACACTTGGTGCATTCGTAAAAGGTCTGTTTGCCTACCTACTCTCATCCACCTTGTCAGACTGCTACGCTTTCCTGCACGGCTAACAAGCACTCATCCTAGCAGCTTAATGCGAAGCTGGATCTTACTCCCTCTGAACGGTTCTGTCCCAAACAAGTCCACCGAAATAGTGAGTACTTGTATATCACCAGTGGCCTCCTTGCATCCGGAACTCTTCACTGAATGCAGTCATAGCAGACCCAGTGAAGCATTTACCGGTATATTATGTGCTGATAGTTTTGTTGTTCATTATCCTAGAATACTCATACATTCTTAGGGAGTTGTGTATTATTTACAACTTAACAATCAGAATATCAGATACATATTTATAAGATTTTGTATTAATAGATTGGGGGCAGGAAACTTCCCTTATAACACTGGTTGGTTTTGATCAGCAGTTGGGAATCCACTCAAACCTGAAAAGCAACTGAGTTGGCACAATTGTAGTTTTTTTTATATATATATATATATATATATATAAAAACACGGAAGGGAACTGCACTCTCATACCGGACCGGGTACACATCCTATGACCCTGCAACATGCCCAGCCCTGGGTGCCACTGGCACTCACAGGAAGCTGTGCTGTCCCCAGAGCCACATGCAGTTGCAAGAACCATAGGGAAAATTACAAAACAAATTAATACAACACACAGAGAAAACCCAGCACTCACTTACAAGCTCTCAGCTAAGATTTAAAAGCAAAAATGGAAAGGTTAGTCACCGCATCTGGCCAAATGGGACAAGCTCAGGAACCACGTCAAGGTCCTTTCCAATACCTGAGACCCTAAAACAGCCACACAATGCAAGCTTTCAAATCCAAACAAACTGAAAACAAGGGAAGGGTGCACAGGAATATGTAACCTCCCTAGACATATATAAAACACGGAAGGGAACTGCACTCTCATACCGGACCGGGTACACATCCTATGACCCTGCAACATGCTCAGCCCTGGGTGCCACTGGCACTCACAGGAAGCTGTGCTGTCCCCAGAGCCACAAGCAGTTAACCCCAGACAGGTCTGGGTGCAAGAACCATAGGGAAAATTACAAAACATATTAATACAACACACAGAGAAAACCCAGCACTCACTTGCAAGCTCTCAGCTAAGATTTAAAAGCAAAAATGGAAAGGTTAGTCACCACATCTGGCCAAATGGGACAAGCTCAGGCACCACGTCAAGGTCCTTTCCAATACCTGAGACCCTAAAACAGCCACACAATGCAAGCTATGGTTCTTGCACCCAGACCTGTCTGGGGTTAACTGCTTGTGGCTCTGGGGACAGCACAGCTTCCTGCGAGTGCCAGTGGCACCCAGGGCTGAGCATGTTGCAGGGTCATAGGATGTGTACCCGGTCCGGTATGAGAGTGCAGTTCCCTTCCGTGTTTTGTATATGTCTAGGGAGGTTACATATTCCTGTGCACCCTTCCCTTGTTTTCAGTTTGTTTGGATTTGAAAGCTTGCATTGTGTGGCTGTTTTAGGGTCTCAGGTATTGGTGTATTGGTGCCTGAGCTTGTCCCATTTGGCCAGATGCGGTGACTAACCTTTCCATTTTTGCTTTTAAATCTTAGCTGAGAGCTTGTAAGTGAGTGCTGGGTTTTCTCTGTGTGTTATATATATATATATATATATATATATATATATATATATATAAATAAACGATATATAATTTTTTTTATTACAATCTCAAAATGTTTATTGCCCCTTTAATGATCATTTAGTTTTCCCTACATACAGCACGTACAATCCCTTACAAGTTAAAAAGTAAATTACATGTGCTAAATTAATTTTCTATTCTTTCTTTGTCACACTGGAACAAAATTGTCTCCTACCTTCACATAGTTACATACACATCTCTATGTTCAATATATATTTTCTTTTTTAATCAACCAAAAATTCGTCACAGGACTAGGTAACAAAGAAGGGGACACAAAATATTTTCTTTATAGCATCTTAAAAGGAGCTTCTGACTGGTGTATATGCAGCATGCACAAGATTTACTGTCAGTCAAACACATACACAATGCTTACTCACCAATCAGAGGCAGCGTGTGCTCCCAGATCTGCACATTTGGAGATTCAAAAGATACAGATCTCAGACTTAAAGAGACATGAAACCCAAGTTTTTTCTTTCATGATTTAGAAAGAACATGCAAATTTACACAACTTTCTAATGTACTTCTATTATCTTATTTGATTAATTATCTTGATATTCTTTGCTAAAAAGAATATCTAGATAGGCTCAGTAGCTGTAGTGGCTGCACATAGATGCCTCGTGTGATTGGCTCACCCATGTGCATTGCTATTTCTTAAACAAAGGATATCTAAATAATGAAGAAAATAAGATAATAGAAGTAAATTGGGATGTTGTTTAAAATGGTATTCTTTATCTGAATCATGAAAGACAAATTTGGGTTTAATGTCCCTTTAATTTAAAATAAAAACAAAATGTATGCTTACCTGATAAATTTATTTCTCTTGTGGTGTATCCAGTCCACGGATTCATCCATTACTTGTGGGATATTCTCCTTCCCAACAGGAAGCTGCAAGAGGACACCCACAGCAGAGCTGTCTATATAGCTCCTCCCCTAACTGCCACTCCCAGTCATTTGACCGAAGACAAGCAAGAGAAAGGAGAAACTATAGGATGCAGTGGTGACTGTAGTTTAATAATAAAAAACACCTGCCTTAAAATGACAGGGCGGGCCGTGGACTGGATACACCACAAGAGAAAGAAATTTATCAGGTAAGCATAAATTTTGTTTTCTCTTGAAAGGTGTATCCAGTCCACGGATTCATCCATTACTTGTGGGATACCAATACCAAAGCTAAAGTACACGGATGATGGGAGGGACAAGGCAGGCGCTTAAACAGAAGGCACCACTGCCTGTAAGACCTTTCTCCCAAAAATAGCCTCTGAAGAAGCAAAAGTATCAAATTGGTAGAATTTAGAAAAAGTATGAAGCGAAGACCAAGTCGCCGCCTTACAAATCTGTTCAACAGAAGCCTCATTCTTAAAAGCCCATGTGGAAGCTACCGCTCTAGTGGAATGAGCTGTAATTCTTTCAGGAGGCTGCTGTTCAGCAGTCTCATAAGCTAAGCGGATTATACTTCTTAGCCAAAAAGAAAGAGAAGTTGCCGAAGCCTTTTGGCCTCTCCTCTGTCCAGAGTAGACCACAAACAAAGCAGATGTTTGACGAAAATCCTTCGTAGCTTGTAAATAAAATTTTAAAGCACGAACCACATCAAGATTGTGTAAAAGACGTTCCTTCTTTGAAGAAGGATTAGGACATAGTGAAGGAACAACAATCTCCTGATTGATATTTTTATTATTCACCAGTAGTTAGGGGAGGAGCTATATAGACAGCTCTGCTGTGGGTGTCCTCTTGCAGCTTCCTGTTGGGAAGGAGAATATCCCACAAGTAATGGATGAATCCGTGGACTGGATACACTTTACAAGAGAAAAAACAACCTTGACAGTGTACTGCAAAATTGCAAAGTAAACTACACTGAGGGTAAAGAGTCCCAGAATACACTGCATTGGAACTTTGCTTTAATTTAAATCTAAAACTAAAATTTCAAGCTCATGCCCAGTTGACATGTTTCTATGCTAATTGAAAGATTCTTGATGATAAATTAATGAAGGAATCAATTATAATTAACCCCTTCGCTACCGGGAATTTCAGAGAAAATTTTGTCCAAAGTACAGGAGAATTTTTAGTTTTTTGCTATCACTCCGTTTAAACAGAAAAAGAGCCTTTGTTTTTTTTTGTTTTTCTATTTACCTATGAAAACTATATATGTTTTTAAAGTAGACATCTCAATGTATTGATCTAGGCCTATTTTGGTATATTTGATGCCACTATTTGGCCACCAAATACGATTTAAAAAAAAAAAATTGCAAACTTTGAGTTGCACACTGAAATTATTTACACACAACTATTGCAATCATGACAAATGGTTGTACCATCACCGCCATCTTAGGTATTGGTAGCCAGTCTGCCAGGAGGCAGTTTAGGACTTCTTTTTTTTTTTTTTTTTTTTTTTTAATTATTGTTATTTTTTTATTGTTTTCTGCAGTGTAAGAGAACCAGACAAAATTATGTACCTCTTTGATAAATGTATTAAGATAACTTTCAAAATAAAAAGAGAATTGTGTCGTTAAATTTTACTACAATTAATATGAGAGTCATTTATATCACATGCATTTTAATAAATGCTATTTTTTATTCTTAAAAAAAGTCAAAATTATCCATCAAAGAGGTCTTACCGCAAATATGTCATCATACATCAACACAACCTTCTCTTTTAATGGTTTCTTAGAAGACGACGATTTCCGAAGCAGTCCCACTTTCTTTTCTATTTGTGCCATGGTTTAACACATAATCTGAGATACAGAAGGAAGGAAACAGATTTAAAGAATATAATTATACCAATTATTTTATTAGCAGTAATATAAACCAATCAGACTTAGAATGTGCAACGTCGTTTCAGTTCACTAGCTTGAAAATATAAACATAGTAATATCAAATTATTGATGTGCTCTGAACATTTCCTGCAGAAAAAAAAATACTGGAGTATAAATAGGTAAATAAAAGAAATATAATAATATTAAAGTAGATAGGGCCTTGCTAACTAGAACACAGATGTTTAGGAGTCACAAATGTTCAATTTTCATGATGCACAGCTTTAGAGACAGATTATTGGCTCTCATAAAATTTTGTACCCAATAACAATTAAAAGAAAGCACATGGAACTAACATTTTCTATCATGCATTTGAGAGACCACGCTATTTCCAAATGCCTCCTGGCAAGTCCTGCGCTATTGCAGGGCTAAAAAACCCTTAAGAATACGAGATTTACAGGGTATGTCTGTGTCATTAAGGGGTTACAGCTATTTGTGTACAAGTGGACCTTGAAGACTGATTGCTCAGGACAGGTAAAGGCAGAGCAATACAAAAAGTCGGACACATTTTAAAATGCCATTTATAGATCTTACCCATATGATAAAGCTTGTGAGATTTCACCATAATGCTAGATCCACATAATTCTTCAAGTCCCAGGACAAGCATCCTGATTGGTTGCTTAAAGTGAATGTAAACTTTTATGAATTAGTGCCCGGTTTTTTAAAATACTATTAAAAACAGGGGCACTTTCATTCATGAAAGCTTACATTGCACCATATTTTTACAAATACTTACCTTTCTCTTGTGCAAAGCCGGATCGCTGAGCCCCTGACTGCAGTTTATTTGTACATACGTCACCAATGGCGAAACTGGCTTCCTCCAATCATGGTTTCCCCCCTACAGCATCCATCTAGTGAGGCCACACCGTGATTGGAGGAAGCCCATTTCGTCATTGCTGTGTAAGTACAGCAGGAGAAGCAGGCAGGGGATCGGTGATCTGGCTTTGCACAACAGAAGGTAAGTATTTGTAAAATACTTTTCATGCCACCAGACCCTACATAACTGCTCTTGAAAGCACAAGGCAGTCTAAGAATTAGACATCACCCTGCCACTGGGTGCCCGGGACTGAACGGAGGCGGAATTAATATTAATTAAAAGGGACACTGAACCCACATTTTTTCTTTTGTGATTCAGATAGAGCATGAAATTTTAAGCAACTTTCTAATTTACTCCTATTATCAAGTTTTCTTCGTTCTCTTGGTATCTTTATTTGAAATGCAAGAATGTAAGTTTAGATGCCGGCCCATTTTTGGTGAACAACCTAGGTTGTTCTTGCTGATTGGTGTATAAATTCATCCACCAATAAAAAACTGCTGTCCAGAGTACTGAACCAATAAAAAAAGCTTAGTTGCCTTCTTTTTCAAATAAAGATAACAAGAGAACGAAGAAAAATTGATAATAGGAGTAAATTAGAAAGTTGCTTAAAATTGCATGCTCTATCTGAATGACGAAATAAAAAATTTGGGTTCAGAGTCCCTTTAATAATTTGCTTTTATTTACTGTATATAAATATTAATATCAATCAAATACAGTGTTTATATTATGGGTTATATAACTAGTTAGGCCTATTTTAATAGTAACTCTCAAGCAACCAGAAACTACACTTATCCGGAATCTAACAATCCCCATGGGTGCCGGTTAACTGGGAGTTTACTGTATCTTTAAATACATTTTTTATCTATACATAAAAAAAAAACAGTGCTCATATAAGAATAGATCCAAAAATTGCTCTTTCTAATGTTTAAAAAAACAAAACAATTATACTATAGAGCACAACGAGAGAATAGTAAAAACCTCACTTCACTGACTTCATGTATAAATTTGGTGTCAATATAATAAAAATTCTAACCCAGTGCTTGACAACTCTCAAACATTCTCAGATTCTTGCCATAAGGCTCGCACAAACATTGGATGAGCGGTGAATATGTCCCTGCTTGAAAGAAATCCTTATTCAAAGTTGAACGGCAGTGCTGGAGTATGATAAAATATGGAGCATTTTTAACCCTTTTAGGCACAATGTTGCTATACAGTAAAAGGTACCGATAAACATTTTTTTCAGCAAGGATTTCATATTTCTCTTGAACCTGGGCTTTGTGTACCATCACTTTTTAACCATGCAGTGAGTAAGGCCACATAATTATGGGGGAAAAAACAAAAACATTAGGAAAACCATTTTGCAACTGTGTGCAGTGTGGTTGCCTTCAAGACACATGACTGAAAATATAATTGGTCTTAGTAATATGGTATTCAAGTTTGTAGCAAAAAGGTCTTTTTTTCAATAATTGTTTAATTAAATATAACATAGAACAGACAAATCTTAAAAACCATCAACACAATGAATGGTCGCTTTATTCAGAGAATGTTGGAATCATTTAGGAAGGAAATTAATAAAACTAAATACAATCATCACATTATGCAAAAGTACATTTCTTCCCCAAATAACCCATAAATTTGTTTTATGTATAAATAAAGGTATACTGACCCCATGACAACATTTTAGATAATCGTATTATATTTGCATTATGTTGCATAACTTACTCTTAAAAAGGACATGAAACACAATTTCTTTTTCTTTCATGATGCAGATACAACATACAATTTTAAACAACTTTCCTATTTTCTTCTATTATCAAATTTGCTTCATTCTTTTGGTATCATTTATTGAAGGAGCAGCAGTGCACTACTGGGAGCTAGCTAAATGCATTGGGTAAACCAATGACAAGAGACATATACAGTGCCCTCCACTAAAAGCACCCTTGGTAAATATGAACAAAGAAGGCTGTGAAAAATTGTCTTTATTGTTTAACCTTTTGATATTTTGTTCAAAAAATACACAAAATACTCTGCTCTCACGGATATCAAACAATTGCAAACACAACACAGGTTAAATATATGTGTGGCACAATTATTGGCACCCTTTCAGTCAATTCTTTGTGCTACCTCCCTTTGCCGAGATAACGGCTGAGTCTTCACCTATAATGCCTGATGAGGTTGGAGAATACCCTTTCAAAAAGCTTGTGGTAATGTAGGGGATTGATGGCCATTTAAGCCAACCTAGTTATGCACATTTAAAAACACAATGATAACATAACTCCTAAAACTCTTCACACTTCTAAAAAATGTAAAAGTACATATTAATTTGCTTGTTACTTAGGGCCAAATATAACAAAATCCGGCAGATAAGGGGATACATCTTCGCCTTTGTCTGCCCAGCATTGCGTTGCCGCATTTATCATTTCACACTACGGCTAGTGTGCAATAATAAATGCGGCAACGCAATGCCAGGCACACAAAGGCGAAGATATACTATACGGCTAGTGTGCAATGCTGCCCCCCTGATCGCAACCTCCTCACCAGAAAAGTCCAGGGGGATTGAAATACGCCACATAACAGGTGGTAAAGTGGATTAAGAAGCAGCAGTCTGATGATTGCTGCTTATTAAAGGGACAGTATACACCAATTTTCATTTAACTGCATGTAATATACACTACTATAAAGAATAAATGCACAGATACCGATATAAAAATCCAGTATAAAACTGTTTAAAAACTTACTTAGAAGCTCCCAGTTTAGCTCTGTAAATGTAGCTGGAACACCCACTGCAAGTGGGAAATATCAGACACTCCCCCTCCTTTGCATATGAAAAGACCCTTTACACAAACAGGAGCAAGCTGGAGTAGGTATACATCAGTATTCTCCTAAAACTTTGGGGCTTGGTTAGGAGTCTGAAAATCAGCGCAATGTTATTTAAAAACAAGCAAAACTATACTTTTTTTTTTTTTTTTAAAGAAACCTGTATGGGCTATATAAATAGATCATCTATCTACAAAACATTTATGCAAAGAAAAAATCTAGTGTATAATGTCCCTTTAACTCTCGGCTGCAAGTTTGCTCATGCGAGCCTGAAGCCGTTACCTTTGATAAATTTGGGCCTTTATGTCTCTTGCTTGAAGCATGTATTTGTTTTGTGGGGAATTCAAAGATTTACAATTAACTTTATCTTTATTAAAAGGGACACTGAACACACATTTTTTTCTTTTGTGATTCAGACAGAGCATGACATTTAAGCAACTTTCTAATTTACTCCTATTATCAAATTTTCTTCATTCTCTTGGTATCTTTATTTGAAATGCAAGAATGTAAGTTTAGATGCCGGCCCATTTTTGGTGAAGAACCTGGGTTGTCCTTGCTGATTGGTGGATAAATTCATCCACCAATCAAAAAGTGCTGTTCAGAGTACTAAACCACAAAAAAGTTTAGATGCCTTATTTTTCAAATAAAGATAGCAAGAGAACAAAGAAAAATTGATAATAGGAGTAAATTAGAAAGTTGCTTAAAATTGCATGCTCTATCTGAATCACAAAAGAAAAAATTTGGGTTCAGTGTCCCTTTAAACTAGTTATCTTTTAACAAAAGCCATGTACAACTACTTTGAGTGATAAAGTTACACATAAAAATCACTTGATTACAGGACAATACAAACAGTTTTGACAAGTAAATGGAAAGTACCTAAAAATGCATCCACAGATTACACAATAAATCCACAACAAAGCCTTGTGTGTTTTTTTTTTTGTTTTTTTTAAATGTTTAAAGGTACATTAAACTCATACTACGTAATAGGTAATTTCTCTAAGGCAATAAAAATATAATGCTAGCCAGTGTTCTGCACAATGTTGCCAGTTGGGTGATATGAAGTAGTTGGGCAGGGAAGTGTAATATTTTGCAATGTTATAAAAAAAAAATCTATTAATAAATGTTTTTTTAACCTTTTACCGCCGCTATGCCGTTCTATTCCGTCCAAACGGCGCTGGGCTTTAGCACCGTTAGCACGAAATACAACGTCATAGCCGTTGGATGTCCTGAAACCAATTGCGCTTCCTGGATTTGATCGCGTTCTGGAGGGCGTTGCTAGGGACCCCCCCCCCAGACCCAAACCCATAATTGAAATCTTGCGATCGCGTGCACGATTGCGGGATTTCAATTTGTCTACATTGGAACGTTGTTCCGATGTAGACATTATGACCCTGTCATGAAAGTGTTAACCCTTTCCCGCCGGGACTTATTTGTCTACATCAGAACTGTAAACAAATAAGTAAAAATTGTAATCACGCGATCGTTCATACCGATCACATGATTTAAAAAATGTACTTATTTGCTGGCGTGATTTCAATGATGGGATCGGGTCGGAGGGGAGTGCCTATGACACTAGGCACGCCCTCCAGCCCACAATCCCTTTTACAAAGCAGCTATGGCTTCAGGACAGCCAAACATGTCGTCCTAACGGTGCTAAAGCCCAGCACAGTTAGGATGGCATGGAACATCCTAACAGCAGGAAAGGCTTAAGCTATCCAAAATGCAAATTAATTGCATAATTTAACATGAATTGAGTTAACAATAATTTGTGCAACGATTGAAAAAATTTATATATAACTTTAGCTAAATATTGGCTTAAATTTTAGCCGCATTCTCAGTAAAATCAGCCGGATGATGTGTCCATAAGATACATCCTGGCAACAACACTGCAAGCTGTTAACTTGTTTGGCAGATATTCCGTAATCTAAATGACCAGTAAAAATGTCAGATTTCATGGCCTGACAGGATATAATAAAGTGCTCTATCAATGTGTATAACCCAGGGCTTGACAAACCCAAGCGCCAAATTAGACTCTGGCACCTTAGTTTAGAGTCCCCAAGACCCCCACTTCCTCCAGCCTACCAACACCAAACGCAAATGTACAGGTACAGATGCATATTTTGACTATGAATAAAATTTATATTTATATATATATATTTAAATTTACCCACAAGTGATAAATGGGTTAATGAGTTATTGAGGTTCTTTAAAGGGACATGAAACCCTAAAAAAAGTTATTTCATGATTAAGATAAAGCATACAATTGTAAACAGTTTTCTAATGTACTTCTATTAACAATTTTGCTTTATTCTCTTGGTTTCCTTTCTTGAAGGAGCACTAATGCACTACTGGGAATTAGCTGAACACATCGTTAAGCCAATCACAAGAGGCATATATGTGTGGACACCAATCAGAAGCTAGCTCCCAGCTCCTAAGCCTATCTGGATATGCTTTTTAACAAAGGATACCAAGAGAATGAAGCAAATTAGATGCAAGAAGTAAATTGGAAAGCCGTTTAAAAAGGTATGCTCTATCTAAATCATATAAGAATAATGTTGGGTTTTATGACCCTTTAAAATGGCTTTAAAACCCCTGCATAAAAGCAATGTGAAGCATTTTGTAGGGGAATGCATTCTGATGGACAGAAATAAAACACAATTGCAGCCTATTCCATGCCTGAGATTTTTACTGATGCTTTGGAGGGGGTGACAAAGGGACTATTTGTGCACGCTCTGTACATAGATTGCAATTGCATACGGCACTACCACATATAGACTGGAACCGCACCAAACTATATAGTTCTGCAATTTTAAAGGATCGAACAGTCAAAAAAATCTGCTCACAGTTGTGCAACTAGCACTGCAGACTAGATCAGCAGCAGTTTCTGCTCAGGACCAGCAGTGCTCTGTGGGTCCTGAGTGGGAGTTAAACACAATAAGCAGGGTCACTAGTTTGAATATTGGTGCAAGGCCTTCACATGATATGTGCGTATGCTGTAGAAAAACTAATATCTTTTACTAAAAGCATTTTTGCTAATGGAAGTATACTGCAAAAATGCTTCTATTTCAAATTGAAATGCACCCATGCACATTTCATTTTTCTTTCTTTCTATCCCTTTAAAATGACATGCTCTAACAAATTAGAATGTGCAATGTTTTATGCATTTCAGTTATAAGTTTTATGTCCCTAATATGTATTATACATTTCATGATATTTACATTTTTAAACAATAATGTTCCTTCACCTAACTTCATTGTTTTTATGTTTCTAGAAGAATGCTTCTGTCTGCCAAAAACATGTGTGGGAGCTGCAAAGATCAGTGAGCAGTTTATCCTGGAATATCATCTGTACACAAATATGCTTATCTAACATTTTTCACTCAAAAATATTTAAAAGTATCTGTTTTTTGCTCTTGAATGTGCAGCATATCAGTTATGTGCCCCTATAAAACTAGACTAGAACATAATGGCACTGGCAACTGTCATAACTATCATCAGTCCCTATTACAAATATAAAAAAGGAATAAGTTGAAAGTATCAAGCGACATAAACCATAGGTCCAGCAATGCCACCCTGCTCACTACCTACATCTTGTCCCGTGAGGTCCCAGCTGATTCTCTGCACTATTCTCTTGAATGGACCTGCAGGTTCCAGGCCAAAACACTACATGCGATTCCACTAGTCAACATCCGGGTCTGCGCGCATTGATCCCCATCACTGGACTAGTGCAAGGATATTGTAAATTAGGTAGACTCATTTTATTAAAAATTGCAATTCCTTCATACAATAACACTTACGATTACACAGTCTCTCACGATTGTGTTATCGGCTAATGAAAGTCACAAAATGTGGGTATTTAGCTAATAATTAATGGTTTAGCCTCTTGACATATTCGTTGTCACCCCCGTATTTTTATAGAAATGGTATGCACCATAAAAAATTATCCCACTGGGCTGTCAAATGAGCCCAGCCCGGCTATTGGTTACGTCATCTCTGCTCAGAATTCAATAGCAAAATAGATGGTCTGCAATATTTCTTTACTGTGCCCAATAGGGATTTGGTATTGATAGTCACGTGAAGTTTTACTTTGTGCTGATTGTCTAGTTGAATTTCCCGACAACCAATAGGAGCTCACACAGCGTTAGTGGAGCTCCATAGTACCCTCACAGGTGAGGCGGAAGTCAGGCGGTTGCTTGGTCCCGTGATGTCGGGGTTGAGGAGTTGTTCAGCTGGGACGCGGTGAATTACTGTGAAGATAAAGTTAGCGGGTGTCGGTTAGGCGGGATATGAGGAAGTTCGGGCCTCCAGAGCTCGTGTCGGATTACAGCGAGTTCGGCCGCCAGCAGGTTTTGCGGGATGCTTTGCAGGCTAAACCAGGGCCATCGCAAGTCTTCACCAGCCCGGACAGACGGCATCTATTCCTGCTACTACCTCACGAACGGAAGCTGCTTTCCTTTCTTCACCTCCCTGCTGAGGTCCAGCTACTTCCCGCTCCCTACCTGGACAAATCATGGACTGCTAACCTACCGCCAGTAGCCGGGGTGCTCTTCCCAAGATGTGGAACCTTATCTTGGGTATTGGCTTTAGTCTGGGAGAACGGCAGGGCTGAAGTGTGGAGCCCGCCCAATAGCAAACCTAACAATGGCTGGACTCTGCTACAGTCAGTGGAGCTGTGTAATGGTCCCCGTGGTCGTGTGGCCTCAATCTGCTGCAATGGGGAGGACCTTGTGTGGTGTGAGGAGAGACCTTCATCCGAGGCCAAGCATCTATCTGTTTCCAGGACCAGCCAGTTCAATTACTGCATCTGTCAGCGGTCACTGGAAGTACAAGGACAAAAGGTGACCCTGGGCGGCATGAAGATTGTGCTGCACCACAGCCCACTGTACAATGTGCTGTCAAATTCCCATCACGTATTTATGATACCTTGTGCTATCCCCAGTCTCCCTCCCATACTGCTGGTGTATTCACCTCTGGAAGACAGGATTACCCTTTCTAACACATCCATTGGTATCTTCCATAGCAAAAGCCTTACAGAAGGAGACTCAGACTTTAAAAAGATGTTGTCTGAATGTGTTGCAATCATGAATTTTGAGACATTTGCTGATACCTATTCCTTTGCAGTAACAGAGTCTGGAGATCTGCTTCTGATAGACACTAATGGAGCAGTTCACTTACTTAACCAGAGTGGAGTGTTAAGACACATATATACCTTTGACAGATCCATCATATTAGAAACGGAAGTCAAAATGCAGCTTTCTGATAAAATTCTGGCTTGTGCTTTTGACACAGTGTTATACTTTATCAATATCAACACAGGACAGTTGGTTGAGAAAATGGTATTAAATGCAGCTGAAATGTTCTTAGTGAAAGTATTGGAAATGGATGGAATCCAGCTCCTGACAAAAACTGGCATTTATAAAATCGGCTATTGTGGTGGTGATATGGAATTTATGGATGATAATGGAAAGTTTGAGCCTGCTGTTTTGGAAATGGTTTTTGAAGAAGCTTGTAAATACTACCAACGAAGAAGCCTCAGCAGTTCTATACTAACAGTAAAGACCTTAAAAAAAGAAGGCATGTTTCAGGCTCCAATTATGCTGGCATCCATTCTCTACAACTATCAGAAGGATGGGAGATTAAAAGACCTGAAACATACAGAGTTACTGAACACTATGAATGCTGAACTTCAGAGCTATTTAAGCTTGGAACTGTTAAAGTCTGAACTCATTAATGCTGCTGGAAATGCCACTGAAGAGTATTGCAAAGATTTAGTAGACCAAGAGATCAGTCGCCTTCTTCATGCAGATATAGATAGAGAGAACCTGGTTTACATGAACTCTCTTTTCAGGATGTTCCCTAAGACTGTATGGCACTCTTTAAGAAACAAACTACAATTCCATCAAAATGGTGAGGGCAAAGTCACAGTTAGAGCTACTTCAGATATGTGGAAAAAAGTACTGTGTCCACTTTCTAATGGTTCAAAGGAAAACACTCCAAATGGAGTTAACCCCCTGTTTGAATTAATTTGTCACTTGCTTTACACATTTAAACCAAAATGGCTTCCAGGGTTTGTTCAGCAAGCTCAAGAATATTCTGGATCTTCATGGAACGTAAATAAAAAAGAATATTGTGAAAGTCTTCCCTTGTACAAGAGGGCTCTGTCTGTTCTAAGTAAGAAACATAATATTGGATTGGATCGTGACATAGAGATTGAAATCTTAATAAGCAGTGGCCGACCACAGGCCATAATCCAGGCTATTCACATTTTGATCAGCCTTCAGCAGTGGGAAAGAGTTATATCAGAAACTCGAAAGTTCTCTCAGTTAAGTCCCGTAATTACAAAAGATATTTTTATCACACTTCTGTTAGAGTTTGTGAAGCACAGACACTTGGATCCATACATAAATGAGCTTTATGAAATTTGCCCAGAAGATATGACTGTTACTGACATCTTGCGTATTATCCTTCAGAACTTGCCAAAAGCACAAGGAGACCAACTACCATTTTCCTGTAATGGTGACATGCATTTGACTGTAGGTTCACTGAAGCCATTGTTAAAAAAAGTGTTACAAAATCAATCCAAGCAAGAAGAAAATTCTGCTTTTTCGATATACCCACCATCTACACCACGGAGGACAAGTCAGAATCCTAATGCTGAAACAGTTATTGTGAATGGGGTTGATATAAGTGTAGACATGCCTTCCTTTGAGTGACATATATAAAATTATTGCTATGTAATTAGATTATTATTTTTTTGTGTGTACAGTATGCCTTCAGTATAGAAAGCACTTTCACTATCTCATTTTGCTGCTTCTTGTACATAAGTTAGTATTAAGACTTTATTTATCTATTGTCATAAAGCAATTTATGAGCCTTAAATTTGCCAGTCCTGAGATCATTTAGTCAATTTCTTATTATTTTTTTAATCTGTTGTGGCTTCTTTTTTTTTTTTACAGCATATATAGACCTATTATGGGCAAGCAATTCTTCTCTTGCTCTGAAGCTTGCAAGTTGAAACTTTTTAAAATCGTATTTATTATTTGTCATACCCAAATGTATAGAAGTGAGTGCAAGATTCACCTTTCTTCACAGTTGAAGCACAATATATAGGGAAAACAAAACTTAACTTTCTCTCAACATTTTCTTGCCAAGTTTTAAACATCACTGTTTTATTTCATTTTTGATTTACAATATTAGAATAAAAGATTTTATAGATGACTGCATTTTGTTTAATTTTATAGCCTGATAAAAGTATATACTTTTTGTCCAACAATCCTTTTGTAATTTTTTTAAATATCTGCACTACTTGTAGTAAAACAGATATTGCTGATAAAATTACACAAGGATGTGCTAGTTACAGCACCTCTCTACAGAAATATAGTGCATCTACGTTGCAAACAGTATTTCATAGCTTTCTGTATAAAAATTTAAGCAAAGAATTTGTTAACTTGTGTAACTATCTCTTGTATCATATAATTTAATAAAGAGGGTTTCCTTCTGGTCATTTGACCAAAATGCAATCAAGTAACTTTTTAGTTTTAAAGAATAGCAATTATTGTTTTTGTGCATCTCTGCAATAATATAATTTTATGAAACTATTTAACTGCAGTCCAAGTGTACATTTCTTGAAAACTGTTTTGAGTGTTTATTTCTTGTGGCCAATCAGGGAAATATGTAAATGTTATTTGGTAGATATAAGAATCACTGTGCAGCATATTGCATGGTCAGTAATATGCAACATACTTAACCCCTTAACAACCTTAGGACGTTCTATGCCGTCCTAACTGCACTGGGCTTTAGCGCCGTTAGGACGGCATGGAACGTCCTAGCCGTTTGGCTGTCTTTAAAGGGACAGTTGTTTAAAAAGATAATCCCTTTTATTACCCATTCCCCAGTTTTGCATAACCAACACAGTTATAATAATACACGTTACCCCTGTAATTACTTTCTGTCTAAGCCTCTGAAAACTGCCCCTTTATTTCAGTTTTTTTTTACAAACTTGCATTTTAGCCAATTAGTGCTGACTCCTAGGTAACTTCACGTGCATGAGCTCAATGTTATCTATACGAGACACATAAACTAACGCCCTCTAGTGGTGAAAAACTGTCAAAATGCATTCTCATAAGAGGCGGCCTTCAAGGTCTAAGAAATTAGCATATGAGCCTACCTAGGTTTAGAGATAAAATTAGATCTTACAGCGCTATAAGGAGATAAGAAATGGCGACCTGTGGCTCCTATCTAAGATGGGTCCCCAGCTACCCACAGAGTAAAAAGTCTAAAAGCAAGAGGGCTAGAGAGGAGCGCCAAGGAAAGGCAAGGTCTACTATAAATGTTCGTTATATAAATGACAGTGTATTGATGTGTACAAATTGCGATTAATAAAATTCAATTAAAATATAAGTGCAAATTGAGGTTCGTAAAATACAATTGAGGTTGATAAAATTTAATGTGTTTAATCATGGATCCATGTATATTTAGTAAAAAATGAATTAAAACAAACAACGAAATATATGTATCTTACAGATTAAAACTAATATCAAACAGATTATTATTTATTATATATATTATTATATATATTTTTATATTAGTTTTAATCTGTAAGATACATATATTTCGTTGTTTGTTTTAATTCATTTTTTACTGTAATCATGGATCCATGTATATTTATGTAAACACATTAAATTTTATTAACCTCAATTGTATTTTACGAACCTCAATTTGCACTTATATTTTAATTGAATTTTATTAATCGCAATTTGTACACATCAATACACTGTCATTTATATAACGAACATTTATAGTAGACCTTGCCTTTCCTTGGCGCTCCTCTCTAGCCCTCTTGCTTTTAGACTTCCTACCTAGGTTTAGCTTTTAACAAACAATACCAAGAGAACAAAGCAAAATTGATAAAAGTAAATTGGAAAGTTGTTTAAAATTGCATACCCTATTTCAATCATGAGAGGTTTTTTTTTGTTGTTTTTTACATGACTGTCCCTTTAAGCCATGGCGGCTTGGTAAATAGGATCGCGGGCTAGAGGGCATTCATAGCATCACAGGCACTCTCCCCTGACCCAATCCCATCATTGAAATCATGCAATCAATTTGTTTACATCAGAACTTAGTTCCGATGTAGACAAATTAACTCCGCCAGGAAAGGGTTATACAACATTCTTTTGTGTAAACATTACTCTTTGTCCCACACTCACTAGAGAGGCTAACAAGATAAATCTGTAGCCTAGGTCTTCAAAAGGCTTAGGGACACTGAATTCATTATTTAAGCTTTTGTGATTCATGTAGAGCATGCAGCTTTAAGATAATGTGCACGGTTTCTGTGGCACTAGCTACTACTAAGCATGTGCATGAGTTCCAGGGCCGCCATTTTTTTACATTTTAGCAGCCACCAGAGGGCGCTACAGCAGAGTGCTATTGAGTGTGGGAAATGTCATTACAAGGAGTAAAGCATTAGCATTTGAGAGTATTTTTAAGTGTGCACTAAACTACTATGCACAGTGTGAGACAGACTTGGCACTTCAGTTTGTACAGTGTGTGCCAGAGTCAGGCAGCAGATCACTTTAATTTGCAGCAGAGTAGGTAGGACTTACTTAGTAAATGTTTTTTATTTATTTGTGCAATTTAAGCAGATATAATTTTTATATATATATATATATATATTACATTCCAGTTTACTGCCCCTTTATGCAAGGACTTTCCAGATGCCAGGATGGATTTTATCTAAGATTTTTACATCTGCATAAAATGTTATACTCTCAGGCTAAGATTGCTCAGTGTTTGAAATGAGACAGGTTAACGTAACACTGTTAAGTTTACACTACAGCTGACTTAATTTTGAAATACATACAAACAAGCTTTAATCCTGCATTTAATCAGATTCAATGGTATGAGACCTAGTGCCACAGCTCATGGTTCCACCAAGACCATATAGAGTACAGCATTTTCAAAATCCATACGTTGGGAAAAATGTAGGGGGGGACCCAAAAACATATGTCAACCTTTCAAAAGTACTTTTCTTCATCTACCCATTCTGACATCAATAATGTACAATTTTGAATTCACATAAATATTGTGTATGTGCAAGTTTGAGTTTGTGTGATGAGTTCACATTGTATATGTATATGAGCTTGTGATTGGCTGGTGGCTGTCACATGATAAAGGGCACCTGACAGTTACAATTTAGAGTGTATGCTATTACATTGTTTTTATTATGACTCTGTTGATGATGCAATTTTACAGTATTTAATGGTCCTTTAAAGGGACATGAAACCCCCCCCAAAAAAAATATGATTCAGATAGAGAATACAATTTTAAACAACTTTCTAATTTACTTCTATTATTTAATCTGTTTCATTCTCTTGGTATCATTTGTTGAAGGAGCAGCAATGCACTAATGGTTTCTAACTGAACACATGGGTGAGCCAATCACAATCAATATACAGTATATATGCAGCCACCAATAAACAGCTAGAACGTAGGTGTCTGCTGCCCCTGAGCTTGCCTAAATAAACCTTTCAGCAAAGGATAACAAGAAAAGGAAGGAAATTAAATAATAGAAGTAAATTGGAAAGTTGTTTAAAATTGTATTCTCTATCTGAATCATGAAAGAATTTTTTTGGGTTTCATGTCCCTTTTAAAGGCATCTTTTGTTTTGAGCTTGACATTTCTTTACAAGTATGTGAGCTTCTCTGTAATTCGTGTTTTTTCCATTCGTATGTTCTCTAGAATGTGCCACATTCCTTTCAAATACCAGAAATGTTTTTATTCTTGCTATATTGCTTTTATATAACTGTGTTTTAAACCAATGCAAAGGGATTTAACACATAGTTAAAGTTGGTTGCAGAGCAACAATGCACTACTAGAAGCTCTCTGAACACAGCCAGTGAACCAATGACAAGGAACAAATGTGTGTAGCCAACAATCACCAGTTAGCTCCCAGTAGCGCATTGCTGCTGCTCAGCATATGTACATATGCTTGTCGGCAAAGAATGCTAAGATAACTAAGTACATTTGATAATAGAAATTAATTTTAAAATATCTCAAAACTTCATGTTCTATCTGAATCATGTAATTTAATTTTGATTTTCAAGTCCCTTTTAATTTTATAGGCTGTGAAGACATCCTCATGTTACCATTTCCCATTGCAGGAACTCACTGCACAAGATATTGCAATGTGTAAAGTTTTGGCTGCAATAATAAGCCAGTTTCTTGTAATCAATAGCCTTTGAAAAAGTTGGATCTATAAATATTTATCCAATACAAGGCTAAATTTGTTCTGCCTATGACTGTGAGATATATATTATGTTTTCCATCTTTTTTTTGTTGGTGAAAATGTTCTCAATAGATTCAAAATTAGATTAAAATGTCAGATCAGTTTCATAAATAAACATAGAAGTTAAAATTAAAGGGACAATCTTGTCAACATTAAACTTTCATGATTCAGATAGGGCATTTTAAACAACTTTCCAATTTAAGTTTATCACATTTTATTTGTTCTCTTGGTATTCTTTGTTAAAAGCTAAACCAAGGTAGGCTCATATGCTAATTTCTAAAGCTGCCTCTTATCTCATTTTGACCCTGCTAGTTCATGTTTGCCATATAGATAACATTGTGCTAACTCGTGTAACGTTATTTATGAGTCAGCACTGATTGGCTAAAATGCAGTTCTATCAGAAGAACTGAAATAAGGAGGGTGGTCTGCAGAGGCTTAGATACAAGGTAATAACAGAGGTAAAAAGTATATTAATAGAATCGTATTGATTCTGGAGTAGACAGTCTTTTTACCCAATCATGATTCAGATAGAGGATGCAATTTTAAGAGACTTTTCGATTTCCTTCTAATATCGTATTAACATGGTTCTGTTGGTATTCTTTTGTGAAAGTATTCTTTGAGAGTTTTATGAGCAGCAATAGGCCACTGGGAGCTAGCTGTGGATTGGCTACACATTTCTCTTGTCATTGGCTCACTACATGTGTGCAGCCAAATCCCAGTAGTGTTTCTGCTTGGAATCTGACTTAAACCTCTTAAGGACATATGACGGAATTTTTCCGTCATAAAACAATTGAGCAAACTGAAAGCTGTGTCCTTAAAGGGTTAAACCCCTTTCACTGGAGAATATATATATATATATATATATATATATATATATATATATATATATATATATATATATATATATATATATAAGCAAGCAGTGCATTTATTAAAATAGCCAGGAGGTGTAGCTGTCCGCTTGTGTTGCAGCAAAGCCAAGCAAGCTGAAATTAATCAGTTTAACCAGACCTGAGCTATCAAGCAGATTTCAAAGGAACAAGATCTTCCTGTCTATAAATCAGTCCAGATTGGAATGCATAGAAATAACTGTTTGCAGAAAAATGCAAGTGAAGTCTGTGTTGTGTGATTATTTTATTAGGTTTATAATGCTGTTTAGCATTTAAAGTCTTCATTTCAAAGCTTTAAAAATAATGTATTAGGGGTTACTTATGACAATTTTGAGAGGAGCCTGGAACCTATCTCCCTCACTTCCCATTGACTTACATTATAAACTGGGTTTCAATTTACAACGGTTTCGAGTTACAACCATTCCTTCTGGAACCTAACCTCAGCGTAAACTAAGGGCTACCTGTGTATGTGTGTGTGTGTATGTGTGTATATATATATATATATATATATATATATATATATATATATATATATATATATATATATATAATCACACAGTGAAAGTCTAGCACTCAGCTAAGATTAAAAGCAAAAATAGAAGGGTTGGTTACTGCATCTGGCCAAATGGGACAAGCCCAGGCTCCACATCAAGGTCCCTTCCAAAACCTAGGTCCCTAAACAGCCAAACAATGCAAGCTCTCAATCAAACAAACTGGGAACAAGTGAAGGGTGCTTAGGCTTATGTAATCACCCTCGACCTATACAAAACACGGAAGGGGACTGCACTCTGACTGGACTGGGTACACATCCCATAACCCTGCAACATGCTCAGCCCTGGATGCTCAATGGCACTGCCTGTGACTCTGTGGACAGCACAGCTTCCTGTGAGTGCCATTGAGCACCCAGGGCTGAGCATGTTGCAGGGTTATGGGATGTGTACCCAGTCTGAGTGCAGTCCCCTTCCGTGTTTTGTATATGTCTAAGGTGATTACATAAGCCTGTGCACCCTTCACTTGTTCCCAGTTTGTTTGATTGAGAGCTTACATTGTTTGGCTGTTTAGGGACCCAGGTTTTGGAAAGGACCTTGACGTGGTACCTGGGCTTGTCCCATTTGGCCAGATGCGGTACCTAACCCTTCCATTTTTGCTTTTAATCTTGCTGAGAGTTTATGAGTGCGGGACTTTCTCTGTGTGTTGTATTAAATTTGTTTTCTAATTTTCCCTATGGGCCTTGCTTGCACCCAGACCTGTCTGGGGTTAACTGCCTGTGACTCTGGGGACAGCACAGCTTCCTGTGAGTGTCATTGAGCGCCCAGGGCTGAGCATGTTGCAGGGTCATGGGATGTGTACCCAGTCCAGTCTGAGAGTACAGTCCCCTTCCGTGTTGTGTGTGTATATATATATACATATGTACTCAACTACCTCAATCCAAATGAAGTTGGCAAGTTAAACATCTCAAATTTGGTATTTTTACAAGTCCTCCTGAGGTAGGTAATATCTGTTGTGCCTCTGAGTTCTTATGTTTACTTCTTGTTAGTAAAATGGTCACACATGTACTGACATAACGATTACTGTATTCTTATTTTGTTAGGCAAATTATTATTCTTTCAACATGGAAATTGAAAAGAAAAAAAATGGGAGACTATTGGGTAATCAAGTTGGTTTTCCCAATATTTACAGATATATATATATAAAAAAATGGGTTTCATGTCCCTTTAAGAAAGAGCACTATTTAAACATGTTAATAATTTTGCATGAAAAAAAAAGAAAATTGTAAAAAGAAATCTCATCGCAGAAAGTGAAAAAACATTCTGCCTCTGGGCACACAACGTATTCTTCTTGTCTTTGGCTTACCAGTTGTATTCAACTAGGTCCCAGTAATGAATTACTGCTATTGTACTGACTTTAACTATGTCTTTAATCTTTTGTATAATAATAGTACAATAATAACATACTCTAACACATTGCAGTATTTTCTTTTTTTTATGTCCCTTTTATTTACTTTTAATGGGATATTAAAGTCATCTGTTTATGCTTCAGAAATAATTATCTCCATTATTAAAGATCTGCATGCAAAATACAGCATGTGATAGCTGACAATGTGAATGGTCCTGAGGGGGTGTGTGAGGTCCCTTATTGTAAATACATGATCTCTATGAAGCCTCCTTTTGTCTCATCTTCTAAGATACTCTTAAAGCCATCTGTGCAGAGACTCAATTCTTAGATTATTATTATTTTTAATTAATACATTAACAAAACAACTTTGCTTTAATCCTATATAATAAAAGGCCAAGTGTGTTTGTCCAAAGCTGTCATGCGCAGTAGAGACAGCACGAGGACAAACACACCTGGCCTTTGAGTCCCTAGCTGGTCTGCAGTAGAAGTGGGTGTGAGTGGGGGCGTGGGCGGGCGTGAATGGCCGTGAAGGGGGCATGGCCAGGCATGAAAGGGGCGTGGCTGGTTGCGCAATAGAGAGGGTGGAGAGATAGAGAGGGGGGAGAGAGACAGCAAAAGAGAGGGGGGAGAGAGACAGCAAAAGAGATGGAGGGAGAGAGACAGCAAAAGAGATGGAGGGAGAGAGACAGCAAAAGAGATGGAGGGAGAGAGACAGCAAAAGAGAGAAGGGGGAGAGAGACAGCAAAAGAGAGAAGGGGGGAGAGAGACAGCAAAAGAGAGAAGGGGAGAGAGACAGCAAAAGAGAGAAGGGGAGAGAGACAGCAAAAGACGGGGGAGAGAGACAGCAAAAGAGATGGAGGGAGAGAGACAGCAAAAAAGATGGAGGGAGAGACAGCAAAAGAGAGAAGGGGGGAGAGAGACAGTAAAAGAGAGAAGGGGAGAGAGACAGCAAAAGAGAGGGGGAGAGAGACAGCAAAAGAGGGGGGAGAGAGAGCGCAAAAGAGGGGGGAGAGTAAGAGCGCAAAAGAGAGGGGGAGAGAGAGAGCATGTGAGAGGGGGGAGAGAGAGCGCAAAAGAGAGGGGTGGAGAGAGCACAAAAGAGAGGGGTGGAGAGAGCACAAAAGAGAGGGGTGGTTGAGAGCGCAAAAGAGAGGGGGGAGAGAGTGCAAAAGAGGGGGGAGAGAGAGTGCAAAAGAGAGTTGGGAGAGAGAGCGCAAAAGAGAGGGGGGAGAGAGCGCAAAAGAGAGTTGGGAGAGAGAGCGCAAAAGAGAGGGGGGAGAGAGCGCAAAAGAGAGGGGAAGAGAGAGCACAAAAGAGAGGGGGGAGAGAGCGCAAAAGAGAGGGGGGAGAGAGAGCGCAAAAAAGAGGGGGGAGAGAGTGCAAAAGAGGGGGGAGAGAAAGTGCAAAAGAGAGTTGGGAGAGAGAGCGCAAAAGAGAGTTGGGAGAGAGAGCGCAAAAGAGAGGGGGGAGAGAGCGCAAAAGATAGGGGGAGAGACAGAGGGGGAGAGAGCGCTAAAGAGAGGGGGGAGAGAGCGCAAAAGAGAGGGGGGGAGAGAGCGCAAAAGAGAGGGGGGAGAGAGCGCAAAAGAGAGGGGGGAGAGAGCGCAAAAGAGAGGGGGAAGAGAGAGAGCGCATAAGAGAGGGGGAAGAGGGAGAGCGCAAAAGAGGGTGGGAGGGAGCGCAAAAGAGAGGGGGGAGAGAGCGCAAAAGAGAGGGGGGGAGAGAGCGCAAAAGAGAGGGGGGGAGAGAGCGCAAAAGAGAGGGGGGGGAGAGAGCGCAAAAGAGAGGGGGGGAGAGAGCGCAAAAGAGAGGGGGGAGAGAGCGCAAAAGAGGGGGGAGAGGGCGCAAAAGAGAGGGGGAAGAGGGAGAGCGCAAAAGAGGGTGGGAGAGGGCGCAAAAGAGAGGTGGAAGAGGGAGAGCGCAAAAGAGGGTGGGAGAGAGCGCAAAAGAGGGGGGAGAGAGAGCGCAAAAGAGAGGGGGGAGAGAGCGCGCAAAAGAGAGGGGGAAGAGGGAGAGCGCAAAAGAGAGGGGGAGAGAGCACGCAAAAGAGAGGGGGGAGAGAGACAGCAAAAGAGAGGGGGGAGAGAGACAGCAAAAGAGAGGGGGGAGAGAGACAGCAAAAGAGAGGGGGGAGAGAGACAGCAAAAGAGATGGAGGGAGAGAGACAGCAAAAGAGATGGAGGGAGAGAGACAGCAAAAGAGAGAAGGGGGAGAGAGACAGTAAAAGAGAGAAGGGGAGAGAGACAGCAAAAGAGAGGGGGGAGAGAGACAGCAAAAGAGGGGGGAGAGAGAGCGCAAAAGAGGGGGGAGAGTAAGAGAGCAAAAGAGAGGGGGAGAGAGAGCGCATGAGAGAGGGGGAGAGAGAGCGCAAAAGAGAGGGGTGGAGAGAGCACAAAAGAGAGGGGTGGAGAGAGCGCAAAAGAGAGGGGAGAGAGTGCAAAAGAGGGGGGAGAGAGAGTGCAAAAGAGAGTTGGGAGAGAGAGTGCAAAAGAGAGTTGGGAGAGAGAGCCCAAAAGAGAGGGGGGAGAGCGCAAAAGAGAGGGGAAGGGAGAGCGCAAAAGATAGAGGGGGAGAGAGCGCAAAAGAGAGGGGGGAGAGAGTGCAAAAGAGGGGGGGAGAGAGTGCAAAAGAGGGGGGGAGAGCGCAAAAGAGAGTTGGGAGAGAGAGCGCAAAAGAGAGTGGGGATAGAGCGCAAAAGAGAGGGGGGAGAGGGCGCAAAAGAGAGGGGGAAGAGGGAGAGCGCAAAAGAGGGTGGGAGAGGGCGCAAAAGAGAGGGAGAAGAGGGAGAGCGCAAAAGAGGGTGGGAGAGAGCGCAAAAGAGGGTGGGAGAGAGCGCAAAAGAGGGGGGAGAGAGAGCACAAAAGAGAGGGGGAGAGAGCGCGCAAAAGAGAGGGGGAAGAGGGAGAGCGCAAAAGAGAGGGGGAGAGAGCACGCAAAAGAGAGGGGGAGAGAGCACGCAAAAGAGAGGGGGGAGAGAGACAGCAAAAGAGAGGGGGGAGAGAGACAGCAAAAGACGGGGGAGAGAGACAGCAAAAGAGATGGAGGGAGAGAGACAGCAAAAGAGATGGAGGGAGAGAGACAGCAAAAGAGAGAAGGGGGGAGAGAGACAGTAAAAGAGAGAAGGGGAGAGAGACAGCAAAAGAGAGGGGGGAGAGAGACAGCAAAAGAGGGGGGGGAGAGAGAGCGAAAAAGAGGGGGGAGAGTAAGAGCGCAAAAGAGAGGGGGAGAGAGAGCGCATGAGAGAGGGGGAGAGAGAGCGCATGAGAGAGGGGGAGAGAGAGCGCATGAGAGAGGGGGAGAGAGAGCGCAAAAGAGAGGGGTGGAGAGAGCGCAAAAGAGAGGGGTGGAGAGAGCGCAAAAGAGAGGGGGGAGAGAGTGCAAAAGAGGGGGGAGAGAGTGCAAAAGAGGGGGGAGAGAGAGTGCAAAAGAGAGTTGGGAGAGAGAGCGCAAAAGAGAGGGGGGAGAGCACAAAAGAGAGGGGAAGGGAGAGCGCAAAAGATAGAGGGGGAGAGAGCGCAAAAGAGAGGGGGGAGAGAGTGCAAAAGAGGGGGGGAGAGAGTGCAAAAGAGGGGGGGAGAGAGTGCAAAAGAGAGTTGGGAGAGAGAGCGCAAAAGAGAGTTGGGAGAGAGAGCGCAAAAGAGAGTTGGGAGAGAGAGCGCAAAAGAGAGTTGGGAGAGAGAGCGCAAAAGAGAGTTGGGAGAGAGAGCGTAAAAGAGAGGGGGAGAGAGCGCAAAAGAGAGGGGAAGAGAGAGTGCAAAAGATAGGGGGAGAGAGAGAGGGGGAGAGAGCGCAAAAGAGAGGGGGGAGAGAGCGCAAAAGAGAGGGGGAGAGAGCACAAAAGAGAGCGGGAAGAGAGAGAGCGCAAAAGAGGTTTGAAGAGAGCGCAAAAGAGGGGGGAGAGAGAGCGCAAAAGAGAGGGGGGAGAGAGCGCAAAAGAGAGCGGGAAGAGAGAGAGCGCAAAAGAGGGTTGGAGAGAGCGCAAAAGAGGGGGGAGAGAGAGCACAAAAGAGAGGGGTGGAGAGAGCAAAAAAGAGAGGGGTGGAAAAAGCGCAAAAGAGAGGGGGGAGAGAGTGCAAAAGAGGGGGGAGAGAGAGTGCAAAAGAGAGTTGAGAGAGAGCGCAAAAGAGAGGGGGGAGAGAGCGCAAAAGAGAGTTGGGAGAGAGAGCGCAAAAGAGAGTTGGGAGAGAGAGTGCAAAAGAGAGGGGGGAGAGAGCGCAAAAGAGAGGGGAAGAGAGAGCACAAAAGAGAGGGGGGAGAGAGCGCAAAAGAGAGGGGGGAGAGAGAGCGCAAAAGAGAGGGGGGAGAGAGTGCAAAAGAGGGGGGAGAGAGAGTGCAAAAGAGAGTTGGGAGAGAGAGCGCAAAAGAGAGGGGGGAGAGAGCGCAAAAGATAGGGGGAGAGAGAGAGGGGGAGAGAGAGAGGGGGGGAGAGAGCGCAAAAGAGAGGGGGAAGAGAGAGAGCGCATAAGAGAGGGGGAAGAGGGAGAGCGCAAAAGAGGGTGGGAGAGAGCGCAAAAGAGAGGGGGGAGAGAGCGCAAAAGAGAGGGGGGAGAGAGTGCAAAAGAGAGGGGGGAGAGAGCGCAAAAGAGAGGGGGGGAGAGAGCGCAAAAGAGAGGGGGGAGAGAGAGAGGGGGAGAGAGAGAGAGGGGGGGAGAGAGCACAAAAGAGAGGGGGGAGAGAGCGCAAAAGAGAGGGGGAAGAGAGAGAGCGCATAAGAGAGGGGGAAGAGGGAGAGCGCAAAAGAGGGTGGGAGAGAGCGCAAAAGAGAGGGGGGAGAGAGTGCAAAAGAGAGGGGGGAGAGAGCGCAAAAGAGAGGGGGGGAGAGAGCGCAAAAGAGAGGGGGAAGAGGGAGAGCGCAAAAGAGGGTGGGAGAGAGCGCAAAAGAGGGGGAGAGAGCGCAAAAGAGAGGGGGGAGAGAGCGCGCAAAAGAGAGGGGGAAGAGGGAGAGCGCAAAAGAGAGGGGGAGAGAGCACGCAAAAGAGAGGGGGGAGAGAGACAGCAAAAGAGAGGGGGGAGAGAGACAGCAAAAGAGAGGGGGGAGAGACAGCAAAAGACGGGGGAGAGAGACAGCAAAAGAGATGGAGGGAGAGAGACAGCAAAAGAGATGGAGGGAGAGAGACAGCAAAAGAGAGAAGGGGGGAGAGAGACAGTAAAAGAGAAGGGGAGAGAGACAGCAAAAGAGAGGGGGGAGAGAGACAGCAAAAGAGGGGGGAGAGAGAGCGCAAAAGAGGGGGGAGAGTAAGAGCGCAAAAGAGAGGAGGAGAGAGAGCGCATGAGAGAGGGGGGAGAGAGAGCACAAAAGAGAGGGGTGGAGAGAGTACAAAAGAGAGGGGTGGAGAGAGCGCAAAAGAGAGGGGGGAGAGAGTGCAAACGAGGGGGGAGAGAGAGTGCAAAAGAGAGTTGGGAGAGAGAGCGCAAAAGAGAGGGGGGGAGAGCGCAAAAGAGAGGGGAAGAGAGAGCGCAAAAGATAGAGGGGGAGAGAGCGTGCAAAAGAGAGGGGGGGAGAGAGCGCAAAAGAGAGGGGGGAGAGAGTGCAAAAGAGGGGGGGAGAGAGTGCAAAAGAGGGGGGAGAGAGAGTGCAAAAGAGAGTTGGGAGAGAGAGCGCAAAAGAGAGTTGGGAGAGAGAGCGCAAAAGAGAGTTGGGAGAGAGAGCGTAAAAGAGAGGGGGGAGAGAGCGCAAAAGAGAGGGGAAGAGAGAGTGCAAAAGATAAGGGGAGAGAGAGAGGGGGAGAGAGCGCAAAAGAGAGGGGGGGAGAGAGCGCAAAAGAGAGGGGGGAGAGAGCGCAAAAGAGAGGGGGGGAGAGAGCGCAGAAGAGAGGGGGGAGAGAGCGCAAAAGAGAGGGGGGAGAGAGCACAAAAGAGAGCGGGAAGAGAGAGAGCACAAAAGAGGGTTGGAGAGAGCGCAAAAGAGGGGGGAGAGAGAGCGCAAAAGAGAGGGGGGAGAGAGCGCAAAAGAGAGCGGGAAGAGAGAGAGCGCAAAAGAGGGTTGGAGAGAGCGCAAAAGAGAGGGGGGAGAGAGCACGCAAAAGAGAGGGGGGAGAGAGAGCGCAAAAGAGGGTGGGAGAGAGAGCGCAAAAGAGAGGGGGAGAGAGCGCAAAAGAGAGGGGGAGAGAGAGCGCGCAAAAGAGAGGGGGGAGAGAGCACGCAAAAGAGAGGGGGGAGGGAGAGCGCAAAAGAGATGGGGAGAGAGAGAGCGCAAAAGAGATGGGGAGAGAGAGAGCGCAAAAGAGAGGGTGGGAGAGAGAGCGCAAAAGAGAGGGGGAGAGAGAGAGGGGGGAGAGAGAGAGAGCTCAAAAGAGAGGGGGGAGAGAGAGAGCTCAAAAGAGAGAGGGGAGAGAGAGAGCTCAAAAGAGATTGGGAGAGAGAGCGCAAAAGAGAGGGGGGAGAGAAAGAGCTCAAAAGAGAGGGGGAGAGAGAGAGAGCGCAAAAGAGAGGGGGGAGAGAGAGAGCTCAAAAGAGAGGGGGGAGAGAAAGAGCTCAAAAGAGAGGGGGGAGAGAGCGCAAAAGAGAGGGGGGGAGAGAGCGCAAAAGAGAGGGGGAAGAGGGAGAGCGCAAAAGAGGGTGGGAGAGAGCGCAAAAGAGGGGGAGAGAGAGCGCAAAAGAGAGGGGGGAGAGAGCGCGCAAAAGAGAGGGGGAAGAGGGAGAGCGCAAAAGAGAGGGGGAGAGAGCACGCAAAAGAGAGGGGGGAGAGAGACAGCAAAAGAGAGGGGGGAGAGAGACAGCAAAAGAGAGGGGGGAGAGACAGCAAAAGAGAGGGGGGAGAGACAGCAAAAGACGGGGGAGAGAGACAGCAAAAGAGATGGAGGGAGAGAGACAGCAAAAGAGATGGAGGGAGAGAGACAGCAAAAGAGAGAAGGGGGGAGAGAGACAGTAAAAGAGAAGGGGAGAGAGACAGCAAAAGAGAGGGGGGAGAGAGACAGCAAAAGAGGGGGGAGAGAGAGCGCAAAAGAGGGGGGAGAGTAAGAGCGCAAAAGAGAGGGGGAGAGAGAGCGCATGAGAGAGGGGGGAGAGAGAGCGCAAAAGAGAGGGGTGGAGAGAGTACAAAAGAGAGGGGTGGAGAGAGCGCAAAAGAGAGGGGGGAGAGAGTGCAAAAGAGGGGGGAGAGAGAGTGCAAAAGAGAGTTGGGAGAGAGAGCGCAAAAGAGAGGGGGGAGAGCGCAAAAGAGAGGGGAAGAGAGAGCGCAAAAGATAGAGGGGGAGAGAGCGTGCAAAAGAGAGGGGGGGAGAGAGCGCAAAAGAGAGGGGGGAGAGAGTGCAAAAGAGGGGGGGGAGAGAGTGCAAAAGAGGGGGGAGAGAGAGTGCGAGAGAGAGCGCAAAA
The DNA here is from genome assembly GCF_027579735.1 of Bombina bombina. Lineage (NCBI taxonomy): Eukaryota > Metazoa > Chordata > Amphibia > Anura > Bombinatoridae > Bombina > Bombina bombina. Next base: position 174,015,554 of record NC_069507.1, read on the forward strand.
GAGAGTTGGGAGAGAGAGCGCAAAAGAGAGTTGGGAGAGAGAGCGTAAAAGAGAGGGGGGAGAGAGCGCAAAAGAGAGGGGAAGAGAGAGTGCAAAAGATAGGGGGAGAGAGAGAGGGGGAGAGAGCGCAAAAGAGAGGGGGGGAGAGAGCGCAAAAGAGAGGGGGGAGAGAGCGCAAAAGAGAGGGGGGGAGAGAGCGCAAAAGAGAGGGGGGAGAGAGCACAAAAGAGAGCGGGAAGAGAGAGAGCACAAAAGAGGGTTGGAGAGAGCGCAAAAGAGGGGGGAGAGAGAGCGCAAAAGAGAGGGGGGAGAGAGCGCAAAAGAGAGCGGGAAGAGAGAGAGCGCAAAAGAGGGTTGGAGAGAGCGCAAAAGAGGGGGGAGAGAGAGCACAAAAGAGAGGGGGAGAGAGCGCAAAAGAGGGTGGGAGAGAGAGCGCAAAAGAGAGGGGGAGAGAGCGCAAAAGAGAGGGGGAGAGAGAGCGCGCAAAAGAGAGGGGGGAGAGAGCACGCAAAAGAGAGGGGGGAGGGAGAGCGCAAAAGAGATGGGGAGAGAGAGAGAGAGCGCAAAAGAGATGGGGAGAGAGAGAGCGCAAAAGAGAGGGTGGGAGAGAGAGCGCAAAAGAGAGGGTGGGAGAGAGAGCGCAAAAGAGAGGGGGAGAGAGAGGGGGGAGAGAGAGAGAGCTCAAAAGAGAGGGGGGAGAGAGAGAGCTCAAAAGAGAGAGGGGAGAGAGAGAGCTCAAAAGAGATTGGGAGAGAGAGCGCAAAAGAGAGGGGGGAGAGAGAGAGCTCAAAAGAGAGGGGGGAGAGCGAAAGCTCAAAAGAGAGGGGGGAGAGAGCTCAAAAGAGAGGGGGGGAGAGAGCGCAAAAGAGAGGGGGAAGAGGGAGAGCGCAAAAGAGGGTGGGAGAGAGCGCAAAAGAGGGGGAGAGAGAGCGCAAAAGAGAGGGGGGAGAGAGCGCGCAAAAGAGAGGGGGAAGAGGGAGAGCGCAAAAGAGAGGGGGAGAGAGCACGCAAAAGAGAGGGGGGAGAGAGACAGCAAAAGAGAGGGGGGAGAGAGACAGCAAAAGAGAGGGGGGAGAGACAGCAAAAGACGGGGGAGAGAGACAGCAAAAGAGATGGAGGGAGAGAGACAGCAAAAGAGATGGAGGGAGAGAGACAGCAAAAGAGAGAAGGGGGAGAGAGACAGTAAAAGAGAAGGGGAGAGAGACAGCAAAAGAGAGGGGGGAGAGAGACAGCAAAAGAGGGGGGAGAGAGAGCGCAAAAGAGGGGGGAGAGTAAGAGCGCAAAAGAGAGGGGGAGAGAGAGCGCATGAGAGAGGGGGAGAGAGAGCGCAAAAGAGAGGGGTGGAGAGAGTGCAAAAGAGGGGGGAGAGAGAGTGCAAAAGAGAGTTGGGAGAGAGAGCGCAAAAGAGAGGGGGAGAGCGCAAAAGAGAGGGGAAGAGAGAGCGCAAAAGATAGAGGGGGAGAGAGCGTGCAAAAGAGAGGGGGGGAGAGAGCGCAAAAGAGAGGGGGGAGAGAGTGCAAAAGAGGGGGGGGAGAGAGTGCAAAAGAGGGGGGAGAGAGAGTGCAAAAGAGAGTTGGGAGAGAGAGCGCAAAAGAGAGTTGGGAGAGAGAGCACAAAAGAGAGTTGGGAGAGAGAGCGCAAAAGAGAGTTGGGAGAGAGCGTAAAAGAGAGGGGGGAGAGAGAGAGGGGGAGAGAGCGCAAAAGAGAGGGGGAGAGAGAGCGCAAAAGAGAGGGGGGAGAGAGCGCAAAAGAGAGGGGGGGAGAGAGCGCAGAAGAGAGGGGGGAGAGAGCGCAAAAGAGAGGGGGGAGAGAGCACAAAAGAGAGCGGGAAGAGAGAGAGCACAAAAGAGAGCGGGAAGAGAGAGAGCACAAAAGAGGGTTGGAGAGAGCACAAAAGAGGGGGGAGAGAGAGTGCAAAAGAGAGGGGGGAGAGAGCGCAAAAGAGAGCGGGAAGAGAGAGAGCGCAAAAGAGGGTTGGAGAGAGCGCAAAAGAGGGGGGAGAGAGAGCACAAAAGAGAGGGGGGAGAGAGCACGCAAAAGAGGGTGGGAGAGAGAGCGCAAAAGAGAGGGGGAGAGAGCGCAAAAGAGAGGGGGAGAGAGAGCGCGCAAAAGAGAGGGGGGAGAGAGACAGCAAAAGAGAGGGGGGAGAGAGACAGCAAAAGAGATGGAGGGAGAGAGACAGCAAAAGAGATGGAGGGAGAGAGACAGCAAAAGAGAGAAGGGGGAGAGAGACAGTAAAAGAGAGAAGGGGAGAGAGACAGCAAAAGAGAGGGGGGGAGAGAGACAGCAAAAGAGGGGGGAGAGAGAGCGCAAAAGAGGGGGGAGAGTAAGAGAGCAAAAGAGAGGGGGAGAGAGAGCGCATGAGAGAGGGGGAGAGAGAGCGCAAAAGAGAGGGGTGGAGAGAGCACAAAAGAGAGGGGTGGAGAGAGCGCAAAAGAGAGGGGAGAGAGTGCAAAAGAGGGGGGAAAGAGAGTGCAAAAGAGAGTTGGGAGAGAGAGTGCAAAAGAGAGTTGGGAGAGAGAGCCCAAAAGAGAGGGGGGAGAGCGCAAAAGAGAGGGGAAGGGAGAGCGCAAAAGATAGAGGGGGAGAGAGCGCAAAAGAGAGGGGGGAGAGAGTGCAAAAGAGGGGGGGGAGAGAGTGCAAAAGAGGGGGGGAGAGCGCAAAAGAGAGTTGGGAGAGAGAGCGCAAAAGAGAGTGGGGATAGAGCGCAAAAGAGAGGGGGGAGAGGGCGCAAAAGAGAGGGGGAAGAGGGAGAGCGCAAAAGAGGGTGGGAGAGGGCGCAAAAGAGAGGGAGAAGAGGGAGAGCGCAAAAGAGGGTGGGAGAGAGCGCAAAAGAGGGTGGGAGAGAGCGCAAAAGAGGGGGGAGAGAGAGCACAAAAGAGAGGGGGAGAGAGCGCGCAAAAGAGAGGGGGAAGAGGGAGAGCGCAAAAGAGAGGGGGAGAGAGCACGCAAAAGAGAGGGGGAGAGAGCACGCAAAAGAGAGGGGGGAGAGAGACAGCAAAAGAGAGGGGGGAGAGAGACAGCAAAAGACGGGGGAGAGAGACAGCAAAAGAGATGGAGGGAGAGAGACAGCAAAAGAGATGGAGGGAGAGAGACAGCAAAAGAGAGAAGGGGGGAGAGAGACAGTAAAAGAGAGAAGGGGAGAGAGACAGCAAAAGAGAGGGGGGAGAGAGACAGCAAAAGAGGGGGGGGAGAGAGAGCGAAAAAGAGGGGGGAGAGTAAGAGCGCAAAAGAGAGGGGGAGAGAGAGCGCATGAGAGAGGGGGAGAGAGAGCGCATGAGAGAGGGGGAGAGAGAGCGCATGAGAGAGGGGGAGAGAGAGCGCAAAAGAGAGGGGTGGAGAGAGCGCAAAAGAGAGGGGTGGAGAGAGCGCAAAAGAGAGGGGGGAGAGAGTGCAAAAGAGGGGGGAGAGAGTGCAAAAGAGGGGGGAGAGAGAGTGCAAAAGAGAGTTGGGAGAGAGAGCGCAAAAGAGAGGGGGGAGAGCACAAAAGAGAGGGGAAGGGAGAGCGCAAAAGATAGAGGGGGAGAGAGCGCAAAAGAGAGGGGGGAGAGAGTGCAAAAGAGGGGGGGAGAGAGTGCAAAAGAGGGGGGGAGAGAGTGCAAAAGAGAGTTGGGAGAGAGAGCGCAAAAGAGAGTTGGGAGAGAGAGCGCAAAAGAGAGTTGGGAGAGAGAGCGCAAAAGAGAGTTGGGAGAGAGAGCGCAAAAGAGAGTTGGGAGAGAGAGCGTAAAAGAGAGGGGGAGAGAGCGCAAAAGAGAGGGGAAGAGAGAGTGCAAAAGATAGGGGGAGAGAGAGAGGGGGAGAGAGCGCAAAAGAGAGGGGGGAGAGAGCGCAAAAGAGAGGGGGAGAGAGCACAAAAGAGAGCGGGAAGAGAGAGAGCGCAAAAGAGGTTTGAAGAGAGCGCAAAAGAGGGGGGAGAGAGAGCGCAAAAGAGAGGGGGGAGAGAGCGCAAAAGAGAGCGGGAAGAGAGAGAGCGCAAAAGAGGGTTGGAGAGAGCGCAAAAGAGGGGGGAGAGAGAGCACAAAAGAGAGGGGTGGAGAGAGCAAAAAAGAGAGGGGTGGAAAGAGCGCAAAAGAGAGGGGGGAGAGAGTGCAAAAGAGGGGGGAGAGAGAGTGCAAAAGAGAGTTGAGAGAGAGCGCAAAAGAGAGGGGGGAGAGAGCGCAAAAGAGAGTTGGGAGAGAGAGCGCAAAAGAGAGTTGGGAGAGAGAGTGCAAAAGAGAGGGGGGAGAGAGCGCAAAAGAGAGGGGAAGAGAGAGCACAAAAGAGAGGGGGGAGAGAGCGCAAAAGAGAGGGGGGAGAGAGAGCGCAAAAGAGAGGGGGGAGAGAGTGCAAAAGAGGGGGGAGAGAGAGTGCAAAAGAGAGTTGGGAGAGAGAGCGCAAAAGAGAGGGGGGAGAGAGCGCAAAAGATAGGGGGAGAGAGAGAGGGGGAGAGAGAGAGGGGGGGAGAGAGCGCAAAAGAGAGGGGGAAGAGAGAGAGCGCATAAGAGAGGGGGAAGAGGGAGAGCGCAAAAGAGGGTGGGAGAGAGCGCAAAAGAGAGGGGGGAGAGAGAGCAAAAGAGAGGGGGGAGAGAGTGCAAAAGAGAGGGGGGAGAGAGCGCAAAAGAGAGGGGGGGAGAGAGCGCAGAAGAGAGGGGGGAGAGAGCGCAAAAGAGAGGGGGGAGAGAGCACAAAAGAGAGCGGGAAGAGAGAGAGCACAAAAGAGGGTTGGAGAGAGCGCAAAAGAGGGGGGAGAGAGAGCGCAAAAGAGAGGGGGGAGAGAGCGCAAAAGAGAGCGGGAAGAGAGAGAGCGCAAAAGAGGGTTGGAGAGAGCGCAAAAGAGAGGGGGGAGAGAGCACGCAAAAGAGAGGGGGGAGAGAGAGCGCAAAAGAGGGTGGGAGAGAGAGCGCAAAAGAGAGGGGGAGAGAGCGCAAAAGAGAGGGGGAGAGAGAGCGCGCAAAAGAGAGGGGGGAGAGAGCACGCAAAAGAGAGGGGGGAGGGAGAGCGCAAAAGAGATGGGGAGAGAGAGAGCGCAAAAGAGATGGGGAGAGAGAGAGCGCAAAAGAGAGGGTGGGAGAGAGAGCGCAAAAGAGAGGGGGAGAGAGAGAGGGGGGAGAGAGAGAGAGCTCAAAAGAGAGGGGGGAGAGAGAGAGCTCAAAAGAGAGAGGGGAGAGAGAGAGCTCAAAAGAGATTGGGAGAGAGAGCGCAAAAGAGAGGGGGGAGAGAAAGAGCTCAAAAGAGAGGGGGAGAGAGAGAGAGCGCAAAAGAGAGGGGGGAGAGAGAGAGCTCAAAAGAGAGGGGGGAGAGAAAGAGCTCAAAAGAGAGGGGGGAGAGAGCGCAAAAGAGAGGGGGGGAGAGAGCGCAAAAGAGAGGGGGAAGAGGGAGAGCGCAAAAGAGGGTGGGAGAGAGCGCAAAAGAGGGGGAGAGAGAGCGCAAAAGAGAGGGGGGAGAGAGCGCGCAAAAGAGAGGGGGAAGAGGGAGAGCGCAAAAGAGAGGGGGAGAGAGCACGCAAAAGAGAGGGGGGAGAGAGACAGCAAAAGAGAGGGGGGAGAGAGACAGCAAAAGAGAGGGGGGAGAGACAGCAAAAGAGAGGGGGGAGAGACAGCAAAAGACGGGGGAGAGAGACAGCAAAAGAGATGGAGGGAGAGAGACAGCAAAAGAGATGGAGGGAGAGAGACAGCAAAAGAGAGAAGGGGGGAGAGAGACAGTAAAAGAGAAGGGGAGAGAGACAGCAAAAGAGAGGGGGGAGAGAGACAGCAAAAGAGGGGGGAGAGAGAGCGCAAAAGAGGGGGGAGAGTAAGAGCGCAAAAGAGAGGGGGAGAGAGAGCGCATGAGAGAGGGGGGAGAGAGAGCGCAAAAGAGAGGGGTGGAGAGAGTACAAAAGAGAGGGGTGGAGAGAGCGCAAAAGAGAGGGGGGAGAGAGTGCAAAAGAGGGGGGAGAGAGAGTGCAAAAGAGAGTTGGGAGAGAGAGCGCAAAAGAGAGGGGGGAGAGCGCAAAAGAGAGGGGAAGAGAGAGCGCAAAAGATAGAGGGGGAGAGAGCGTGCAAAAGAGAGGGGGGGAGAGAGCGCAAAAGAGAGGGGGGAGAGAGTGCAAAAGAGGGGGGGGAGAGAGTGCAAAAGAGGGGGGAGAGAGAGTGCGAGAGAGAGCGCAAAAGAGAGTTGGGAGAGAGAGCGCAAAAGAGAGTTGGGAGAGAGAGCGTAAAAGAGAGGGGGGAGAGAGCGCAAAAGAGAGGGGAAGAGAGAGTGCAAAAGATAGGGGGAGAGAGAGAGGGGGAGAGAGCGCAAAAGAGAGGGGGGGAGAGAGCGCAAAAGAGAGGGGGGAGAGAGCGCAAAAGAGAGGGGGGGAGAGAGCGCAAAAGAGAGGGGGGAGAGAGCACAAAAGAGAGCGGGAAGAGAGAGAGCACAAAAGAGGGTTGGAGAGAGCGCAAAAGAGGGGGGAGAGAGAGCGCAAAAGAGAGGGGGGAGAGAGCGCAAAAGAGAGCGGGAAGAGAGAGAGCGCAAAAGAGGGTTGGAGAGAGCGCAAAAGAGGGGGGAGAGAGAGCACAAAAGAGAGGGGGAGAGAGCGCAAAAGAGGGTGGGAGAGAGAGCGCAAAAGAGAGGGGGAGAGAGCGCAAAAGAGAGGGGGAGAGAGAGCGCGCAAAAGAGAGGGGGGAGAGAGCACGCAAAAGAGAGGGGGGAGGGAGAGCGCAAAAGAGATGGGGAGAGAGAGAGAGAGCGCAAAAGAGATGGGGAGAGAGAGAGCGCAAAAGAGAGGGTGGGAGAGAGAGCGCAAAAGAGAGGGTGGGAGAGAGAGCGCAAAAGAGAGGGGGAGAGAGAGGGGGGAGAGAGAGAGAGCTCAAAAGAGAGGGGGGAGAGAGAGAGCTCAAAAGAGAGAGGGGAGAGAGAGAGCTCAAAAGAGATTGGGAGAGAGAGCGCAAAAGAGAGGGGGGAGAGAGAGAGCTCAAAAGAGAGGGGGGAGAGCGAAAGCTCAAAAGAGAGGGGGGAGAGAGCTCAAAAGAGAGGGGGGGAGAGAGCGCAAAAGAGAGGGGGAAGAGGGAGCACAAAAGAGAGGGGGGAGAGAGCACGCAAAAGAGGGTGGGAGAGAGAGCGCAAAAGAGAGCGGGAAGAGAGAGAGCGCAAAAGAGGGTTGGAGAGAGCACAAAAGAGGGGGGAGAGAGAGTGCAAAAGAGAGGGGGGAGAGAGCGCAAAAGAGAGCGGGAAGAGAGAGAGCGCAAAAGAGGGTTGGAGAGAGCGCAAAAGAGGGGGGAGAGAGAGCACAAAAGAGAGGGGGGAGAGAGCACGCAAAAGAGGGTGGGAGAGAGAGCGCAAAAGAGAGGGGGAGAGAGCGCAAAAGAGAGGGGGAGAGAGAGCGCGCAAAAGAGAGGGGGGAGAGAGACAGCAAAAGAGAGGGGGGAGAGAGACAGCAAAAGAGATGGAGGGAGAGAGACAGCAAAAGAGATGGAGGGAGAGAGACAGCAAAAGAGAGAAGGGGGAGAGAGAGCGCAAAAGAGAGGGTGGGAGAGAGAGCGCAAAAGAGAGGGGGAGAGAGAGGAGGGGGGGAGAGAGAGAGCTCAAAAGAGAGGGGGGAGAGAGAGAGCTCAAAAGAGAGAGGGGAGAGAGAGAGCTCAAAAGAGATTGGGAGAGAGAGCGCAAAAGAGAGGGGGGAGAGAGAGAGCTCAAAAGAGAGGGGGAGAGAGAGAGCGCAAAAGAGAGGGGGGAGAGAGAGAGCTCAAAAGAGAGGGGGGGGAGCGAAAGCTCAAAAGAGAGGGGGAGAGAAAGCAAAAGAGAGGGGGGAAAGAGAGAGGGAGCAAAAGAGAGGGGGGAGGGAGAGAGTGCAAGGGGTGGGACTGTGTGAACAGGCTTTAGGACTAGTATGGTATATAATCCTTTTCACATAAAGAGAGATCGGGATCCAAAAAATGCATGATCACCTTTGACATAAAATGATTTATTTAAAAAAGGAATAAACAGACCCACTACTGAGTGCCAAGTAATATGTGAGATGCACAGGGGACGCCTTTAATAACATTACCTAAACCAATAGACTCTAATGTGCACTGAATCTCAAAAATGTTACTAGTGAAACAAAGAGCAATAAAAAAAATGCTTAATACCAACAAATCTAATATATATATCTAATATATAAATTCTCTCCCTCTCTTCCTTTCTCTTTCCCCTCTCCCCTCATTACTTTGGAATTGCCATAAATAAAAGAAAAGAAATATAATGTTACACCCTGACCAAAAAACCTAAGGGGGAGATGCAGCAGAATTTTAAGTGCCTAGGGCAGCACAAAACCTACTGGGAAAGTTGTTTAAAATTGCATGCGCTATCCGAAGCATAAAAGTTTAATTTTTACCTTGCTGGCCCTTTAAATATGTATACTTTTTTTATATTCCTGATCAGAATATTTGAGCTTGTTAAAAAAATAAATTTGCTAATTGATTCTCTTCAGACCATAGTTTGGGAGATGTATTAACTCTTTAAAGATCATACTCTTTAGCATTCCCCTTTCAAATGCTGTAGCTCGAGGGTGCAGTATTTCATGTAAAGCATTTTTTTTTGCACAAGATGAATGAGGCATACAGTCACTGTTATTCTCACCAAACAATCACATACTTCAGTGACTACAGAAATACCTATCTGCCGTTACTTCCTCACTATAAAACAGCTATTTGTGAGATTCACAGAACATTTACAACAGCCTATTTATATGATTTCCACACTTTCAACATTTAGAAGTTGTCACGTTTATGGTTTTGAACCCAAATATATACTTCATTGCAAGGATTAGAGTAGTTTTAAAGAGACGTATACGCCACATTTTTGTTTTGAAAGATAGATAATCCCTTTATTACCCAATTCCCAGTTTTGCATAACCAACACGGTTATATTGATATACTTTTTACCCCTGTGATTGTATCTAAACCTCTGCAGACTGCTCCCATATTTCAGTTCTTTTGACAGACTTGTATTTTAGCCAATTAGTACTGACTCATAAATAACTCCAAGGGAGTGAGCACAATGCTATCTATATGGCTCGCGTGAACTAGCACTGTCTAGCTGTGAAAAACTCAAAATGCACTGAGATAAGAGGCAGCCTTTCAAATTAGTAATAAGCCAACCTAGGTTTAGCTTTCAACAATGAATACCAAGAGAACAAAGCAATTTTGATGATAAACATAATTAGAAAAGTTATTTAAAATTGCATGCTTTATCTGAATCATGAAAGTTTAATTTGGACTTTACTGTCCCTTTAAATGACACATGCTTTTTAGTCCTTATCAGATCTTGGGAATATTATGAAATAGTAAATTTACCTAATTTGTTTACTGCTTCTAGCACTTAAAGGGACAGTATACTATAAAATTGTTTTTTTCCTTAATGTGTTTCCAATTACTTTTTTTACCAGCTGCAGAGTATAAAATGTATGAGATTTGCTTTTTTAAGGCTTATTTGTGTATATGAATTAACTGATTTTGTGTTTTGGAGCCACAACCTAATAAAATGGGTTGAGCTTGTAGGTATAATCAGATCTCATTACTTTATCACATTGTGTACATATACCTGCTAATTTATCTTATATCTGTCCATAAACAAATCACCAATAGAGAACAATGGAAAATTAACGTTTTCTTACCTTATCTCTTCTATAGCCCACTGGAAGTGTAATTTAGTCTATTGGCTGTGTTGAGGCCAAAAACTTTCAGGATGGGTGGGGATACCACAGGCTAAATAAACTATTTCAAATGCCAATATAAGGGCAATGGAAATACTTGTAAACAATACACCCCAGCAGGTAAAGTGGATCATTGGGAACACATTAAAGAGAATAAAAATTTTTAGTAAACTGTCCCTTTAAATAAGGGTTTCATTTGTTTGCTGCATTTGTTTTTCAATAGCCAAAATCCACCACCTTACCTTATATAGAGAAGCCAATCTACAGACAATGAGGCTGGTCACGGTCATATTGTTACTATAAAGTACATAATTTTGCAGTTGTTATCTGTTAAACCTTATTAGGAAAATGTATGTAGCAGGGTTAGCCTTGAGACGTGTGCAGGTTCCTTTTCCAGGTCTGAAAATGAGAAAAGCCACAATCTCAGACCTAAATTACATGAAAGTGGGATTAATAATGTAAGTGTAGAGGGGGGCGGAGCCAACAGCCTAGAGGAATGGTCGCATGCTTTTGGAGCTCTGGCTCTAAATGCTACAAAACTGCATCAGGACACTAATTAAATGCAAAGTATATCTCAAGAAAATATGTGCCAATTGCTTAACCACAGACTAGAGAGAGATTGCCGATTTTCCCTGCCAATGCAGCAATCTAAAAGTGAGACCGACGGCCTGAATACAGCTTCCATAGACAGCAGCCGTATTTGTGACTTCGTGGACCAGCGCTATAACTAATATGGAAGCTAGTTGAGCTGCATCAGAGCTCCAACATTTGTTGCACACTCCTGATTCTGCTAAAAGAGTAGACAGAATCTCAACACGTCTGGGGTTTGAACAGCGAATAGAAGAGCATACGATAATACAAGCTTAGGCAGGCTTGCTGGAGCACGATGGTGGAGTGAAACCCAGAGCTGCGGACATAGTGGTGATGTTAGGGTCTGGGATCTTGGATCCAGGTCTCAGGCCTTTTACAGAAGCCCTAAAAGTGTTGACTTTACAGGATATGTATACCACTGTTGATGCACCGCTTGCAGAGCCGTGTGGGGGGCTGCTACCACAAGGAGTTCTAATTTCACAGAAGACACGCTCGCTGGGACATAGTTCCCTACAAAGGGTATTTATGGATGTTCAACTAGTGTCTTTGTTAAAATGGTCCTAAATAGCTGGACAGCTTTGGAACTTGCTCCTAACATTTAAATCAGCTGGCTGTGGAGATCGGTTGCTCCAGTATGGTGAGGACCGGGGGAGACTCCCCTCATCAATTTAAAACCGGAGTGGGATAGACATGGCTGAATTCTATCATGACAGTACGCTTATAACTGTTTGAACTGAGTTACTGTTAAAATACTGCGGCTGCGGTCTGTATTGTTCTATCCTACCCTATTTGCAGGGCTTAGCACTTGCTATCTTATAATGTCTCCAATTTTTTGTATTTAGCAGCCAGTCGCTTCCAATAAAATGATGTCTATAGTTAAGAGTTAACTGATTTTGGCCTAATAGATGTTTTTTGCCTTTTGAAAAACCTAGTCATCCAGTGAGCACCCTGTGAAGCTCACATATGAATCAAAGCTATAACTTTGCCAACACTGCTCTATATAGATATTTTGACCTTGCTGCAACTATGCTACTATAATGATCATACACATCTTTATATTATAGTCTGTTTTTTTTATTTCCCTGGTGTTTAGCCTACATGGTACTAAGTAACTGTTGTGACCTAGCCACATAACTATATGTTTGTGTAATACCCTTGGCAGTCAGCGTTAAAGATGGATAACTCTTAATTTCGAATTATTATGTAGCATTATCTGCTTATAACGTTACTACTTCTCATGGTTATTATAGGCCTTTATATATACAAGAGTGTATGCTATATTCATGAGTATTTTGAGTTAAAGTCATGGCATCCCCCAATCCCTCTTTAACAACTGCATTATCTGTTTCTAACTTTATTTCACATGGTCATTATGGACATATATAAATACAAGAATGTATGCTATGCTTATGAGTATTTTGAGTGAAAGTCAGGGCATTCTCAAACCCCTATTCAACAAATGCATCATCTGTTTATATCTTTACTACCTCGCATGGCTATTATAGGCCTATGTATATACAAGAATGTATGCTATGTTCATGAGTATTTTAAGTGAAGGCCATGGCATCCTTCAAACCCTATTTAACAATTGCTTCGCTTAGAAGAAAATCTTGTAGCCTAATATAAGTATCTTAAAGTATCCTAGTGCTGGTCCTGCGCTACTAATACCAGGCACTGCCCCCTCTCTCACAATGTCTTAAAATGAGATATGAAAACCACACCAAATTTCTGAGCTAGGACATTTAGGTTCTATCTTGCTATGTATAATGTAGGTATAATGTAAACATAACATGCAATTGCTGCTTTCTTTTTATGTACTTGCTAGTAATTCAGAAATTTAGTTGCTCAGGAACCTCTCCACATGGTCATGTCGTTCAGTAATATTAAAACATATTTATCGTGAGTCATCAGGTAACAGTTTCCCTTGTTCCTCAATGAAGTCACAGCATTTTTGCTTCTCTCTGAGCAGGGGCTGCTTATTTTATCATACCTAAGTAACCACCTCCCCCCCCCCACACACACACACATAATATACCTCCTTGGTAAGGAGATTTAAATACGCGGTTTGTCTCATCTATACTGCACCTTAATTTTCTACTTTATAAGTTATATCTCTAAGTTATCAGATGTCAATACTGAGAACTATACCGCAACCCTAACTACCCTTTTTATAGTTACTTTTACATTATAGCATTATGTTGACATTATTTACCCTATCTAGTTTAGTAATTTACATAATCTATGAGTAGTCCTATGGATTCTTTATCATTCCCAGTTAATACCCTTCCTGTCCTGTGCTGCAATCCCCTTGGGATGTTTAATTGTTGTTAATTCTAAGTTCACGGACAAACACGGAATATAATGTTTTATAGTAATGGCATGTTGAATCTATGGAACTCATAACATTCCGTGAAAAATATTTCGCTAATTATTAATTAATAAAGAGAAAAATCCCAACGGTGTAGACATTTAAGAAAAATGTTAATGGGTCATAAGTACGATCTAAAACAATATGATATTATTGTATGAATAAGGCCTTACTGAATCCTTGAATATCTTAAATTTGTATCTTGTCAAATGTACTAATGTTTTACTCCTATAAATAAAAGTTTAAAAAAAAAATAATGTAAGTGTATTGCAAAGTTTTAGTATGCATAAGTAAACATTTTATATTAAAATCTCAAGATATTTAAAAGAAAAGAAAGGTCAAAAATGAAATGTACACGAGTGCACTTTAATTTAAAATAGAAGCATTTTTGCAATATATTTCCATTAACAAAAATGCTTCTAGCAAAAGTTATTACTGTTTTTCAGTGGCATATGCACATATCCTGTGAGCCAGTGCACCAGGAATTCAGACGCCTCACCTTTTCAGAGAGTCAGCAATAGCTTGTATAACACAAATTATGTCTTCAGAAGCAATACACACCACTGCCAGTCATCTGAGAAGTGGTGGTGTTTAAATACTGGTGCACGGGTCTCCCAGTATATGTGCATATGCTGCAGAAAACAGAATAACTTTTACTGGAAGGATTTTTGCTAATGAAAGTATATTGCAATAATTGCTTAGATTTCAAACTGAAATGACCTTTCTATCCCTTTAATAGGCATGTGCAATCAGCAGTTTTGTTAGCTGGCGAAAGCGCCAACTCACAGAATTTAGCTCTTTTCAGAGCCGGATTTTTTCTTTTAACACACTATGATCCGTTCAAATCTAGATCTTAGTGTGTTGCACTTTTAATAATAATAAATCCGGCTCTGAAAAAAGCTGTATGCCGCTAACAACCAGATAAACGGCTCCACAGGTGATTTCACACTCTTCCCAAAAAGGGGTTCTGTCAGTATCTGTGTTCAAAGAATATCACATTGATATAGTATGTCTGTGCACCTTAAAATATAAGTGCAGTATACTCACAGAATGATATCAGGCAAACAGCTCCACAGGTGATATCACACAAAAAAACAGCAGGTGATTTCACAAAAACACAATGATCAGGAAAGGAAAAAAGCTGTCTTTTTTTCCTTTTTTTAAATAACATGTTTATTTTAAAAAAAAAAAGAGCAAAACAAACATTTTATTTAAAAAAAAAATTAAAAGCCAGCTTTTTTCCTTTCCTGATCGTTGTTTTTTTTGTGAAATCACCTGCTGTTTTTTTGTGATATCACCTGTGGAGCTGTTTGCCTGATATCATTATGTGAGTATACTGCACTTATATATTAAGGTGCACAGACATACTATGTCAATGTGATATTCTTTGAACACAGATACAGACAGAACCCCTTTTTGGGAAGATTGTGAAATCACCTGTGGAGCCATTTATCTGATATTATTCTATACAGACAGAATTCTTCTGGGAAAATTGTGAAACATAGAGAAAAATTCTTTGGAGATCCGAACCAGCGCCTCTATCTGCCAATATACATTGTTTGTATAGCTTTGAGAGAGAGTGTTTGGAAGGCAGCGGTTCTAACTAACTATCCTATTGTATACTCTCTTTTTGTGCCGCTAACAACCGCCTTCTAATAAAACTGTCAAAAGTATTTGCTAGAAGTATGTGTGAGCAATTTTTCACAGTTTCCATAAAACATTCGGAAGTAATTATACTTAAAGCAACAGTATACACCAGTTTTCATATAACTGCATGTAATAGACACTACTATAAAGAATAATATGCACAGATACTGATATAAAAATCCAGTATAAAACCTTTTAAAAACTTACTTAGAAGCTTCCAGTTTAGCACTGTTTTAAAGGTTACTGGAACACCCACTGCAAGTGGGAAATAGCAGACATTCCCCCTTCCTTTGCATATGAAAAGACTCTTTACACAAACAGGAGCAAGCTGGAGTAGGTATACATCAGTATTTTCCGAAAACTTTGGGGCTTGGTTAGGAGTCTGAAAATCAGAGCAATGTTATTTAAAAATAAACAAAACTATCAATTTTTTTAAAAAATTTTTTTAAAACTGTATAGGCTATCTACAAAACATTTATGCAAAGAAAAATCTAGTGTATAATGTACCTTTAAAGGAACAGCCTACTTGAAAATTGTTACTGTTTAAAAAGATAGAGAATCCCTTTATTACCCATTTCCCAGTTTTGCATTACCAACACTGTTATGTCAATGTTCTTTTTATCTCTATGATTACTTGTATTTAAGCCCCTGCAAACTATCCCTTATCTCTATGCTTTTTTCAATCTTGGTTTTTAGCCAAACAGTACTTGTTCTTGTATAACCATTATCTTTCTCCACAGGAGTAAGCACAATGTTATCTATATAGCACACATGAACTATCACTGTTTGGCTGTTGTGCAAGATGGCGGTCTGTAGGGGGCACAAAAACACTTAGTTTGAATTTGAAATGAGTAGTAGATTTCTTTATGACAAATTTTAAAGTTAAGGGACAGTCTACTCCAGATAATCCCTAACCAACATGGTTATATTAATATACGTTTTACCTCTGTGATTACCTTGTATCTTTTAACAGACTTGCATTTTAGCCAATCAGTGCCCTCTCATAAGTAACTCCATGGGCATGAGCACAATGTTATTTATATGGCTACATGAACTAACATCCTCTAGGCTTAGAAATTATCATATGAACCTACCTAGGTTTAGCTTTCAACTAACCAACCAAGAGAACAAAGCAAAGTTGATGATAAAAGTAAACTCAAAAGTTGTTTAAAGTTACATGTCCTATCTGAATCATGAAAGTTTAATTTTGACTAGACTGTCCCTTTAGTTATATTAAAGGAGTATCCCAGTAATCCCCTTTAAGAAAAATATACATTCTACTGACTCAACAGAAAATAGGGCTGGTCTTCATATTTTTCCAGGGCTGCTTTTTATCCCCAGTCCGGCCCTGGTTATAGATTCTGCAAGACCAACTCCAGCCTTTTTAAAGGTTAAATTACAGGACAATTTATTAAATAATTAAAGTACATTGCAAAGTTGTTTAATATACACAATTAAATATTTTATGGTTAATTTAAAGGGACACTGTTTTTCTTTCGTTATTCAGATAGAGCATGCAATTTTAAGCAACTTTCTAATTTACTCCTATTATTTTTCTTCGTTCTCTTGATATCTTTATTTGAAAAAGAAGGCATCTAAACGAAGGAGCCAGACAATTTTTGGTTCATACCCTGGACAGCACTTGTTTATTGGTGGATGAATTTATCCACTAATCAGCAAGAACAACCCAGGTTGTTCACCAAAAATGGGCCAGCATCTAAACGTACAATCTTGGTTTTCAAATAAAGATACCAAGAGAATGAAGAAAATGTGATAATAGGAGTAAATTAGAAAGTTGTTTAAAATTGCATGCTCTATCTGAATCACGAAAGAAAAACATTTGGTTTCAGTGTTCCTTTAATTTAGAATTACATCTCTCTTCACAGAAAAAAAATATATCTCAAACTATAAAGTTAAAATAAAAATTAACTGGGGGCGGAGCCAACTGCCAAGCTGACTGGTCGCATGCAGCAAGAGCTCCAGCTCTTAATATTGTTGTAGGGGGCTTATTGTTAACTTTTCTAAAGCCTAAAATACTCACTAAGGTGTCCTGCAAACTCACTTTAGAGACTAAATAATGATTTGGGCTTGGCGGTAGAAGAAGGGAACTTTACTTCGATCTACATATCTTGAGACTGCCACGAGATCACAGTGCTCAGATACAAATTTTGAAACAAATAAAAGATGTGAAGAGAGGCTCCTGGACTATCGCAATCTCTCCCATAAAACTGATAGCACTTACAGAAAGAAATAAAACATTAAAAGGGAAGGAAAAATTACGCTTGTAGCTAACGAAGACAACTTTTACAATACGGTGCAGTCCCTGCTCGTAAATCTATCATGGAGGAAAACTTCAATGAACTCATAGCGCTCTTGAAGCCAGCTACACATGATCTTGCTGCTGGACATATACCATCGGCTGAGAAGTTAGCTGTGCCGGAGCAGACCCCAAGTCGGCACATACTCTACCTGCCATAAGAACAGTTCATGAGGTTCACACTCTGGACAGGTCCCGACAGTGCAAAGCTGATTACCCAGAATTTACAGGACCTCAGGAACTACTAGACCCGATGCATTACTCTACCTGTCACATGAATACCTTACTTGACCTCGTAGGTCCCTTGCTGCCAGCCGGGCTTTCAGAACTCTCTTCTGTGGATGCCAGAACCTTACCTAGGATGACATTAAGCTGCCACACTTGTCTCCGCTCTTTGTTACACGTGGCTGGAATACAGTTGCATGCATACGCCTGGAGGCATTGTTTTCTGAACGGCCCTGAATTCCGACTTATACGTTACCCCACTACATCTGTGACCAGGCGTTTAGGGATCGGTTAATTAAGTGGTCACTCTCACACATGGCCCCTGCAGGCATAGCTGTGTAAGATATACATACCCCTCTTGTACCTCCCAATGACGACTCCTTAGTCAGAAGTGTATATGTTTTGGGGAACAAATTAACTTGCATAGCCGATGTGTGGTAAAGTCATTTACAAGACACTACAGGGAGTGCAGAATTATTAGGCAAGTTGTATTTTTGAGGATTAATTTTATTATTGAACAACAACCATGTTCTCAATGAACCCAAAAAACTCATTAACCCCTTAAGGACCAGCGACGTACCCTGTATGTCGCTGGCCTTTTTTTGGGACTTGATTGTTTTATAGCGCGGTCTTGCCACCAGCGTTGAGACTGCTCTATTCCACAAAGCCTGCTGGAGGGAGTGCATTAATAGCGTGTTCTTGCTAGACTTGTGCTATTATGTCCTGAAAAAACCCTTAACAACCAGTGACATACAGGGTACATTGTGGTCATTAAGGGGTTAATATCAAAGCTGAATAGTTTTGGAAGTAGTTTTTAGTTTGTTTTTAGTTATAGCTATTTTAGGGGGATATCTGTGTGTGCAGGTGACTATTACTGTGCATAATTATTAGGCAACTTAACAAAAAACAAATATATACCCATTTCAATTATTTATTTTTACCAGTGAAACCAATATAACATCTCAACATTCACAAATATACATTTCTGACATTCAAAAACAAAACAAAAACAAATCAGTGACCAATATAGCCACCTTTCTTTGCAAGGACACTCAAAAGCCTGCCATCCATGGATTCTGTCAGTGTTTTGATCTGTTCACCATCAACATTGCGTGCAGCAGCAACCACAGCCTCCCAGACACTGTTCAGAGAGGTGTACTGTTTTCCCTCCTTGTAAATCTCACATTTGATGATGGACCACAGATTCTCAATGGGGTTCAGATCAGGTGAACAAGGAGGCCATGTCATTAGATTTTCTTCTTTTATACCCTTTCTTGCCAGCCACGCTGTGGAGTACTTGGACGCATGTGATGGAGCATTGTCCTGCATGAAAATCATGTTTTTCTTGAAGGATGCAGACTTCTTCCTGTACCACTGCTTGAAGAAGGTGTCTTCCAGAAACTGGCAGTAGGACTGGGAGTTGAGCTTGACTCCATCCTCAACCCGAAAAGGCCCCACAAGCTCATCTTTGATGATACCAGCCCAAACCAGTACTCCACCTCCACCTTGCTGGCGTCTGAGTCGGACTGGAGCTCTCTGCCCTTTACCAATCCAGCCACGGGCCCATCCATCTGGCCCATCAAGACTCACTCTCATTTCATCAGTCCATAAAACCTTAGAAAAATCAGTCTTGAGATATTTCTTGGCCCAGTCTTGACGTTTCAGCTTGTGTGTCTTGTTCAGTGGTGGTCGTCTTTCAGCCTTTCTTACCTTGGCCATGTCTCTGAGTATTGCACACCTTGTGCTTTTGGGCACTCCAGTGATGTTGCAGCTCTGAAATATGGCCAAACTGGTGGCAAGTGGCATCTTGGCAGCTGCACGCTTGACTTTTCTCAGTTCATGGGCAGTTATTTTGCGCCTTGATTTTTCCACACGCTTCTTGCGACCCTGTTGACTATTTTGAATGAAACGCTTGATTGTTCGATGATCACGCTTCAGAAGCTTTGCAACGTTAAGAGTGCTGCATCCCTCTGCAAGATATCTCACTA
Source organism: Bombina bombina (assembly GCF_027579735.1). Classification (NCBI taxonomy): domain Eukaryota; kingdom Metazoa; phylum Chordata; class Amphibia; order Anura; family Bombinatoridae; genus Bombina; species Bombina bombina. Next base: position 174,034,321 of record NC_069507.1, read on the forward strand.
TTTTTGACTTTTCTGAGCCTGTCAAGTCCTTCTTTTGACCCATTTTGCCAAAGGAAAGGAAGTTGCCTAATAATTATGCACACCTGATATAGGGTGTTGAGGTCATTAGACCACACCCCTTCTCATTACAGAGATGCACATCACCTAATATGCTTAATTGGTAGTAGGCTTTCGAGCCTATACAGCTTGGAGTAAGACAACATGCATAAAGAGGATGATGTGGTCAAAATACTCATTTGCCTAATAATTCTGCACTCCCTGTAGTTAGAAGGCTAGCTTTCTCTTCACCTAAATATTTTTGACGTGGGTATAATTTGAGGCGATGCGGCCGACTCGCTAGTAGGTGAGGGCATCGCAGCCAAAGTTCTATATGAAGGTGTCCGAATTCCGGAGGAGGTAAGGAAACACCGACATTTTGAATGAGTTGTAACTTGTGGTTAATCTGCAGCAGTGGCCTCACGATATGACTTTGACCTCTCTGGACATTCGGACGAAAGTGGGCTAATTACAGATATGGTTGATGTGATCTTGTACCTCTTGTCACACTTGACTCCTCTATCAGTTATACGCTCTGGCTGCAGCAGACCTTACAAATCCGTGCTAAACAGCTTTTGACAATAGCGATCTGAAACATTACATGTATATCCAATTTACACTATGCCCCGATCTGGAACATTTGTCTCCACATTGCTTCATCTCAGGATGGGAAAATACTAATTGTTTAAAAGGCTTAACCTATCCTATGTGTGACTCGGACATTACCTTTTATAAGGCAGCCCTTCATTATATCGTTTGGTGTGCGTTAGTATTAGATTGTAATTGCTCATAACTCTTCAGACACCAAAGTACAATTTTACCTTGTCAGGTAATATACATGTTTTACCTACCAAAAGTTCATGTAAAGATATATTTGTGATATGACTAGGTAATCTGTATGTATAACAGTATAGCTTTCTTTTTTATTGTTCTGGGGGAATTGTTCTAATGAGTTTGAAGTTGTCTGCAATGTAAACTTTTACATGAATACTATATTTTGAATGTGGTAAGTTTGCAGGCTCCCAGCTAGTTTATGAATAATGTATATAACATTTTATATTCTACGTGACTCAGGGTCATATATGTCATTTTACATGTCTAACTCACAATAGCATAGAAATTACATATCTAAGTGATAATATTTAACAGTATTGCCTCTCCCTATCAATTGCTATGTTATAATCCTTGCTATAAGGTTTTATGACCCTGTACTATTGCACAACTCGGATGCATTTATTTGTACAATAGCTTGACTATCTCTCATCACTATAAGGTACACAGTTATCCTCAAATATCTTGCATCTCCTTAAAGCTGTGAAAGGTGTTTATTCCAGGGGTTGTGACCCTTCTATATTGGTGTTATCATTATTCCATATTGATTACCTGCTAGTCAAACATATTATATATAATGGCAGTTAGCGGTATTCTTTATGTCTCTTGTTGTGTGATTTTTGCTACTCTGTTTTGGCTATCTCATCTGATAATATTTTCCCTACTGCAGGTTCTCAGAAATATATTATTTCTATATTTAGCTAGCCATTTAGCTCATGTTGATGATACTAGTTATATTGTGGCAAAGTCAGATATCCGCGTGCACATATTTTCTGTTATCATGACAATGATTTCTTTCTCTCTAGCTACGAGATGTGGGTATTACTACTTGTATATATGTTTATTAATTGTCTACCTACTCCAACGACCTGAGTACAACGCACTATTTACTATATATATTGATAGGTCTTGGTTGAAACTACTATAGATAAATCCAGTATATATCCCTAGTCTTATATCAACTTGCATGTCAGCCCCAAACTTCCCCATGGGGCACTATCACTTAAGTGTTTATAAATTTTAAGCATACCAATGCCATGGGACTCTTACCGATATCTTGCCTGATATTTGCCCCCCAGACAATAAGATTTTATATCTAACCATTGTTCACAAGTGTTACTTCTATGTGGCTCCGCCCTCCATCTCCCCCCCCCCATTTAATAAGCGGCGCTCGCCCGCTGAAATTCCTTCCCCCCATATAACATTTGTACTATATGCTACCCTTAGGCCCTACAGAGGCCGCAGATCTGACTATCATATGTTATTCCATTCCCTTATAGCTAATGGGTCCATGAGAGGCCTTCAAACTAGTCAGCCAGTCTTGCTAATATATCCATAAAAACTCGAGGTTTAAGAAGCTAAGTTGCTGTCAGGCATTGCTGTACTTTTTGATGTTTTTGATTCTTATTGCCTTTATATATTCGACAATGTTTATTGACAAATTATTTAAGTGCATTCATTGTTGCATACTTATCATTTTATGTTGTTTTCTCACTGCATAACCTCAATAAAAAAATAAAAAAATGAAGTGACTATAAAATCCATGCTTACTAATGTATATGCATGTCTAGGTTTAGCTTCTAGTAGTGCATTGCTACAACAAAATGTGCCTAGGTATGGTCTTTAATAAAAGCTACAAAGAAAACAAAGGGATATGAAACCCCAACATTTTATTTTGTGGTTCAGACAGAGCATACAATGTGTTTTTTTAAAAAGATCCCAATTTACTTCTACTGTCAAATTTATTCTTTGTTAAAGCAATACCTAGTTAGGCAACCGGAGAACTTCATAGCAGGAAATAGTGCTGCCCTCTAATGGTCTTGCAAATAGATAACATTTTTGCAAAACTGCTGCCATATAGTGCTACAGAAATGGGCAGGCTCCTGAGATTATATCCCTGCTTTTCAACAAAAGATACCAAAAGAACAAAGAACATTTATAAGATATAGAAGAATATTAGAAAGTTGTTTAACCCCTTAAGGACTGGAATTTCATACTAAAACTTGCCCAAAAGATCATAGCATTTCTATCAATCCACAGAAAAAGAGCCTTGTTTTTTTATTTATTTCCCTATATATATTTTTAGTAGACAACCTAAGGTATTGATCTAGGCCCATTTTTGTATATTTCATGCCACCTTTTCACTGCCAAATGCGATCAAATTAAAAGCATTGTTAACTTTTTCACAAACTTTGGGTTTCTCACTGAAATTATTTACACACTGCTTATGCAGTCATAACACAAATGGATGTAAAAGCTTCTCTAGGATCCCCTTTGTTTAGAAATAGCAGACATACAAGGCTTTGCCTTTGGTTTTTGGTAATTAGAAAGCCACTAATTGCAGCTGCGCACTGCACTTCTATTATTCCTGGCAGTGAAGAGATTAATTGGGTAGCTTGTAAGGTTAAGTTTAGCTGTAGTGTACAGATTATCCTCCCACCTGAAACCTCCCACCCCGTACCTGATATCCCTCCTAAATAGCTCTCTTCCATCACCCACTACTGGTCACCACATCTTAGGTACTAACAGACAGTCTGCCAATATGACGTTTTAGGACATTTTTTTTTTTTTTAATGTAGTATTCCCCCTTGCCCTCCCTGATCCCTACCAAACAGCTCTCTAACCCTCCCCTCTAGTGTCCACCATCTTAGGTATTGGCAGCTATCTGCTAGTACCCAGTTTATATAAATTTATTTTTTTATTTTAAATTCTGTAGTGTAGCAGCACATTTTCTGTAGGTAGAGCTACCAGTTGTGCTCTATAAAAATACCGGATGACCTATAGGTGACTGGACACGGGACGTAGCTGGGTTCACACAAGGTCCCTCCAAAAGCTCAACCTTAGCCCCCACCTTGATCCCAACACATATATTTTTCACAACTAAGCAGTCATTGTATCCCCTTGGTTGCCAGTAACACATGTACATAGTAGTGATGTAACCCCCTTGGCTGCCAGAGGCAAACACCCAGCAATGATCGAACACCCCCATGGTTGCCTGTAACAAATATAATAGAAAATGCACAGTTACTTCTTTTTGAACCATATTTCAAATGCATAAAGGCCTAGAAGGCCCTTTACATTTAGCTGACAGGGGTCTTTAAGTGCCCAGTATCTTTGTACAGACTGCAGTGGACAGGCTGATAAAATACAGGATAGCCTATTTGTATGGTTCAGATTAACTATAATTAATATAAAATTGATACATACATAAAGGCTTCTAAATGTGGGGACTCTACTATTAAATAATGACAGACCTAGCGCTTGTAGTTTCTTACCTACACTGCACAATTACATATGCTAATTAGTATGGCTGGTAACCCCAGAAGTAATCACATGACATGATCCTGAGGATCAGTCATAGTTCTGTAGATATTACCAGACCAAAGCAGTTCATGTCATTGTAATAATCTATTCCCAACACATAAGCACTGGAAACTCAGGATTTATAATGGGAGTTTTGTTAGAACTTAAAGGGACAGTAAACACCTTGTATTTATAAGACACTTTTATTACCATCCTACAGAATAACATATCAGCCAAGTTTAAACATTTGTTTAATAAAATAAAATCCTGTTTACTGCTATTGGTTTTCAATAGAAAAACCGCAACCAATACTCTCCTTATTTAGAAGAGCCAAATAAGTTTGAGTCGGCAGACAACAAGGCTAATCATTGCCATTAAGTTACTATAAAGTGAATTGTTTTGCAGTTGTTATCTATTAAAGCCAATTAGGAAAATATTTGATGCAGAGTTGGCTCTTAAAAGTCAGCAGGATGCAGTTCCAGATCAATGTCCAATTATCAGAGCTAAATAACATGAAAGGGGCAAAATAAATAATGAGTATATTACAAAGTTGTTTTATTATGCATAATTAAACATCTTATGTTAAAGCTACACTAATAACATAACTAAAGGCAAAACTGACATCTAATAATGTGATGCCTGGTTGTCATGGTGACAGTCAGTGGCTTATGTGATGCAGCAGTTATGTCACAAAACCAACTGACAACACAAAGCCACCTTCCTCATAACTGCTGCTCACTTTTCTAGACTTACCAGACTGTTCCTGCTGAGCTTCAGTAATCCCTGATATGTAAATATTAGTTATCTAATATCTTTATTTCACAGCTAGCACATTACAGTACTAGTGCTTTACAGCCACAGCTCTGAATATGTGCTGGTATGAAGAACAGTGACTGCCTCTAACACAATGCAAATGGCATCCGGTGGGAGCTGCAGGTATGAACACCAATTACTACAGGTAGTGTTACCATGATCACCACCACTCATTAACTGAGTAATACTAAGTCATCTTTATATACATTGTAAAATAATACAGATAAATGACAGAAGTAATCTAAACTTTAAACTTTGTAGCTTCCTATGGGCACCAGTACTCTAAGACAAAATATAGCATACAAACTGTACATACTAATGATCAATATTATCTTTACACCTTTATTTAAAAATACATATAATTTAATAAATATTTTAATTTTTAAAGTAATTATTTTAAACATATAGCATTATAAGTATTATAGCCAAAACTGTAGGACACACCAATGCCTTTCTGTGCTTCCTCTACATATCTTTATAAGTCTTGCAGCTGGCAGTAAAGGCTTTAAACCAGCTTTAAGGATAGTAAAAATTATTGTCATCATTAGTCTGCAAATGCTCTAAAGCAAGGACTTCTAGTAAAGGCCTAGAATATAAACCCCATAGCATGGGTCTGCAATTTATACGCTGCAAACTCACTGGTGATGAGCATCTGGCCAGAAGTATACGCGCTGATGGCAGATATCCTCACGCTGCAAACTCACTGGTGCTGGGACCTTCATTAAACACTGTACTGTAAGGTGCAGCATCTGATGCAGCAGTTTGTTCTGCTTGACCCGGATGAAGAGAAGACAACTGGCGATCTGAAATAAATTCAGATCAGACTGATGCGCATCTGGCACCAATATTCACGCTGATGACAGATGTCTTCATGTTGCAAACTCACAGGTGCTGGGACCCACATTAAACACTGTACTGTAAGGTGCAGCATCTGATGCAATGGTTTGTTCTGCTTGACTCGGATGAAAAAACGATTACTGGAGATCTGAAATAAATTCAGATCAGACTGATGCGCATCTGGCCAGCAGTATTCATGCTGATGGCAGATATTCTTCAAGGATTTTTATATTACTAAACTGTGAGTATCTAAGGTAAGATTTTCTGAGATTAACAAGTTTGTAAGCTCTATGAGCATCTCATTACCACACTACATTGTAAATACAGATCCTGCTCCAAGAGCCCACAGACATGTGCAGTGAAGTCAGATAATTTCTCAAATTTCTCTTCACATCCCTTTACTTTCCCATTTTATAAAAATCTTTAGCTTTAATTTAGTTTTGTATGTTTAAAGCTTTCTGTACTTTTCAAGGCTTCTTGATATAAGATATACAAATTATTTCTGTGACACTAGAACTTGAATCATAAAACCAACAATAAAGCATAAGTACACTTACACTGCTGTACCTTTAATAAACTGATATTAAATCAAATTGAATAGCTTAAATCCACTCTCACTGCATATATCTGTATAATGTAATAATGTTAAGGATCTTGGTGACAAAAATACAATTATATGATTAATATGTTTGCACTTATATCCTCAATGCAATGCCTTGACGTAGGGACACTAATAATACTACTAGGTTATAAGCACCTTGCAGCTGGTTTAACATTTTATCTGAGAAAGACAGCACCCTGGAACAAAGACTACTGTGACACTAAACTTGAATGTCTACAGTCACCGTGGGACAAGTACTACTGTTGAATTTGTGAAGCAGAGAGTCCTACTGAAGCACACGATTTGATTCGCCATGGGATGGTCCTGTATTTTATACCTCAGATTAGAAACTGAGAAAATACTGCATTATAAGGCACAGTTTGTCATGCACCTATTTTCTTGCATTGAATGAAAAATCCTTACAAGATGTGCATAGACTGATCCATATCTGGCAAGCAGTGTAACAAAGACTGGGATACTCTATGGCAGTGGCAGGAAGATTGAAGATTTCAGAGGGACTAGTATTATATCACATGCTGAGTGCAATCTTACATCAGGGATTTCTTATATTTCTCTACACTACATAACCCAGAGGTAAGTTCTCCTTAAATACAAGATTGTAAGCTCTTTGAGCAAAGTATTGAAACACTAGATTGTAAGCTCCTTGGAACATGGTCTGCACTTACACCCATGTAAATCCTTTAGAGCAGGGACTCCTATTGTACCAAATAAATGTATTGTTGTTAATAGAGTGAGATAAACCCTCCATTTAATTAATTCAGCAAGGAATAAATATACAATGGATAGAATATAAAAATTATACCACAGAGTGTATTACTAATTCAAAATGCATTTTTAATATGGCACCCCTTATGCTCCTGTCAGTTTAAACCAGTAGTGTAGCAAACGGTGAAATACATGAGGCTTAAATAACACAGCATCAACCATAGGCAGCCTGTTTCGCTACTTTGGGACTCTTTCTTACTCAAGTCATTATGGTTGATGCTGATGTCCTCTAGTATTCCACCCTTTGCTATAGGGTTGCCCATTATATTGAAATGGATTTTAAATTATATGTGTTGCAATTTTGCACAGATAAGTATATTTGTTTTTTGCAAAGATTATTACAATGGAGGGATGAGCCCCAAGCGGGCCAAACAGGCTGTCTATGGTTGGTGCTGCTGTTCTGCTCAAGCATTCATTTCATGCTTTGTAAGTGTGGTTATGCAAATTAATGTAATCATCAGCGAAACTGGCATATAGCCGTAAACCTAAAATCAATGCTTGAGTCCAATAACATAGCACCTACATCATACTGAAGAGCCCCAACAAGGGCGAAACAACCTACTTATAGTGAAAAAAACACTTTATATTTGTAGTATTACAATATATTATTTCCCTGCAAGACACCACTCTTTTTGTACTGGGTTTATATGTAACCAGAACTACTATAGAATAATAAGGCTTCTATATATCATAAGATTCGAGATTTTGCCTGATTTCCAAGTGCCCTTGACTTTTTTAAAGGGTTCCTACCTAAAACTATTAAATGATCAGATGTTCTACACATATCTGCAATAAATATATTTGGATATTTATATATGAGGACACAAAGAATATCTGTTAATGATAGCATCAATTGGATCACCCGAAAACCCCTAGCAACTATGTCCATACTTATTTCAGTGCAGGCCTCCATTTCACAAGTTGCCTACTTGCCTCATTTGTCAGTGCCAGTTTGTCAGTGGCTCATCATACTGTAACACACCTAGTAAAGAAGGCTTAATTACAGTACACTGAGAACTTGAAAACAGCCCTATTAATACTTAGAAATCGGCTATTTAGATATTTTAAGTTGCACTTTTGATATTAAATAGCTGATGTCAGATCAAAGTAATTGCTAAAGAAAGAGCATAACTACATTATTTGTTTAGAAACTTAATAATAATGTATTAATTTTTGCACGTCTAGTAAATTATTTATGCCTTGATAAAAAAAATAATGTTCTAATTCTTGAAAGCATTAATTGTTAAATGTTTGAAGTACACTACAGGTTACATACTATGCGACCTACTAAAGGGATATGAAACCTATTTTTGTTCTTTCAGGATTTAGATATAACATTACAGGCAATTTTAAATGATTTTCCAATTTACTCCTACTATCAAATGTGCTTAATTCCCTTGATATACTTTGCTGAATTCACAAAACACATCCACATTTAAAAGTACAGTTACACTCATAATAAAACTATCTGATAAAAAAATATTTTAAAAAAAATATTGCATTAAAATGTTATAACGGCTTAAAGATATGAGGTCTCGGGTGTTATACAAAAAATTTTTTGCAAAGGGCTTTAACATAGAGATACACATGTCTAAATATGTATATATGTGTATATATATATATATATATATATATATATTTATATGTGTATATATGTATTTACAGACATATAAACACTTAAATGCATATTATGATTTGCAAGTAGGACCAATGGCACCACAGAGGGCTCCTTTCCATTGAGCCGTAATTAGGTTTGCATGTGCTCGCAATCCGTTAAATAAGCTGTCAGAAGCAATTTAGTTCACCTACTGCTTCCAACGGCCGTTATAACTCAATTTCATCAACCGGACTCCGGCTGCCAAAAACATTATCATATCCCATACAAAGTATCAGAAGCCACTAATCTTTAAATAATACCAGGTTTCCAATGACCGCACAAACCATTAACACACTGTCAGAGGCTGCCGATACAGTATACAACAATTACACCCAGGTCAACTAGGTGTAAAACAGGAAAATGGTGCTTTTTGAGACCTTTTTCCCATTTTAATCTAACCCGACACGTCAAAACCCCTCTATCCGCCATCCCCCCATCCCAACTTATAATAAATGGATTAACCCCTAAACTGCCAACCCCCCACATTGCAAAGTACCTATTTAAACTATTAACCCCTAGTCCACCATTCCCCCACAACGCAAACTACCTAGTTAAACTATTAACCCCTAATCCGCCATGCCCCCACATGGCAACTAACAATAAAATGTATTAACCTCTAAACCGACATTCCCCCACATCGCAATCTAGCTATTAAAACTATTAACCCCTACTCCGCCATGCCCCCACATTGCAATCTACCTATTTAAACTATTAACCCCTAATCTGCCATGCCCCCCACATCGCAATCTAGCTATTTAAACTATTTTCCCCTAATCCGCCATGCCACCACATCGCAATCTAGCTTTTTAAACTATTAACCCCAATCCGCCATTCCCCCTCAATGCAAATAACTAATCACTAAGCCCCCTAACCTAACACCACCTAAATTAACCCCCATTACATACACTTAAAAAATCCTAAATTACAATTAAAATAAAAAATCCGAAATTACAATTAAAAAAATGTATATTATATTTATTTTTTGAATAAAGCAGTTAAGGTCAACAAAGAGATCAAACACTTTATGTGTATTGGAAGGGCTAAAGGATAAACCTCTGCCCAAATATCTAATCTCATCTTCGGTGAGGTGATGAGAAGATAGTTTATAGATGCCCTTACTTAGTGTATGTAATCTTTCTTCTCTGGTGGCTCTATTTATTCCCCTGCGTCTTCTCCTACGTATACCCTTTTGTTTTTTTGGTGATAGTGTGGGGTTCTGGTCATTAATGGTTCTAGATATTGGGCTATTTTCAGTAGAGTATATTTTTATTTGTGGCCTCTGTCTAAAAAAGATTAATTATCTGTCTGTCCATTATTAGATCTATCTAACATTAATTTAAAATTAAACCTAAGAATAAATTACAATAATTAAATCTAAAATTACAAAAAATAAAAAAAGTCTAAAATTACAGAAAAAAATAAACCAAATTATCCAAAGTATAAAAACTAAACCTAATCTAATACCACTATAAAATAAAAAGCCCCCCAAAATAAAAACTTCCCCTAATCTAAGACTAAACTACCAATAGCCCTTAAAGGGGCCTTTTGTAGGGTATTGCGCTAAAACGATCAGCTCTTTTACCTAATAATAAAAATTAACCCCTAACAGTAAACTCCCCAACCCACCAAACCCAAAATAATAAAAACTAACACTTAAAAAAAAAACTAAGCTACCCATTGCTCTTAAAAGGGCATTTGTATGGGCATTGCCCTTAAAAGGGCATTTGTATGGGCATTGCCCTTAAAAGGGAATTTGTATGGGCATTGCCCTTAAAAGGGCATTTGTATGGGCATTGCCCTTAAAAGGGCATTTAGCTCTTTTGTGCCCATTAAAATTACAAAGTCCTAATCTAAAAAAAAACACCCTAAAAATTAAAATAAAACCGGTCTAGCCCCCAAATATGTACTCACTTTTCCTGAAGTCCAGAGGAGAGGGTCTTCTTCCAAGAGGCGATATCTTCATCCAGTGTGCGTCACCGGTCCTGTTCCGTGGTCACCTCCGCTCCACGTCACCTTGGTCCGGGATGTATCGCCACCTGGAAGAAGACCTTCTCTGCCGGACTTCAGGAATGGCGAGCACCTATTTGGGAGTTAGAATGCCCTTTTAAGGGTAAAGCCCATTCAAATGCCCTTTTAAGGGCAATGGGCAGCTTAGGTTTTTCTTAGTGTTAGGTTTTATTATTTTGGGGGGGTTTGGTGGGTTGGGGGGATTCCTGTTAGGGGCTAATTTTTATTTTTAGGTTTAAGAGCTGATCGCTTAGGGCTATGCCCTACAAAAGGCCCTTTTAAGGGCTATTGGTAGCCTTACATTAGGGGTGTTTTTATTTTGGAGGGGCTTTTTTATTTTTATAGGGGCATTAGATTAGGTTTAATTTATTATTTTGGATCATTTGGTTTATTTTTTCTATAATTTTAGACTTTTTTATTTTTTGTAATTTTAGATTTAATTATTGTAATTTAATCTTACGTTTAATTTTTAAATTAATGTTAGATAGATCTAATAATGGACAGACAGATAATGAATCTTTTTTAGACAGAGGCCACAAATAAAAATATACTCTACTGAAAATAGCCCAATATCTAGAACCATTAATGACCAGAACCCCACACTATCACCAAAAAAACAAAAGGGTATACGTAGGAGAAGACGCAGCGGAATAAATAGAGCCACCAAAGAAGAAAGATTACATACACTAAGTAAGGGCATCTATAAACTATCTTCTCATCACCTCACCGAAGATGAGATTAGATATTTGGGCAGAGGTTTATCCTTTAGCCCTTCCAATACACATAAAGTGTTTGATCTCTTTGTTGACCTTAACTGCTTTATTCAAAAAATATCACTCCAAAAAAATTGCGGATAAAAAATTGAAAGATACATATACTATGGGGCCTATCTATCAAGCTCCGTATGGAGCTTGAGGGCCCGTGTTTCTAAAGACCGCTGCTCCATAACCTGTCCACCTGCTCTGAGGCGGCGGACAGACATTGTCGCAATTCAACCCAATCAAATCCGATCGGGTTGATTGACACCCCATGCTAGCGGCCGATTGGCCACATATCTGCAGGGGGCGGCGTTGCACCAGAAGTTCACAAGAGCTGCTGGTGCAATGCTGAATGCAGAGAGCGTATTGCTCTCTGCATTCAGCGAGGTCTGTCGGACAAAATCCGCAATGTCGGATCATGTCCGATAGGCCTTTCATAAATAGGCCCCTATACCTATACTTACCAAAAATATGCATAGTAGAATCAAGAATAATGTTATTTATAGTGACACCAATGATTTAAATGAATAAATATTTGATGGTTATATACACACAGATTTAAAAAACAAATCACAATTCATGCCCAAATTATCTGATCACACGCATATCAATTTATAAAACAGAATTAGTTCTTCAAGATTTCTCAAAATTACAAAAGAAGACCGATGGTAGACATAACTTAAAAAGTAACGAAAAACGAACATTGAATAAATTGAAAAATAACTCTGAGTTAGTCATAAGGCAGGCCGATAAGGGCGTGGGCATTATAGTCCAAGATTTTACAGATTATCTGAATGAGGCTAAGAGGATCTTGGACAACAAGGGCTATTAAAAAAAATTAAGTTTTGACCCCACCACTAACTATTTAAAAACCTTGACTTGAATAGTAAACCCTGGTTTTGGTAAGGGTATTTTGACTAATAACAAAAAAGATTATTTAATGCCCCAAAAAACAAACAGAGCATTTTTTATCACCTACATACAGTGCATAATAGAGGGATAGGGAGTCTCACTGACAATGCATCATCCTATGTAGATGCTTTTCTACAAAAATACGTGGTTACTCTTGAGTCTTATATAAAGGACTCTTCAGACCTATTTATAAAACTCAGCAGGTTGCCACCTACAAAACAAAAAATTTGGATATCTTGTGACGTAAGATCCTTATACTCTAATATCCCACACAATTTGGGACTACAAGCTATAAATGAATATCTAGAGAGGGATATATTCTTACCTCCCCTACAGAAACAATTCATTTTACAACTTATAGCCTTTATCTTACAACACAATTACCTTGTATTTCAGGAAGATTTTTATTTGCAGACAAGAGGTACGGCCATGGGCACCAGGTTTGCCCCGAGTTTTGCCAATATATATATATATATATATATATATATGGGACTATTTGAACAAATATATTTCTCAGTCCCAATTCGGGGCAAACCTGGTGTACTATGGCTGTTATATAGACAACCTCATTATAGTCTGGAATGGGGATTTGGAGTCTGCTAAATTGTTCACAGAACATATAAATAACAATGAAATGGGTTTGGAATTTACTAGTAATATACAACTACAGAAGATAATTTTCCTAGATCTCTGTCTTTCTTTTTCAAAAACAGATAGCTCCATTATTTCAACCAACCATTTTAAACCAGTGGACTGCAATAGATTATCACAGTGACAACTATGAGCCTTGGACACGCAATGTCCCATATAGACAGTTTAAAAGGCTGATGAGAAATTGCAGCCATATTACTGACTTTAAAACTCAAAGTTTAATACTAAAACAAAGGTTCTTTAAAAAAGGATACCTGTTGGAATTGGTTGAACAGAGCTATAAACGTGTTGAATCTGAAGATAGAGAATCATATTTTTATAAAAAAGAAAATATTAACCTTGATGAAGTGAGAGGTGAACAAACTAAGACAATGTTCATAACACAGTATAATTCTAATCACAAACACATTAACAAAATCCTAACTAAACACTGGGATATCCTCTGCAGAGATCCCATTTTGGGAAATGAACTCACAGAAAGACCTAGATGTGTGTATAGACAGACGTGCACCAACTTTGAAAAACATACTAGCTCCAAGCAAACTGGTAGTTAATAGAATTACAAAAGACACAAATCGTATTAGGAAGTTAAAAAATAATGGGATTTTTAAAGGTCTAACAAAGAATTGCCGTATGTGTAAATATTTTAAACAGGGCACTGACAATTTTCTGTCTTATACCACAAAAGTGAGTTATTCATTACAAAACAATGTGACATGTGACTCTACATATATAATATACTTGTTAACTTGCCAACTTTGAAAAATTCAATATGTTGGCCGAACGTGTAGAAAATAAGAGACAGGTGGAATGAACACTTTGGTAATATGAAAAATAACTACAAATTCCATAGTGTTCCTAGACATTGCAATCTGGTACACAGTGGAGACACAAACATTTTTAATATAATTCCAATTGAACATATACCAGCAACCCACTCATACAATAGATTCGATAGACTCAGGCAGAGGAAAAACCTTTTGGATCTTTAGATTAAATACCACTTTTCCTAAAGTTCTAAATATGAATGTGGATCTGGGGGCATTCCAATGATTTTATAGACATATAAGTCCGGATACACACAATCCGGACTTACATCAGTATAAGTTACATTAATTCATTTCATATCACTGATAATTTTCGTCTTTATTTATAATTTCACTATTAATTTTTATATTATTTACACCACATTTATATATCACTGATTTTCATCACATTGAACCAGTATATTACCCATACTTTATCATTGGATATATAATACCTGGAGTATACTAAATTCTAATACCAAAAGATACAATACCCATGGCTCAATGAAATTTTCATATTCAAATATGCACACGAATAATACCTGATTGATATTGTATATCATCAGGTAAGATTTTCTAAATGATTGCTATGTCACTGGGTGTATTTGTAACACATTTAGGGGTCTATTACATTATCGTATCCCATACTAAGTATCAGAATCCACTAATCTTTAAATTATACCAGGTTTCCAATGCCCGCGCAAACCGTTAATATACTGTCGGAGGCTGCCGATACAGTAACAACAATTACACCCAGCTCAACTAGATGTAAAAGTCATACGACACGTCAAAACCCCTCTATCCGCCATTCCCCCATCGCAATTTATAATAAAAGTAATAACACCTAAACGGCCAAACCCCACATTGCAAAGTACTTATTTAAACTATTAACCCCTAGTTGACCATTCCCACACAACACAATCTACCTATTTAAACTATTAACCCCTAATCCGCCATGCCCCCACATTGCAATCTAGCTATTTAAACTATTTACCCATAATCTGCCATGCCCCCACATCGCAATCTAGCTATTTAAACTATCAACCCTTAATCCGCCATGCCTCCACAACGCAAATAACTAATCACTAAGACACCTAACCTAACACCACCTAAATTAATCCCCTTTACATAAATTTAAAAAATTCTAAATTACAATTAAAATAAAAAATCCTAAATTACAATTAAAAAAATAAAAATTAAAAATCCTAACATTAATTTAAAAATTAAACCTTAGATTAAAATACAATAATTAAATCTAAAATTACAAAAAAAGTCTAAAATTACAGAAAAAAAATAAACCAAATTATCCAAAATAAAAAAAATTAAACCTAATCTAATACCCCTATAAAAATAAAAAAGCCCCCCCAAATAAAAACACCCCCTAATCTAAGACTAAACTATCAATAGCCCTTAAAGGGGCCTTTTGTAGGGCATTGCCCTAAAGTGATCAGCTCTTTTACCTAAGAATAAAAATTAACCCCTAACAGTAAACTCCCCAACTCACCAAACATCCCCAAAATAATAACACCTAACACTAAAAAAAAACTAAGCTACCCATTGCCCTTAAAAGGGGATTTGTATGGGCATTGCCCTTAAAAGGGCATTTAGCTCTTTTGTTCTCATTAAAATAACAAAGTAATAATCTAAAAAAAAAAACACCCCAAAAAATTAAAATAAAACCGAAGTCTAACCCCCAAATAGGTACTCACCGTTCCTGAATTCCGGCGGAGAAGGTCTTTTTCCAGGCAGGGATATCTTTATCCAGTGCGGGGACCTCTTCTATCTTCATGCAGGACCAAGGCGACACGGAGCGGAGGTGACCGCGGAACAGGACTGGTGACCGCAGAGCCATCCAGTGTGGAGCATCCTCTTTATATGATCACCGCCGCACACTGAAGATTTAATGCAAAATACCCTTTTAAAAATGACATACCTTGCATTCCTATTGGCTGATTGGATTCTTCAAATTCAAATCAGCCAATAGGATGAGAGCTACTGAAATCCTATTGGCTGTTCAAATCATATATGTTCCCTGTCACTTGCTGTTATAATCAAACACCTAACGCATGCGCATTAGGTACCTCTCAACCGCAACCCCCCCCCACAATAGTTAATAAATGTATTAACCCCTAATCCACCAACCCCCATATCACAAAGTATCCATTATTAGATCTATTTGCATAGACAGAAAAGGAGGGGGGTTTAATCTGGTACACAGTGGAGACACAAACATTTTTTATATAATTCCAATTGAACATATACCACCATACCACTCATACATAAGATTCAATAGACTCAGGAAGAGGGAAACCTCTTTGATCTTTAGATTAAATACCACTTTTCCTAAAGGTCTTATTTTGAATGTGGATCTGGCGGCCTTCCAATGATTATATAGACATATAAGTCCGGATATACACAATCCGGACTTACATCAGTATAAGTTACATTAATTCATTTCATATCACTGACAATTTTGTGTCTTTATTTATAATTGCACTATTCATTTTTACATTATTCACACCACAGTTACATACTGATTTTCATCACATTGAGCCAGTATATTACCCTTACTTTATCATTGGATATATAATACCTGGAGTATACTAAATCCTAATACCAAAAGATACAATTCCCATGGCTCAATGAAATTTCCATATTCAAATATGCACACAAATAATATCGGATTGATATTATATATATATATATATATATATATATATATATATATATATATATATATAACTTACTTACGAAATGCACGTATTAATCTATACACAATATAGTTAAGATTATTAGTATTTATTAGAAAAAAATGTCATCACTACTCACAATATTCCCTCAATTTGTTATACAAATATCACTATTTTCTTTATAAGTTTCTACATGCAGTTGTCTCTACTTTTGGCTGTATCAGCTACAAATCTTATTTTGTATTATATTCTGACATTCTACTTAGAAAGAATTTGCTGATTCGTATAAATTAACAGACTATATAGCTCCAGAGTTTAATCACTCCACACATCATCTACCAAAATTAGCCGCACATTGATTATCATCTTTTGATTCGCCATCTTAAGATACCACGTCACAGGGTTTGTTCACTTGCTCACTTTGTATAAATTACTTCACGCTACGATCATGCATAACAACTGTTTTTTGTTTATTTACTGGCCTGCACACGCACTTGCCGAGCCCATCTACCGACCAATCAAGTGACATTATGTTGGCCTGATATTGTGTGATTGGCTAACGGACACTCACGTCTACATACCAGTAACCAACAAAGGTTTGTGTACATCAGGTTGGGAACCTAAATACTTTTGGCAACATAGTATTAACGATGTTTTATACATTTTTATATATTTTACATAATTTTTTATGAGATGGAGTACATTGTATATGCACGCAATTATTGAAAGAAATGTTACATTATAGTTTAGGGTTTTTTTTGGCCACAGTGTTTTTATCTAAGCGCATGTATGGCGCGAATTTTAATGAGGGGGAGGGGGATGATTTTAATGTTTGTTTAATGTTATTGGATCCTTTCGTGTATAAAAGGCTTGCACAAATGCTGTTGTAATATCAGCCTGATGAAACAGTGTGATACTGTGAAACGCGTCACTGTTGATGTATTTTGATATATTAAATACGTTTTTATATCTAAACATCCTTTGCACATTTTATTGGATTTGGGACTGATGCAGTTAAATTAACCAACATCATACCAGAACTGGGATCCAGTTTCTATCGTTTGCCTTGGGAAGGAGATTTATCTTCCAGTTCCTGACACGACAGGCGAGTTAGCCAGACTACTCTTGTATATCTGGTCTGCACATATAGCACTTGGCAGTGCTTAAACAAATGTGAGTGAATGTCTATTCATTGTTTGTTGCTTCCATCTTTTTAGACTATACTACGCTTTGGGCGCCTTCTGTTGATTTGTCTCCCAAGATTTATCATTTGAAAGGCAATCACCTGCTCTTTTTTAAACAGTGGGGTATAAAGTTATAGAACTTTTAAAAAAATAAGAAAAATAAAACAAAAACACATTTTGGGCCAGATTACAAGTGGAGCCATATTTATCTCTTCCGCTTGAGCGCTAACTCCGCTAGAAGTAAGCTTTTTGCATATGTCGTGTAGTCCTTATTATTATAAGTGGAAAATAAAACAATTTTCACTTGTGCACTAACCCAATGCGCGTAAAAAGCTGAAGTTAGAATATCACGCTTGCAACAACGTATTCCCCCATAGAAGTCAATGGAGCGAAAAATGTGGGTAAAAAAACCTAATACCCTACTTGCGTGCAAACCCAATTGCATATTCTTAAGTGCGCTAACCCGACATGAAAATATGAATATTTCATATTCCAATGTTCTTCAGTTAGAAGAATATGTTCTATTTATTCATAAATACATATATATATACATAACTATATATATATATATAGATGATTATATATATGTATAGATATATACAGATATATATATAGGAATATCTATTTGAAAATACATAGAACATATTCCGCTATGTTAAGAACATTGCAATGTGAAATATTTAGAGTAAATACACAGTATAACATGTTATTAAATATGAATATTGTATAATATGTTTTTACATGCTATTTCTGGATACCTTACCAGTGGCTAATCCCTCTTTTGCCAATACAGTACCCCCAATCACTATTATTACATCCTTATCAGTAATAGCAGATGTATAGCAGATGTGGTCAGCTGGCTCCAAGCTGTGCATTGCTTCTCCTAAGCCTATCTAAGTATGTTTGTTAACAAAGGGTACTGAGAGAACAAAGTAAATTTGATAACAGAAGTAAATTGAAAATTCTCTTGAAATTGTATTATCTATTTGAAATTACAAAGTTTAATTTTTATTTTCATCTAACTTTAATTATAGCGTTTGTCCAAAACAAATCCACATCTAGACAATAGTCATTGGGGTCAACTTAACAAGCAGGGGATGCCGCATTGATGCCCCATCGTTTCTGATCTGCCAGAAACGGAAGTTATGAAGACCGTTGCTCCTTAAAGTGATGGTAAACTCTCCCCTTTTTAAAATCAGATCTGGAATGTAAGCGCTATTTTAGATGGAGTTTAATTCATTAGCTGTAATGAAGATGCAGTATAACATGCTTTTTAATATAGATATGAAATTCAAATACTGCATGCTCCTCCGCCCACTTCAAAAGTAAAATTTTCTGTGAGCTAACAGATTGAATTATTGTCCAATCAGCGCTCTCCCCATATGGCACTTTTGTTGTAGCTAGAGCATTGATTTGAGAGTAATTCAATCATTTAGCTGACAGGAAAATTGACTTTTGAAGTGGGTGGTGTAACGTGGGGTATTTGAATTTCATATCTATATTAATAACTAAGTTATAGCGCATCTTCATTGCACATGATGAATAAAACTCCTTCTAAAATAGCGCTTACATTCCAGATCTGATTTTAAAAAGGGGAGAGTTTATCATCACTTTAACTACTCCTTTTAGGTGGCGGCCCCTGCTAGCGGCTGATTGGACAACTTAGAAATTGCAAAGGATGACTTAGAAATTTGACTTTTTTCTTTTTTTAACATTGAGTAGATTAGTAACTTTTCCCTCTGGGCTTGCAGCTTTTGACCCCTGACTAGTAAACCATAGTGATATTTTTCCACCCCTGTATGTATGTATGTATGTATGTATGTATGTATGTATGTATGTATGTATGTATATATATATATATATATATATATATATATATATTATACATACATACATACATACACATACACAGTGAGGGAAAAAATTATTTGATCCCCTGCTGACTTTGTAAGTTTGCCCACTGACAAAGAAATGATCAGTCTATAATTTTAATGGTAGGTTTATTTGAACAGGGAGAGACAGAATAACAATATCCAGAAAAACGCATTTCAAACAAGTTATAAATTGATTTGCATTTTAATGAGTGAAATAAGTATTTGATCCCCAATGAATCAGCAAGATTTCTGGCTCCCCGGTGTCTTTTATACAGGTAGCGAGCTAATATTAGGATCACTCTATTAAAGGGAGTGCTCCTAATCTCAGCTTCCTAACCACAGAAGCAATCAATCAGAATCCAAACTCTCCACCGTGGTCAAGACCAAAGAGCTGTCCAAGAATGTCAGGTACAAGATTGTAGACCTACACAAGGCTGGAATGGGCTACAAGACCTTTGCCAAGCAGCTTGGTGAGAAGGTGACAACAGTTGGTGCGATTATTTGCAAATGGAAGAAACACAAAATAACTGTCAATCTCCCTCGGTCTGGGGCTCCATGCAAGATCTCACCTTGTGGTGTTTCAATGGTCATGAGAACGGTGAGGAATCAGCCCAGAACTACACAGGAGGATCCTGTCAATGATCTCAAGGCAGCTGGGACCATAATCATCAAGAAAACGATTGGTAACACACTACGCCGTGAAGGACTGAAATCCTACAGCGCCCGCAAGGTCCTCCTGCTCAAGAAAGCACATGTACAGGCCGGTCTGATGTTTGCCAATGAACATCTGAATGATTCAGAGGAGAACTGGGTGAAAGTGTTGTGGTCAGATGAGACCAAAATCAAGCTTTTTGGCATCAACTTAACTCGCCTTGTTTGGAGGAGGAGGAATGCTGCCTATGACCCCAAGAACACCATCCCCATTGTCAAACATGGAGGTGGAAACATTATGCTTTGTGGGTGTTTTTCTTCTAAAGGGACAGGACACCTTCAAAGCATCAAAGGGACGATGGACGGGGCCATGTACCATCAAATCTTGGGTGAGAACCTCCTTTCCTCAGCCAGGTCATTGAAAATGGGTCGTGGATGGGTATTCCAGCTTCAAAATGACCCAAAACACACGGCCAAGGCAACAAAGGAGTGGCTCAAGAAGAAGCACATTAAGGTCTCCAGACCTTAATCCCATAGAAAATCTGTGGAGGGAGCTGAAGGTTCAAGTTGCCAAACGTCAGCCTCGAAACCTTAATGACTTGGAGAGGATCTGCAAAGAGGAGCGGGACAAAGTACCTCCTGAGATGTGTGCAAACCTGGTGGCCAACTACAAGAAACATCTGACCTCTGTGATTGCCAACAAGGGTTTTCCCACCAAGTACTAAGTCATGTTTTGCAAAGGGGTCAAATACTTATTTCACTCATTAAAAGGCAAATCAATTTATAATTTTTTTAAATGCATTTTTTCTGGATTTTTTTGTTGTTATTCTGTCTCTCCATGTTCAAATAAACCTACCATTAAAATTATAGCCTGATAGCTTATTTGTCAGTGGGCAAACGGTACAAAATCAGCAGGGGATCAAATAATTTTCCCCTCACTGTATGTATATATATATATATATATATAAAAATAAATAAATATATATTACGCAGAATTCTATCAATTTTACACTGAAATTCTGGATTAACTCTATAATTGTATATTGATAAATGGCATTTTGTAGCATAAAGCTTTCTTTTTATCTAAATAAAAGCCCCTGTTGTATACGCTGACAGCTGTGAATGGGCTGGTATAGCTGTAATAAGAGACATATGACTTCTATAATAGTGATCAGAGCAGCTAATAAAGTCCGTGTGGGCATTATTTAGCCAAAATTGTTATACTTTGTGTTTTAACTTACTTCTCATAGTGGAAGAAGATACAGCTATATTTCTATCCTGAAACAGATTTTTATGGAGAGCAAAAAAATAAGCCATATAATTTCTTATATTCTAGTGTGCTGCAGCACGAGTCAGTATATGCATATATTATTCTCTTACTGTAACAGTTTACATTTTGCATTTAAATAGATGGTTAAAACTTTTTTTTTGTTTTGTACCTTGCCTTTAAAAGGACATTCCCTTATAGCATTTTTTACAACAAATTATTTTACTACATGTTTAAAGGAATAGTAAAGTCCAAATTAAACTTTCATGATTCAGATAGGGCGTGTCATTTTAAACAACTTTCTAATTTACCTTTATCATCAAAATTGCTTTGTTCTTTTGTTATTCTTAGTTGAAAGCTAAACCTAGGTAAGCTCATATGCTAATTTCTAAGCACTTGAAGGCCACCTCTTATCTGAATGCATTTGACAGTTCTTCAAAGCTATAGGGCATTAGTTCATGTGTTTCATATAGATTACATTGTGCTCACGCACGTGGAGTTATTTTAGAGTCTGCCCTTCTGGAACACCCCCATTTTACTTCAGATGAGGATGCACCCTGTGATCGGAGCATACTCCTACTCATGTGGCGTGGCACAGAAGCACAGCTTTAACTATGCATTTCACCACTTTGCTGGGGGAAAATAAAAGAATCTGTTAAAAAAAGTAATTCTATCCATTGATTGCAGAAATATATAAAATAGAACCTATAATGCTATCTAAATTTCTATTTTAATGCTGTTCTTGAAACCAAACATAATTAAAACATATAAAAACATTGATAGTCCAACCAAGTGATAAGTAATGAATATTGCTAGTAGCATTGGCAACGGCTGTAAGGTCACAAGAAGTAGCAGAGAGGAGTATTGCAGCGCTTTGTGGCTAAGTCAGCAGGTTTATTATATTTGCTTAAAGGGACACTGAACCCATTTTTTTTCTTTCATGATTCAGATAGAGCATGCCATTTTAAGCAACTTTCTAATTTACTCATATTATCAAATTTTCTTTATTCTCTTGGTATCTTTATTTGAAATGCAAAAATCTAAGTTTAGATGCCGGCCCATTTTTTGTGAACAACCTGGGTTGTCCTTGCTGATTGGTGGATAAATTAATCCACCAATCAAAAAGTGCTCTCCAGAGTCTGAACCCAAAAAAGCTTAGATGGCTTTTTTTTTTTAAATAAAGATAGCAAGAGAACGAAGAAAAAATGATAATAGGAGTAAACTAGAAAGTTGCTTAAAACTGCATGCTCTATCTGAATCACAAAATAAAACATTTAGGTTCAGTATCCCTTTAAAATGTGTATTTGCCAAATGTTTTAACAGACTTAAATTGTATTTTGCGCCACCTCTGTTTTGCATATTAAACTGTGTTAAAAGCTCTGAGTGATGATCATTATATTTTTAACAAATAATTTCTATATAAAGTTTTATGTTGAGCCTTGAGATTTGATACAAAGCTTTTTTACTACTAGAGCTTGGCTAAAAGCTTTCAAATGTGTAAATACCTTTCTAAGCAGAAATATAGCTGCATAATATAAAGAAAAGATACCTTTCATATCATTATAAGGGACATAGTCAGGGAAGCCTGTGACCCTTTCCAGCCCTTTGGTAACTTTGGGGATACTTTTTGGGGGCCCTTTAAGAAAACTGCCATTTGCTTAGTGCAAAAAGTGGTTCAGTAGGGGAGGCTCCGGTTAAGCAGGGGAACAGTATTTTATTAATTTATGATGCTTGGTGCAAACCAAAAGTGGTATTTTTTTTATTCCTTGTATCACAGGCTTTTCTCCCGGTGGTAGCTCTGCCCCCTCAGTATTCCCATGCTTTTTCTCCTCAATCCAGAGTCTCTAAAGTTAGAACTCATACTTTAACAGTATTAGGCTTGATTCAACCTTAATTTCAGTGCCTCTCAGTCCCAGGAAGGGGTGAGTACCCATAGAGGAGCTGCCAGGGGGTACTTAAGGGCTATTTAATATACATAAGGGTTGTAGTTGTTAAATCTGGGGATTTAACTCAGTCTCCTAGGATAAATGTGCAAAATAATTATTGTGCTGATTACCTAAAGGTTAAAATTTACATCCTCTAGGCAGGTTTTTTTATTATAATATGTACAATTATATATTGTACTGAACATGACATATTTTATCATTTCTTATAACTATCTGCGTAATTAATACATATTTATAAGTCAATAAAGCATTGTACTAGCATCATTGCCAGGGGATGTAAACAGTTTTTTCATGTTGGTCCGCAATTTATATACTTTGGAATTTTATTTGCATTAATGTACCTCATGTAAGTTATGTACACTATTATGATATACAAATTGCTAGCAGCTGTTTATGTTCATTGCATGTTCCGCATTCAGCGAGGTCTTGCGGACCTGATCCGCACTGTCGGATCAGGTCCGCAAGACCTTTAATAAATAGGCCCCATGATCTATGTGTATGCACATAAGTTTATCATACAGATATTGAACATTAATCATGAATATTTTCATTAACAATGTACATTGTGTATTTACTTTGTAAGTATACGCAGTCTCTGCTTATTCTGGACATGGATTTTCAGGTATCTACTGTGTACCTGTTGGTCTAGAAGTGCTGTTTCTCTAGTCAGTAAGACTACATGACAGACTAAAATATTTGCACATATATACTACATCTCATGTTTATGTCATGTACATATTTAATAAACTTTGTATAAACTTATGTGTAAGTTTCTACATTTTAGGATACATCAGGAAACATAGTTTGGATATCCAGACCGATTCTCTTTGTCCTTCAAGAGAGTACTCTTTGAAGCAGTCCTCCTTATTGACCAGCAGTCCTATCTAGATGTTGCCAATGGTCCTTCAGAGGTGGCAACCTTTATAAAAGGATTTGGAGGATAGGGGAATAATTAATCCCAGTACCTAAGTAATCTAAGGGTCAAGGGTTTTTACCCCCATATATTCATTGGCCAAAGGGATTTACAGTCCTGTCCTAGATTTAACATCCCTAACCATCCCATAACCTATAAAGTGAAAAAGTTATGGAGATTAGGCGCTTAATCTGCAAAAGGGATAAAGGTGTGTATGGAAGTCGTTAGCTAAATATGTAGAAAAAACTGGACCTTGGACAGAATAAGTGAAAAATTCTTCTACAATTTATTTTCAAAATAAAAACATGATAATACCAAGATAAAATAAATCACAATCCCTAAGTGTTGCAACACTATATCGATCAATTCATAAAATTTCTAAAATTCAGATATACATTTGTTTTATACACAAATAAAAGGATTTATCTGCTCTTTTGTATCCTTTGTTAAAAGAATATATTCTATCTAAAATCTTTGATTTCAACACAATTAATAATATTTGTCTCTTTTCGATATTTTATATCTATATTTCATCAACTTTAAAATTACAAATATGTAGCAAAAACTAACAATTAGTTAAAACAATTTAAATGCAAAACTGATTATAAATGGTGTCCCCACAATGGCTGTTTACTTATATTGGTTGTAATTTTTTGTATTTAAAAAGTTCATCAAAGCATTTGTAAGTAATTGGAGATAAATTACTGAGGGCTGTGTTCTTTATCCTTATGTTTATGTTGTGATATATTACGGTTTCACAGTTACCTCTTTGTATCCTCAGTAAGCTTAATTTGTAGAAAAGGAATGTTCCAAACAGTGTTTAGGGGTGATTTTCTTACCCTCTCTTGTGAGCTGTTACTACTCACGGCTTCCCAGCGGTTCCTATGTGTCCTCAGTTTGACTCTCAGACAAGGGGTTCCGGTAGGTAATTTTCTTTGTGTTACCTTGTCACTGGTCTTTGTAGAAGTGCTCTGATTACAGCACCAAACTGTAGACAATCCTTTTGTTTCTGTAACTTGCGCAAGTTAGCTTTTGTGTTTGTAGTTCCTCAATCTGCTGCACTTAAGTACTTCTGTACGCAGGAAAAAAACAGGCTTTTTCTTTCTTGGTGTTCACACAGATATCAACATGTTTCACCAGCAACCCTGGCTTTATCAAGATCTTGATAAAGCCAGGGTTGCTGGTGAAACATGTTGATATCTGTGTGAACACCAAGAAAGAAAAAGCCTGTTTTTTTCCTGCGTACAGAAGTACTTAAGTGCAGCAGATTGAGGAACTACAAACACAAAAGCTAACTTGCGCAAGTTACAGAAACAAAAGGATTGTCTACAGTTTGGTGCTGTAATCAGAGCACTTCTACAAAGACCAGTGACAAGGTAACACAAAGAAAATTACCTACCGGAACCCCTTGTCTGAGAGTCAAACTGAGGACACATAGGAACCGCTGGGAAGCCGTGAGTAGTAACAGCTCACAAGAGAGGGTAAGAAAATCACCCCTAAACACTGTTTGGAACATTCCTTTTCTACAAATTAAGCTCACTGAGGATACAAAGAGGTAACTGTGAAACCGTAATATATCACAACATAAACATAAGGATAAAGAACACAGCCCTCAGTAATTTATCTCCAATTACTTACAAATGCTTTGATGAACTTTTTAAATACAAAAAATTACAACCAATATAAGTAAACAGCCATTGTGGGGACACCATTTATAATCAGTTTTGCATTTAAATTGTTTTAACTAATTGTTAGTTTTTGCTACATATTTGTAATTTTAAAGTTGATGAAATATAGATATAAAATATCGAAAAGAGACAAATATTATTAATTGTGTTGAAATAAAAGAATATATTCTATCTAAAATCTTTGAACAAAGGATACAAAAGAGCAGATAAATCCTTTTATTTGTGTATAAAACAAATGTATATCTGAATTTTAGAAATTTTATGAATTGATCGATATAGTGTTGCAACACTTAGGGATTGTGATTTATTTTATCTTGGTATTATCATGTTTTTATTTTGAAAATAAATTGTAGAAGAATTTTTCACTTATTCTGTCCAAGGTCCAGTTTTTTCTACATATTTAGCTAACGACTTCCATACACACCTTTATCCCTTTTGCAGATTAAGCGCCTAATCTCCATAACTTTTTCACTTTATACACCTTTCTATCTGGGAAGTAGATAGTAGGAGAATAGGGCAAGGGATATTAACTCTTAAGCGCTAGTTTATTTAACCCCCTTTTTTTATCCCATAACCTATCCCATATTGGTCAGGATTTCATACTTGTATAATGGGAACATTCCTTAATGTTTTTTCCCTTAATCCAAAGGGTCAGTCTGTGGCTATTATAGACTTCAAGAATTCTTATCTGCACATCCCTACACACAGGGATCACTTTCAGTTCCTGAGGTTTGTATATCTGCAAAACACTGCCAATATGCCACTTTGTGTGGGATACAATCTTGCCGGTGATCAGAATCGGGACATTTAATTTGTTCCATATTTGAGGACATATTAGTGCAAGCTTATTTTTTGTCATTAACTATTGCTCATACTCACAAGCTTCTGTCTTCTTTCAAGACCATGGTTGGAATATCAATATACCTAAAGCTCATTATATCCTGCTATAAAGGGAAGCATTTATAGGAGTCATAATAGACTCAATCCTTATGCATCTACAGGGAGTGCAGAATTATTAGGCAAATGAGTATTTTGACCACATCATCCTCTTTATGCATGTTGTCTTACTCCAAGCTGTATAGGCTCGAAAGCCTACTACCAATTAAGCATATTAGGTGATGTGCATCTCTGTAATGAGAAGGGGTGTGGTCCAATGACATCAACACCCTATATCAGGTGTGCATAATTATTAGGCAACTTCCTTTCCTTTGGCAAAATGGGTCAAAAGAAGGACTTGACAGGCTCAGAAAAGTCAAAAATAGTGAGATATCTTGCAGAGGGATGCATCACTCTTAAAATTGCAAAGCTTCTGAAGCGTGATCATCGAACAATCAAGCGTTTCATTCAAAATAGTCAACAGGGTCGCAAGAAGCGTGTGGAAAAACCAAGACGCAAAATAACTGCCCATGAACTGAGAAAAGTCAAGCGTGCAGCTGCCAAGATGCCACTTGCCCCCAGTTTGGCCATATTTCAGAGCTGCAACATCACTGGAGTGCCCAAAAGCACAAGGTGTGCAATACTCAGAGACATGGCCAAGGTAAGAAAGGCTGAAAGACGACCACCACTGAACAAGACACGCAAGCTGAAACGTCAAGACTGGGCCAAGAAATATCTCAAGACTGATTTTTCTAAGGTTTTATGGACTGATGAAATGAGAGTGAGTCTTGATGGGCCAGATGGATGGGCCCGTGGCTGGATTGGTAAAGGGCAGAGAGCTCCAGTCCGACTCAGACGCCAGCAAGGTGGAGGTGGAGTACTGGTTTGGGCTGGTATCATCAAAGATGAGCTTGTGGGGCCTTTTCGGGTTGAGGATGGAGTCAAGCTCAACTCCCAGTCCTACTGCCAGTTTCTGGAAGACACCTTCTTCAAGCAGTGGTACAGGAAGAAGTCTGCATCCTTCAAGAAAAACATGATTTTCATGCAGGACAATGCTCCATCACACGCATCCAAGTACTCCACAGCGTGGCTGGCAAGAAAGGGTATAAAAGAAGAAAATCTAATGACATGGCCTCCTTGTTCACCTGATCTGAACCCCATTGAGAACCTGTGGTCCATCATCAAATGTGAGATTTACAAGGAGGGAAAACAGTACACCTCTCTGAACAGTGTCTGGGAGGCTGTGGTTGCTGCTGCACGCAATGTTGATGGTGAACAGATCAAAACACTGACAGAATCCATGGATGGCAGGCTTTTGAGTGTCCTTGCAAAGAAAGGTGGCTATATTGGTCACTGATTTGTTTTTGTTTTGTTTTTGAATGTCAGAATGTATATTTGTGAATGTTGAGATGTTATATTGGTTTCACTGGTAAAAATAAATAATTGAAATGGGTATATATTTGTTTTTTGTTAAGTTGCCTAATAATTATGCACAGTAATAGTCACCTACACACACAAATATCCCCCTAAAATAGCTATAACTAAAAACAAACTAAAAACTACTTCCAAAACTATTCAGCTTTGATATTAATGAGTTTTTTGGGTTCATTGAGAACATGGTTGTTGTTCAATAATACAATTAATCCTCAAAAATACAACTTGCCTAATAATTCTGCACTCCCTGTAGTTTCTAACAGAATTTCACAATATAAAGATTCAGAGGGTGTGTCTCTCTCTAAAAAGAGCTACATTGCATCGGTAGCTCAGTGCATGGAGGTGGTAGATCCTACGGTAGATGCTTCAGACGTAGTTCCTTTTACCCCCCCCCCTTTTCACTTGAGACCCCTTTAATTGGCTATGCTACCTCAGTGGTCAAAGAGTTATCTACATTTGGAACAACAGATTGCTTTGGATTTCTTTATCAGACAATCTTTTTCTTGACAACACAAAATCTGTCTTTGACCCTTGGGACATCCTTCCTTCATCAGTCTTAGTCTATTGTGCCAGTCTCTCAGGCTGGGGGGCGGTCTGGGTTTCTCAAAGAGTGTGATGAGTTTGGTATTCTCTAGAGACAAGGTTTCCAACCAACATTCTGGAACTTCAAGCAAACTTTAGCCCTGGCACTTATTGAAGTAGGAAAATGTTATCCATTTCTACTCTGACAACATCTCAGTATTTTGAACACGTAGTGGTAGGAGGCGTAGCTTCAGGCAGACCAGCCGGGTTAGTCTTACAGAAACCGGGTGAAGACTTCCGGTGCTGTAAAAAATGTGAGCGTTGTAGTCATACAGAGAGCTTGTGGTGTAACGGAAAGGTGCAGGCACAAAGTGAGGACCAAGCTGTCCTTGGGATAAACAATGGAACAAAATAGGCAGCACAATGTTTGTATTGCAAATAAAATCGGATGTTTAATCCAGCAGTCAGTTCATACAGGTACAACGATACACGCAGGTGAGGAGGTAAAAGGGGGCGTGTCCTTACACGTTTCGTGCCGCCAGGCACTTAGTCATAGGATGTTAACCCGTTGTACAGAGCCTGAGTAAATACCAGCCTGCACCAATCACATACGTGGATAGGATTGGAATCACTCAGACACATGTGAAAAAGGTTAAAAAAAAAGGTTAAAAAAAACTTATCGAAGGACTTATCTATCCCTTAACAGAATATTTACTTACAACAAGGGAAAGACAAAAGAACTTGCTAACAGTTTAACTCTGGAAGATGTGGTTATTAAAATCTAAATGTTACAACTACCAGATACAAAATGATATCATAAGAACCGTAAAATTATACTTCATATATTATGTTACTAAAGACTTGCTTTAACAAAAAACTTGGCATCAGGCTAAATACTATAGCTAACAATTCATTACTTTCAAAATATAATTTCAACAGATTATTGTTTATGTGCGCTTAAATCTTTCAAGAGTCCCAGACGTTTATGCTGTGCATATACACAGAAAATTCAGCTTTGCATGTGGCAGGGTAGAATTTATGGGCCCACAGTTACTCATCAAATTGGTAATATTAACATCTAGGACTCAGAAATTAACAAGCACACTGATGTTTCAATATATTTCATACATGAAGAAAGAAGATACAATAAAACATTCCAACATCCCCCATGCTTTGGGATTAAAAGCCATTGAATTTATTTTTAGGAATAGGACAGATTATTCTGATGTGTTTTGTGCTTATATTTGTGACTGTGTCGAGTTCCTACTGTCCCATAACTTTTTTATGTTTAACAATGAGTATTTCTTACAAGTTTGTGGAACAGCGATGGGGGCTAAATTCGCCCCCTCATTTGCTAATATGTTTATGGGATGGTGGGAGCTCGACACAGTGTACAATGTGGACAACCCTTTGAAGGACAATATACATTTATATATGCGTTATATAGATGATCTCATCTTTAATGTCAAAGGGGATTTTATTTTTGACGATTTCCTGCGTTACATCAATGAAAATGAATTCAGTTTGGGGTTCACGGGTGGCATGCACTTGAGTGAAGCCCAGTACTTGGATCTAAAACTAATTGGTTGTGTTCAAAGTGGCAGTATTTTAACCGACACATATAGGAAGCCAACAGCGGGCAACACGATTTTACATGCCAGATCGTGTCACCCCAAACATTTGATTAAGGCCATACCTAAAAGCCAATTCCTGCGTTTACGCAGGAATGCATCAAATGATGCACTTTTTGAGAAACAAGCTGTGGACCTCAAATATAGACTTCAAGCCAGAGGCTATAATTTAATGTCCCTGGAAAAGAGAGTCTATCAGAAGTAAGGGAGGAACATTGTGTAAAATCAAACAAGAGAAATACATGAAGGGAGATAGATGGTTTCTCAAAATCAATAGTTTTCTCCACACAATACTCCTCACAATATAATGAGGTCTGTAATATCTTAAAGAGAAACCTAATTCTCCTGGAGGGTGATGAGGTGTTGACTCCCTATTTGAAACAAATAAAATTTGTTTCAAAAAAAGCTCCTACATTGGGAAACATGCTGGCACCCAGCTTAGTATCAAACCGCTCTGATAAGAGGAAAATGAATTGGCTGAAACGTAAGGGTACTTTCTCATGTCTGTCACCAAACTGTGGCACTTGTGAAGTTGTCTCCGGTGGTGACTCTTTTAGAAGCTTCTCAACTGGACTCACCTATAAAATTAATCATCATGTGAACTGTTCTTCCACTTTTGTTGTCTATTTGTTGGAGTGCAATTTTTGTGGGGTCCAATACGTTGGTCAGACCTCACGCACCCTGAGAACGCGAGTGGGAGAACATAAAAGAGATATAAAAAATTATGTAAAAACGTTGAGTGTTGCCAATCATTTTAATTGGCACCACTTTACCAATGTTCCCAATCTAAGTGTAAAGGCAATAGATAGAGTATTTCTACCACGAAGGGGTGGTAACAAATTTAACATTCTCACAAAAAAGGAATTATTCTGGATTTTTACACTATGCACAAGGGAACCATATGGTTTAAATAAAGAATGGGATATTAGCCTATTTACAGATTAATTAAAAAGTCATGTACATCACGTGTTTTTCAAAGATATTTTTTAGAAATGTTTTTTAATATTGTATCTTATGCATTGTTCATGAGCATTTTGCATTCATATTCATTATTATGTTTTTCATTGGTTTTATTGTATCTTCTTTCTTCATGTATGAAATATATTGAAACATCAGTGTGCTTGTTAATTTCTGAGTCCTAGATGTTAATATTACCAATTTGATGAGTAACTGTGGGCCCATAAATTCTTCTACCCTGCCACATGCAAAGCTGAATTTTCTGTGTATATGCACAGCATAAACGTCTGGGACTCTTGAAAGATTTAAGCGCACATAAACAATCTGATGAAATTATATTTTGAAAGTAATGAATTGTTAGCTATAGTATTTAGCCTGATGCGAAGTTTTTTGTTAAAGCAAGTCTTTAGTAACATAATATATGAAGTATAATTTTACGGTTCTTATGATATCATTTTGTATCTGGTAGTTGTAACATTTAGATTTTAATAACCACATCTTCAAGAGTTAAACTGTTAGCAAGTTCTTTTGTCTTTCCCTTGTTGTAAGTAAATATTCTGTTAAGGGATAGATAAGTCCTTCGATAGATAAGGATTCCAATCCTGTCCACGTATGTGATTGGTGCAGGCTGGTATTTACTTAGGCTCTGTACAACGGGATAACATCCTATGACTAAGTGCCTGGCGGCACGAAATGCGTAAGGACACGCCCCCTTTTACCTCCTCACCTGTGTGTATCGTTGTACCTGTATGAACTGACTGCTGGATTAAACATCCGATTTTATTTGCAATACGAACATTGTGCTGCCTATTTTGTTCCATTGAACATCTCAGTATTTACCTACATCATCAGAGGGGGTAAACCACAATCCACTGGCCATGCAGAAAGTGTCTAAAACTCTGTCTTAGGCAGAGAGAAATCATTGTACACTATTGGTAATTCACAACTGGGAGGTGGATCATCTCAGCAGTCAATTGGTCCATCCATGAGAGTGGTCTCTCCATTAGGACATTTTTAATCGCTCAGTGATCAAAATGTGCTTACAAGACATAGATCTGATGACCCCTCACTTAAAGGGACAGTCTAGTCAAAATTAAACTTTCATGATTCAGATAGGGCATGGAATTTTAAACAACTTTCCAATTCACTTATCAAATGTTTTTTGTTCTCTTGGTATTCTTAGTTGAAAGCTAAACCTAGGTAGGCTCATATGCTAATTTCTAAGCCCTTAAAGGACCCTTTATCTCAATGCATTTGACAGTTTTTCACAGCTAGAGGATGTTAGTTCATGTGTGCCATATAGTTTGTGTTCCCACCTGTGGAGTTACTTGTAAAAGGGCACTGATTGTCTAAAATGTGAGTCTGTCAAAAGTGGGAAATCTGCAGAGGCTTAGATACAAGGCAATCACAGAGGTAAAAAGAATATTAATATAACCCTGTTGGTTATGCAAAACTGGGGAATGGGTAATAAAAGGAATTGTCTCTTTTTAACCCCTTAAGGACACGGCCATTTTTCAATTTCTTTCCCTTAAGGACCAGGGCTATTTTTACATTTCTGCGGTGTTTGTGTTTAGCTGTAATTTTCCTCTTACTCGTTTACTGTACCCACACATATTATATACCGTTTTTCTCGCCACTAAATGGACTTTCTAAAGATACCATTATTTTCATCATATCTTATAATTTACTATTAAAAATATTATAAAATATGAGGAAAAAATGGAAAAAAACACACTTTTTCTAACTTTGACCCCCAAAATCTGTTACACATCTACAACCACCAAAAAACAACCATGCTAAATAGTTTCTAAAATTTGTCCTGAGTTTAGAAATACCCAATGTTTACATCTTCTTTGCTTTTTTGCAAGTTATAGGGCCATAAATACAAGTAGCACTTTGCTATTTCAAAACCACTTTTTTTCAAAATGAGCGCTAGTTACATTGGAACCCTGATATCTGTCGGGAATACCTAAATATCCCTTGACATGTATATATTTTTTTTTAGAAGACATCCCAAAGTATTGATCTAGGTCCATTTTGGTATATTTCATGCCACCATTTCACCGCCAAATGCGATAAAATAAAAAAAAATGTTAACTTTTTCACAAACTTTAGGTTTCTCACAGAAATTATTTACAAACAACTTGTGCAATTATGGCATAAATGGTTGTAAGTGCTTCTCTGGGATCCCCTTTGTTCAGAAATAGCAGACTTATATGGCTTTGGCGTTGCTTTTTGGTAATTAGAAGGCTGCTAAATGCCACTGCGCGCCACACGTGTTTTATGCCCAGCAGTGAAGGGGTTAATTAGGGAGCATGTAGGGAGCTTGTAGAGTTAATTTTAGCTTTAGTGTAGTGTAGTAGACAACCCAAAGTATTGATCTAGGCCCATTTTGGTAAATTTAATGCCACCATTTCACCGCCAAATGCGATCAAATTTAAAAAAAACGTAATTTTTTTCGCAATTTTAGGTTTCTCACTGAAATTATTTACAAAAAGCTTGTGCAATTATGGCACAAATGGTTGTAAATGCTTCTCTGGTATCCCCTTTGTTCAGAAATAGCAGACATATATGGCTTTGGCAATGCTTTTTGGTAATTAGAAGGCTGCTAAATGCCGCTGCACATCACACGTGCATTATGGCTAGCAGTGAAGGGGTTAATTAGGGATCTTGTAGGGAGCTTGCAGGGTTAATTTTAGCTTTAGTGTAGAGATCAGCCTCCCACCTGACACATCAGACCCACTGATCCCTCCCAAACAGCTCTCTTCCCTCCCCCACCCCACAATTGTCCCCGCCATCTTAAGTACTGGCAGAAAGTCTGCCAGTACTAAAATAAAAGGTATCTTTTTTTTTTCTCTTTTTTTTTTTTGGAGCATATTTACATATGCTGCTGTGTAGGATTCCTCTTAGCCCCAAACCTCCCTGATCTCCCCCCAAACAGCTCTCTAACCCTCCCCCTCTACATTATTGGGAGCCATCTTGGGTACTGGCAGCTGTCTGCCAGTACCCAGTTTACAAAAAAAATGTATATTTTTTATTTTTTCCCCACTTTTCTGTAGTGTAGCTTCCCCCCCCAAGACTAAACCCCCACCCCCTCCCAGATCCCTTCGATTAACATATTTATCCCCCCTCTCTCCCTCTAAATAGAAACCACTGTTCCATAGTGTAATGGTTCCCACCCGCTCCCTCCCCGTGCACGCTCCCGCCCGCCTCCCCTGTGCACGCGCGCGCGTCTGTGCGCGCCCCCCAGCAATCCCGCCCACGATCCCGCCCACCGGTAAGCCATCGATCGCCGCCCACCCGCCTCCCATGTCTGCTCCCACCCACCAACGATCGCGGCATCGATGTCCGGTGCAGAGAGGGCCACAGAGTGGCTCTCTCTGCATCGGATGGGGAAAAATGTTATTGCAGTGATGCCTCGATATCGAGGCATCACTACAATAACCGGAAAGTGGCTGGAAACGATCAGGATCGCTTCCAGCCGCTTTCAACCCCAACATCGTACAGGGTACGTCGCTGGTCTTTAAAGACCAGTTTGTGCAAGACCTACCCTGTACGACGCGTGTCGTTAAGGGGTTAAACAATAACAATTCTGGAGTAGACTGTCTCTTTAAATCACACGCTTCCAAGCTATTGTGCAAGATCAAACATCCAAAGGCTCACATAATAGACGCCTTGGTATGTCCATGGGACTTTCATCTAGCATTCTTGTTTCCTTTGTTTGCTTTTCTTCCAAGAACCATTACTTGGATCAAACAGGATTCAACATCAGTAATATTAATTGCCCCTGCCTGGCTCCGCAGAACTTGGTATTCAGATATAGTGCAGATATTCTCTTGCTCTCCATTGGCTATACATGTTCCCTTCTGTGTACCCTGCAACATGTATAACTCATAACTGTCCAGGAAAACATGGCTGAGGTGGCAACCCTAACTGGGATATATGTGCAGCCACCAATCACCAGCTAGCCCCCAGTAGTGCATTGCAGCTTCTGAGCCTACCTAGGTATACTTTTCAACAAAGAATACCAAGAGAAAGACCCTAATTAGATAACAGAAATACATTGGAAAGCTGTTAAAAATTATTTGCTTTCATAATTCAGATTGAGCATATCATTTTAGTTATATAGTTTGTGCCCGAGGATTCATTATCAAGTGCCTTACTCAGAGCTTTTTTAGACATTTTTTGGAAAATTGCAATTGAAAAGATTAGTTTAAAGGGACAGTCAAGTCAAAATTAAACTTTCATGATTCAGATAGAGCAGCAGTTTTAAACAACTTTTCAATTTACTTCCATTAACAAAATGTGCACAGTCTTTTTATATTTACACATTTTTTTGTCACCAGCTCCTACTGAGCATGTGCAGGAATTCACAGACTATACGTATATGCATTTGTGATTGGCTGATGGCTGTCACATGATGCAGGGGGAGTGGAAATAGACATAACTTTGAAATTTGTTCAGACAATGTGCTGTTGCATTGTCTTTTTATCATGTACTTGTTGGTTATACAAATCTACTTTCCTTTAAGAACTATTTTTTTACACTTACCTATGTTGTATATTGCCCTTGGGGTTATTAAAGTATTGCATTATAGGTCTGAATAAAATGTTTAAAGGGATAAGAAACAAAAAGCAGGGACATAAGCTCAGGAGTGTGCACGTGTCTGGAGCACTATAAGGCAGCAGTTTTGCAAGAATGTTATCCATTTGCAAGAGCACTAGATAATAGCAATATTTCCTGCCATGTAGTGCTCAGACACCTACCTAGCTAACTCTTAACCAAAGAATACCATGGAAAAAAAGCAATTTGTATGCTCTGTCTGAATCATTAAAATAAAGTTTTTGGGTTTCATATCCCTTTAAGCCTAAAAGGCACACACACTAAATGAAGTGTATACATTGCAGAGTGGATTAAATGTTTTTATTTAAGTTAAGACACCAATTGCCCGGATTTGTATTTAAACGGACAGTCAAATTCAAAATAAACTTTAATGATTCAGATAGGACATGTAATTTTAAACAACTTTCCAATTTACTTTTATCACCAATTTTGCTTCGTTCTCTTGGTATTCTTAGTTTAAAGTTAAACCTAAGTAGGCTCATATGCTAGTTTCTTAGACCTTGAAGGCTACCTCTAATTTGAATGCATTTTGACAGTTTTTTCACCACTAGAGGGTGTTAGTTCATGTGTGTCATATAGATAACATTGAGCTCACGCACATGAAGTTACCTAGGAGTCAGCACTGATTGGCTAAAATGCAAGTCTGTCAAAAGAACTGAAATAAGGGGGCAATTTGCACAGCCAAAGATACAAGGTAATTACAGAGGTAAAACATGTATTATTATAACTGTGTTTGTTATGCAAAACTAGGAAATAGGTGATAAAGGGATTATCTACCTTTTTAAACAACAAAAATTATGGTGTTGACTGTCCCTTTAAACAGTTAAAAAAATATTTTATTGTAATAACCACTTTCTGAACCAATTACAACCATAGACCAGGAAGTAAATAAAAACAAGTCAGGCTTTTTAAAGTAGTAATGTATTAAATGTATTTATCACAGTAACTTTAATACATTTCAAACAATATCCTCAAAACAAATAGTTTAATATTCAAAAAGTGCAAATTTGCTTTAGAAACAGTTGAATTTTCAGAGCACTATGCTACAGACATCTGTCTGTTTTAGAGTTTATTTTTTTTAAACTAAATATATAAAATAATACAAACTTCCTATTGACTCAAAAAATACAAAAAACATTTTAACTTTAAAGGAGATAAATGATCATATTATAAAAATCACATGAAAGGCAATCACGGGCCTGCAAAACTTAATATAATTATACAACATACAACAATTCATCTCATAGAAAAATGCCCAAAGCTTCATTATATTGGAGGAATTCCATTACTCCACAGACTATGGAAAACAAACTGCTCTAGCAAGCAAAGTTTACAAAAAAACATATTGTACTAAACCAAAATTGGGTTTATAATCTTTGGTTAACTATATTAACGTAACCCTTCCTACTAGGCTACAAAATGTACAGTAAAAAAAAAAGTAATGGAAACTGAAATGTTAAGGATTTGTTAACTAATAAATGAATGTACTCCTCTCTCTCTCTACAATATTATATATATATATATATATATATATTATATATAAGCAATACATACACATATATATATATATATATATATATATATATATATATATATATATATAGCATTCAGTTATTTCCTGAAACTGGATATAACAAAACAAAAATGTAAAACAAATGTTATATATATATATCAGTATCACCATTGTTGAAAGGAATAATGCACTTTAGTAAAACCTAACTTTGCTTGCTTACCTGACAAATATTTTATTTGTAGGGGGTGTTGAGTTAGCACTGCAATATTAAAGGCCATCTCACATCACAAGTGTATGAACAAATGGTGTCAAAATATTTAAATGAATTATTTTGAGAAAACAAACAGTCACCTTGTTTTAGCTAGAAGCTACAATTTTACAGTAAATTATTAGTCCTGGTAAAAATGCCATTTACAAAATTATAGGGGACATAAAGTAAATAAGCAAAATATTAGATTTAAAAAAAAAAAGTTATTTTATGGCAAAATATTGTTTTTTTTAAACTCAGTATAAAAATAAACAGTATTTACAGGTCTCATCCAACCTTACTCCAGTGTTCCTGTTAAATTGTAGGACACATTTTGTGGTTTAGTCGAGTGTTTAGCAGCTAGTTTTCAATATACTCTATACACGTCGACACAGTATACATGACATTTCCCTTCACCAAAGAAAAAAATATAACCACATTTTTTTCAAATTTTCCTTAGAATATTTTACAATAGTTTCCATCAAAGGAAAAACAACTGACAAATAAATAAATGATATTTTTTGGAATAAATATGCCAAATGAAAATAGTAGTCATCTCTGTTAATCCCTGAGCATATTGAAATGTCTTCATTTTTTATGGAGTGCATGAAGTCTGAGTCACGAATGTCTTCTCGTTCATCAAGATTTTGTGGTTACTCGAGGTATTAAAAACTGTTGAGAAGCTGTGGTCCTGTTAAGAGAAATAGCTATAAGTTTGTAATACAAAACAAATATGTACTTTATTAATAACCAAAAGTTTTCTCCAGTTACAAAACAGCGATCCCTTAAAGGAACATTAAGTTAAAAATGCATTTCCCTGTAAAATGTGTAGCGGAAATAAAACTTTACAATGTAATTTTATTATTTATTTTGTCCACTGTTTCTGTAACTTAAAAGGGATAGGAATGTCAAAATTAAACTTGCAATATTCAGACACAGCAAGTCCTTTTCAGACAATTTTAAAATTCACTTCTATTTCCGAATGTGCTTCGTTCTCTTGGTATCCCTTGTTGAAAAAGAATACGCACATATTCTACACTAGTGGGAGCTAGCAGCTGATTGGTGCCTGCACACATTTGTCTCTTGTGATTGGCTAACTAGATGTGTTCAGCTAGCTGCCAGTAGTGCAATGCTGTTCCTTCAGCAAAGGATAACAAGAGAATGAAGCAAATTTGATAAAAGAAGTAAATTGAAAAGTTTTTTAAAATTTTATATTCTATCCGAATCATGAAAAAAGATTTTGGGGGTTTCTGTCCCTTTAAATCTGAACATTTTCTGCTGCCCCCAGAAAAGCTGAAATACGATTCTGAACGCTGATAATCTCATCTGTACTCAAGCAATCTGATCCTTGATTTTGATCAACACTCTACAAAGACTAGCAAAATATTAAGAATTGGAACTTATTTTCCGTTAGTAAGTTTAAACAACTGGCAATGTTCAGTTTATATATATAGTGAGCCAATAACAAGAGGGTGTGTACCACCAATAAGCAGCTAGCACCCAGAACAACGTTGCTGCTTCTGAGCCTACCTAGGTATGTTTTTTTTCCAACAAAGGATACCAAGAGAACAGAGTACATTTGATAACAGAAGTAAATTGAAAAGTCTCTAAAAATGGAATGCTCTGAATCTTAAAGTTTAATTTTCTCTTGCATGTCCCTTTAATCTATACCAAATATATTTACAAGTCATTTTGCCTTAAAGAGACAGTCATTTTAAAATGAAACTTTCATAATTCAGATAGGACATGCAATTTTAAACAACTTTCCAATTTACTTTTATCATCAAATTTGCTTTGTACTCTTTGTATTCTTTGTTAAAAGCCAAACCTATCTTTTTAAACAATAAAAAAATTAAAGTAGACAGTCCCTCTAAAAGACCTAAACATCTTTATGTTATAACCTAAATCACAGCTGATATGGGTTTTTTTCCCCCTAAAGCCCTCTTAAAGCAAACATTATGTCCCTGGTTGGCATCATTGGACATACACTGCCATAATAGTAAAACAAATTGCATGCTCTATTTGGTTAGAGCATGCATTTTTAATACTATCGACCCTGCACTACTGTACCTTTAACCCCCGAAAAGGGATTAAACTCACAGTAGGCGTACCACTCAGGATCCACAGAGAACTTCTGGACCCAAGTATAATCCTCCTCTGATCCAATCAGCAGTGCTAGTCGCACAACTCTCTGGGTCCTGAGTGGTATTATATACTGTGTATTTAACCCATTTGTAGTATAGTGTCGGTGGTGTAGGTACCAGACTGCATGATCAACTAAACTAAAGCACTGAAATTCTGTTCACTAATTTGTTTAATTGAAAAAAAAAGAAAAAGATCCTAGGTCTGATTCCGGGGGGAAAAAAATCCACACTCACTGGGCTTAAATTATCAAAAGAAAAGCTTTATTGGGGACTTTTTGGGGACCTAGATCCCCTTCCTCATACAAACCAATCCCTGAGGCTTTATGATTTACATTTTTTTCCACAGAGAGTGATGATCCTCTCTGCAACACAAACCAAATCTTTGAACAGAAATAAATATTACTTACATTTCAAGCTGAACGCCATTGTCCCTGTAAAGAAACAATGAAAGTAAATTATTAAAACTATTTTTATTTTTAAACCATGAATACTTTGCAAAAGATAAAGTATTTGGAAATTTACAAATATATATTTTGTGTTTTACAAAAAGCACTAGTACTTATTTAATAGTTCACAAGTTGTCTAAGGAGTATAAACCACTACAGGGAACTACGTTACTCAAAGGACCATTGAATAAAGTAGAATTGCATCGTCAACACGCATTATTTGATAACTGGAAAGTCTGTTAAAACTGCATTATCTATCTGAACCATAAAAAATGTAATTTTAACTTTAGCGTCCCTTTAAGCCCAGATAACGAATGGCTAAACTTTATGATGTCCTTCATTGTCAGTGTTAAGATATATATTACATTTTCACACCAAGATCATTATTTTTTTCAAGCATTACTTTTTGGAAGATCTAATGCATACAAACACCAAATACTAAATTAAAAACCTTTAAAAACTAGGGAAGTCCTCAAAAGACCAAAGATTTTCTTCAATTCACTTGAAAAGTATTTATTCTTATTCAATTACTTTATTCGTAAAACATGCTTTGTGGTTATTTCTCAGGGGAGCTCACAAAGGATATTCTATGTTAAAAATAACATGCTCCAATTGATTAGATTAATATTAAAGAAAATAATAACTGTGAGTTTAGTTGCTGCAAATCGGTTAAACACAAAGTTGTGTTCCAGAGAAGCAACACATGGTCATTTTATGATTGGCTTCAGCCAATCAGACACAGCATACATGTGAAGCTGCCAGTCACAGGCAATGTTCTTCTCAGGAATGCCAATGAGCAACCTGAATCTGTAAGTTTTTGCCCAACCATCGTCTGCACTGCTTTGGTGGTAAACATTCACTTTTGGAAAGTATCACTCAGGGTGAGCCAAGATAAACAGAAATTATATTAAACCTATAGCAATGTATATATCTTCGTACGTGTTGCTAGGCCATACCAGGCCCCATCAGATCCCATCCTTTTTTGTTTAACCAATCACCTTGCACATTTCCAAAACTTAAAATAAGGGGTCAAAAAAGGAGAGTAACGTTTGTGTACATAAAAGAAGAGGAGTCTGGGACTATCCCCCCCCACAATCTTATTATTAATTTGCTAATAATTTGAGGCAGATTCGTTCTCTAAAGTAAACGGCCCCAGTCAGCAATTACATGATCTAACATCATCTAATTAGCTAACAACATAATTTAAAGAGCCATATCCTTGCAATATTAAATCCTATAATTCGTTAGAGCTTGTCATTTTAGCACTAGTGACTATGCAAGTTAAAGCACCACTGAGGAGCTGCTGGTACAGAGCGGACAAGGCCAATGAGCCATTCACATTGGCAATCACGCAGCTGGTTCTTGTGACTGCCACTAGAGAATGGCTCACCGATTTTGTCTGCTCAGGACATACATTAAAATATCTGCACACAACAAATATAAGAATAATGCTTCTTACTCAAACACATCTGAGCTTTTCATTCTTCTGTAATACTTAGCCAGCTTCACTGAAGCAATGATGCTGGGAATGAAGAAAATGGTACACCAGCCAAGGCTAAACCAAAATGCATTCTGGAAAACAGACATTTTTAAGAAAAAAATTATGATATGAAAATTACACAACTATAATAGTAAAATGTATCAGAAAAGGCAATTCAGTTACATGTAGCATAATACTGTCTGTCTATCTATCTATCTATCTATCTATCTATCTATATATCTATATATATATATATATCTGTTCTGTTTTGTTCTATTTGACAAAGGTCCCTACAGAGAGTGAAATATTATGGCTATCACTTTGGTATAAAAGCCTTTTATATTTTTGAGTGCCAGCTTGAGAGTTCTGTATATAGAGCTGGTTGTGGAATCTACTAGAGTTTTATATTATGACTAGCATGAGCTAACGTTGCTATATCAAGGAGAGTGCTAACCATACAGATAGTGTATGTGTGTGTGTATATATATATATATAAATATATATATATATATATACATACATACATACATACATACATACACACACACATATACTTATATATACACCCACACTCTCTAAGTGCATAGTTCTATATTGTGAAATCCTTAAAAAAAAAAAAAAAAACACCCTCAGTTCAGATAAATGCTTACCAATGAATCTACAATATTAACACACAGGATGACATGTGCAGAGTCGATCGCTTTAGCAACAGGCCCACAGCGGGCAACATTCTTGGTCAACTAAAAGCAGAAAAAAGAATTATTTGACATGAGAGTTTCTATAAAATAACAGACTTCTACACATTTTGCTTACAGCTCATTAATACTGAATCTTATATGATGCATAGGTTTTTATATACAAGTTTCTTTTAATTTGGTATGAAGACATCCTACATAACAGAAGTATTCCTAGCTACCTTGATGATTCACTATTAAGACAATATATGAAGGACTAAATACAATTCTTTTATGTTTCCTACCATGTTTTTTGCATAGGTAACATATGTCTGGAAGTATCCCAGTAAAATATTCAGATATACCGAACTCTCCTGTTAGGATAAGATAAAAAAAAAATATCAGTATTCAAGTGCAAATATCACAATTAAAGTTTAATTAAAGTTAGAAAAAAAGTAAAAGCTAACAAAACAAATTGTGAACTGGGAAAACATAATTAAACAGAATATGACTAGCACCGAAATCTTAAAAATATGAATAAAAAAAAAAAAATACTTAAAAAATATTAAGGTCCCTGCACAAAGCTCTACATATAAAATAGATCAGCACTTAAAAGGAAATGTGGGAACTTTTTATTAAATACAAAGAAAATCTTTATTATAATCCCTGTGTTTTTACAAATACGTATTTATTTCACACAAATACAGATATTAACTTAAAGGGACAGTTTACTCTAGAATTTTGATTGTTTAAAAAGATAGATAATCCCTTTATTACTCATTTCCTAGTTTTACATAACCAACACAGTTATATTAATATAATTTTTACCTCTGTGATTACCTTGTATCTAAGCCTCTGCAAACTGCCCCCTTATTTCAGTTAATTTGAAAGACTTGCATTTTAGCCAATCAGTGCTGACTCCTAGGTAACCCCACGTGCATGAACACGTTATCAATATGACACACATGAACTAATGCCCTCTAGTGGTGAAAAACTGTCAAAATGCATTCATATAAGAGACGGCCTTCAAGGTCTAAGAAATTAGCATATGAGCCTAGGTTTAGCTTTCAAATAAGGATACCAAAAGAACAAAGCAAAAACAGAATTTATGCTTACCTGATAAATTACTTTCTCCAACGGTGTGTCCGGTCCACGGCGTCATCCTTACTTGTGGGATATTCTCTTCCCCAACAGGAAATGGCAAAGAGTCCCAGCAAAGCTGGTCACATGATCCCTCCTAGGCTCCGCCCACCCCAGTCATTCGACCGACGGACAGGAGGAAATATATATAGGAGAAACCATATGATACCGTGGTGACTGTAGTTAGAGAAAATAATTCATCAGACCTGATTAAAAAACCAGGGCGGGCCGTGGACCGGACACACCGTTTGAGAAAGTAATTTATCAGGTAAGCATAAATTCTGTTTTCTCCAACATTGGTGTGTCCGGTCCACGGCGTCATCCTTACTTGTGGGAACCAATACCAAAGCTTTAGGACACGGATGAAGGGAGGGAGCAAATCAGGTCACCT
Organism: Bombina bombina; assembly: GCF_027579735.1. NCBI lineage: Eukaryota > Metazoa > Chordata > Amphibia > Anura > Bombinatoridae > Bombina > Bombina bombina. Next base: position 174,078,610 of record NC_069507.1, read on the forward strand.
AAATGGAAGGCACCACCGCTTGCAAAACCTTTCTCCCAAAAATAGCCTCCGAAGAAGCAAAAGTATCAAATTTGTAAAATTTGGCAAATGTGTGCAGTGAAGACCAAGCCGCTGCCTTACATATCTGGTCAACAGAAGCCTCGTTCTTGAAGGCCCATGTGGAAGCCACAGCCCTAGTGGAGTGAGCTGTGATTCTTTCAGGAGGCTGCCGTCCGGCAGTCTCATAAGTCAATCGGATAATGCTTTTAAGCCAAAAGGAAAGAGAGGTAGAAGTCGCTTTTTGACCTCTCCTTTTACCAGAATAAACAACAAACAAGGAAGATGTTTGTCTGAAATCTTTAGTAGCCTCTAAATAGAATTTTAGAGCACGGACTACGTCCAAATTGTGTAACAAACGTTCCTTCTTTGAAACTGGATTCGGACACAAAGAAGGTACAACTATCTCCTGGTTAATATTTTTGTTGGAAACAACTTTCGGAAGAAAACCAGGCTTAGTACGCAAAACCACCTTATCTGCATGGAACACCAGATAGGGCGGAGAACACTGCAGAGCAGATAACTCTGAAACTCTTCTAGCAGAAGAAATTGCAACTAAAAACAAAACTTTCCAAGATAGTAACTTAATATCTATGGAATGTAAAGGTTCAAACGGAACCCCTTGAAGAACTGAAAGAACTAGATTTAGACTCCAGGGAGGAGTCAAAGGTCTGTAAACAGGCTTGATCCTAACCAGAGCCTGAACAAATGCTTGAACATCTGGCACGGCTGCCAGTCTTTTGTGAAGTAAAACAGATAAAGCAGAGATCTGTCCCTTTAGAGAACTTGCAGATAATCCTTTCTCCAAACCTTCTTGTAGAAAGGATAGAATCTTAGGAATTTTTATCTTGTTCCATGGGAATCCTTTAGATTCACACCAACAGATATATTTTTTCCATATTTTATGGTAAATTTTTCTAGTTACAGGCTTTCTAGCCTGAATCAGAGTATCTATTACAGAATTTGAAAACCCACGCTTTGATAAAATCAAGCGTTCAATCTCCAAGCCGTCAGTTGGAGGGAAACCAGATTCGGATGTTCGAATGGACCCTGAACAAGAAGGTCCTGTCTCAAAGGTAGCTTCCATGGTGGAGCCGATGACATATTCACCAGGTCTGCATACCAAGTCCTGCGTGGCCACGCAGGAGCTATCAAGATCACAGAGGCCCTCTCCTGATTGATCCTGGCTACCAGCCTGGGGATGAGAGGAAATGGTGGGAATACATAAGCTAGGTTGAAGGTCCAAGGTGCTACTAGTGCATCTACTAGAGTCGCCTTGGGATCCCTGGATCTGGACCCGTAGCAAGGAACCTTGAAGTTCTGACGAGACGCCATCAGATCCATGTCTGGAATGCCCCATAATTGAGTTATTTGGGCAAAGATTTCCGGATGGAGTTCCCACTCCCCCGGATGGAATGTCTGACGACTCAGAAAATCCGCTTCCCAATTTTCCACTCCTGGGATGTGGATCACAGACAAGTGGCAGGAGTGATCCTCCGCCCATTGAATTATCTTGGTCACTTCTTTCATCGCCAGGGAACTCCTTGTTCCCCCCTGATGATTGATATATGCAACGGTCGTCATGTTGTCTGACTGAAACCTTATGAATTTGGCCTTTGCTAGTTGAGGCCAAGCTCTGAGAGCATTGAATATCGCTCTCAGTTCCAGAATGTTTATCGGGAGAAGAGACTCTTCCCGAGACCATAGACCCTGAGCTTTCAGGGATTCCCAGACCGTGCCCCAGCCCACTAGGCTGGCGTCGGTCGTGACAATGACCCACTCTGGTCTGCGGAAGCTCATTCCCTGTGACAGATTGTCCAGGGTCAGCCACCAACGGAGTGAATCTCTGGTCTTTTGATCTACTTGAATCGTCGGAGACAAGTCTGTATAATCCCCATTCCACTGTCTGAGCATGCACAGTTGTAATGGTCTTAGATTAATTCGTGCAAAAGGAACTATGTCCATTGTTGCAACCATCAATCCTATTACTTCCATGCACTGCGCTATGGAAGGACGAGGAACAGAATGAAGTACTTGACAAGAGCTTAGAAGTTTTGATTTTCTGACCTCTGTCAGAAAAATCCTCATTTCTAAGGAATCTATTATTGTTCCCAAGAAGGGAACTCTTGTTGACGGGGACAGAGAACTTTTTTCTTTGTTCACCTTCCATCCGTGAGATCTGAGAAAGGCTAGGACGATGTCCGTATGAGCCTTTGCTTTTGACAGGGACGACACTTGAATCAGGATGTCGTCCAAGTAAGGTACTACTGCAATGCCCCTTGGTCTTAGAACCGCTAGAAGGGACCCTAGTACCTTTGTGAAAATCCTTGGAGCAGTGGCTAATCCGAATGGAAGTGCCACAAACTGGTAATGCTTGTCCAGAAAAGCGAACCTTAGGAACTGATGATGTTCCTTGTGGATAGGAATATGTAGGTACGCATCCTTTAAATCCACGGTAGTCATAAATTGACTTTCCTGGATGGTGGGTAGGATCGTTCGAATAGTTTCCATTTTGAACGATGGTACCCTGAGAAATTTGTTTAGGATCTTTAGATCCAAAATTGGTCTGAATGTTCCCTCTTTTTTGGGAACTATGAACAGATTGGAATAAAATCCCATTCCTTGTTCTCTTATTGGAACTGGATGTATCACTCCCATCTTTAACAGGTCTTCTACACAATGTAAGAATGCCTGTCTCTTTATTTGGTTTGAAGATAATTGAGACTTGTGGAACCTTCCCCTTGGGGGTAGTTCCTTGAATTCCAGGAGATAACCTTGAGAAACTATTTTGAGCGCCCAAGGATCCTGAACATCTCTTGCCCAAGCCTGAGCAAAGAGAGAAAGTCTGCCCCCCACTAGATCCGGTCCCGAATCGGGGGCTATCCCTTCATGCTGTTTTGTTAGCAGTGGTAGGCTTCTTGGCCTGCTTACCCTTGTTCCAGCCTTGCATTGGTTTCCAGGCTGGTTTGGGTTGTGAAGTATTACCCTCTTGCTTAGAGGATGCGGAATTAGAGGCTGGTCCGTTTCTGCGAAAGGGACGAAAAACATAATTTATGCTTACCTGATAAATTCCTTTCTCCTGTAGTGTAGTCAGTCCACGGGTCATCATTACTTCTGGGATATTAACTCCTCCCCAACAGGAAGTGCAAGAGGATCACCCAAGCAGAGCTGCTATATAGCTCCTCCCCTCTACGTCACACCCAGTCATTCGACCGAGAACCAAACGAGAAAGGAGAAACTATAGGGTGCAGTGGTGACTGGAGTATAATTTAAAAATTTAGACCTGCCATAAAAAACAGGGCGGGCCGTGGACTGACTACACTACAGGAGAAAGGAATTTATCAGGTAAGCATAAATTATGTTTTCTCCTGTTAAGTGTAGTCAGTTCACGGGTCATCATTACTTCTGGGATACCAATACCAAAGCTAAAGTACACGGATGACGGGAGGGATAGGCAGGATCTTTATACGGAAGGGACCACTGCCTGAAGAACCTTTCTCCCAAAAACAGCCTCCGAAGAAGCAAAAGTGTCAAATTTTTAAAATTTGGAAAAAGTATGAAGAGAAGACCAAGTTGCAGCCTTGCAAATCTGTTCAACAGATGCCTCATTCTTAAAGGCCCAAGTGGAAGCCACAGCTCTAGTAGAATGAGCTGTAATTCTTTCAGGAGGCTGCTGTCCAGCAGTCTCATAGGCTAAACGTATTATGCTACGAAGCCAAAAAGAGAGAGAGGTAGCAGAAGCTTTTTGACCTCTCCTCTGTCCAGAATAAACGACAAACAGGGAAGAAGTTTGGCGAAAATCTTTAGTTGCCTGTAAATAAAATTTCAGGGCACGGACTACATCTAGATTGTGCAGAAGTCGTTCCTTCTTTGAAGAAGGGTTAGGACACAATGATGGAACAACAATCTCTTGATTGATATTCTTGTTAGTGACAACCTTAGGTAAGAACCCAGGTTTAGTACGCAGAACTACCTTATCTGAATGAAAAACCAGATACGGAGAATCACAATGTAAGGCTGATAACTCAGAGACTCTACGAGCCAAGGAAATAGCCATCAAAAACAGAACTTTCAAAGATAACAATTTAATATCAATGGAATGAAGGGGTTCAAACGGAACACCCTGTAAAACGTTAAAAACTAAATTTAAGCTCCATGGTGGAGCAACAGTTTTAAACACAGGCTTAATCCTGGCCAAAGCCTGGCAAAAAGCCTGAACGTCTGGAACTTCTGACAGACGTTTGTGTAAAAGAATGGACAGAGCTGAGATCTGTCCCTTTAAGGAACTAGCAGATAAACCCTTTTCTAAACCCTCTTGTAGAAAAGACAATATCCTAGGAATCCTAACCTTACTCCATGAGTAACTCTTGGATTCGCACCAATGTAAGTATTTACGCCATATTTTATGGTAAATCTTTCTGGTAACAGGTTTCCTAGCCTGTATTAGGGTATCAATTACTGACTCCGAAAATCCACGCTTTGATAAAATCAAGCGTTCAATTTCCAAGCAGTCAGCTTCAGAGAAATTAGATTTTGATGTTTGAAAGGACCCTGAATTAGAAGGTCCTGTCTCAGAGGCAGAGACCAAGGTGGACAGGATGACATGTCCACTAGATCTGCATACCAGGTCCTGCGTGGCCATGCAGGCGCTATTAGAATCACCGATGCTCTCTCCTGTTTGATCCTGGCAATCAATCGAGGAAGCATCGGGAAGGGTGGAAACACATAGGCCATCCCGAAGGTCCAAGGTGCTGTCAAAGCATCTACCAGGACCGCTCCCGGGTCCCTGGACCTGGACCCGTAACAAGGGAGCTTGGCGTTCTGGCGAGACGCCATGAGATCTATCTCTGGTTTGCCCCAAAGTCGAAGTATTTGGGTAAAGACCTCCGGATGAAGTTCCCACTCCCCCGGATGAAAAGTCTGACGACTTAGGAAATCCGCCTCCCAGTTCTCCACTCCAGGAATGTGGATCGCTGACAGGTGGCAAGAGTGAGACTCTGCCCAGCGAATTATCTTTGATACTTCCATCATCGCTAGGGAGCTCCTTGTCCCTCCTTGATGGTTGATGTAAGCTACAGTCGTGATGTTGTCCGACTGAAACCTGATGAACCCCCGAGTTGTCAACTGAGGCCAAGCCAGAAGGGCATTGAGAACTGCTCTCAATTCCAGAATGTTTATAGGAAGGAGACTCTCCTCCTGAGTCCATGATCCCTGAGCCTTCAGGGAATTCCAGACAGCGCCCCAACCTAGTAGGCTGGCGTCTGTTGTTACAATTGTCCAATCTGGTCTGCTGAATGGCATCCCCCTGGACAGATGTGGCCGAGAAAGCCACCATAGAAGAGAATTTCTGGTCTCTTGATCCAGATTCAGAGTAGGGGACAAATCTGAGTAATCCCCATTCCACTGACTTAGCATGCACAATTGCAGAGGTCTGAGATGTAGGCGTGCAAAGGGGACTATGTCCATTGCCGCTACCATTAAGCCGATCACCTCCATGCATTGAGCCACTGACGGGTGTTGAATGGAATGAAGGACACGGCAAGCATCTTGAAGCTTTATTAACCTGCCTTCTGTCAGGTATATCTTCATTTCTACAGAATCTATAAGAGTCCCCAAGAAGGGAACTCTTGTGAGTGGAAAGAGAGAACTTTTCTCTTTGTTCACCTTCCACCCATGTGACCTTAGAAAAGCCAGTACTAACTCTGTATGAGACTTGGCAGTTTGAAAGCTTGACGCTTGTATCAGAATGTCGTCTAGGTACGGAGCCACCGAAATTCCTCGCGGTCTTAGGACCGCCAGAAGAGCGCCCAGAACCTTTGTGAAGATTCTTGGAGCCGTAGCCAATCCGAATGGAAGAGCTACAAACTGGTAATGCCTGTCTAGGAAGGCAAACCTTAGATACCGGTAATGATCTTTGTGAATCGGTATGTGAAGGTAAGCGTCCTTTAAATCCACTGTGGTCATGTACTGACCCTTTTGGATCATGGGTAAGATTGTCCGGATAGTTTCCATTTTGAACGATGGAACTCTTAGGAATTTGTTTAGGATCTTTAAATCCAATATTGGTCTGAAGGTTCCCTCTTTTTTGGGAACCACAAACAGATTTGAGTAAAACCCTTGTCCGTGTTCCGACCGCGGAACTGGGTGGATCACTCCCATTAGTAAAAGGTCTTGTACACAGCGTAGGAACGCCTCTTTCTTTATCTGGTTTGTTGACGACCTTGAAAGGTGAAATCTCCCTTGTGGAGGAGAAGCTTTGAAGTCCAGAAGATATCCCTGAGATATGATCTCCAACGCCCAGGGATCCTGGACATCTCTTGCCCAAGCCTGGGCGAAGAGAGAGAGTCTCCCCCCCACTAGATCCGTTTCCGGATCGGGGGCCCTCACTTCATGCTGTCTTAGGGGCAGCAGCAGGTTTTCTGGCCTGCTTGCCCTTGTTCCAGGTCTGGTTAGGTTTCCAGCCTTGTCTGTAGCGAGCAACAGCTCCTTCCTGTTTTGGAACAGAGGAAGTTGATGCTGCTCCTGCCTTGAAGTTACGAAAGGCACGAAAATTAGACTGTCTAGCCCTTGGTTTGGCTCTGTCTTGAGGCAGGGCATGGCCTTTACCTCCCGTAATATCAGCGATAATTTCTTTCAAACCGGGCCCGAATAATGTCTGCCCCTTGAAAGGTATGTTAAGTAATTTAGATTTAGAAGTTACATCAGCTGACCAGGATTTTAGCCACAGCGCTCTGCGCGCCTGAATGGCGAATCCGGAATTCTTAGCCGTAAGTTTAGTTAAATGTACGACGGCATCAGAAATAAATGAATTAGCTAGCTTAAGGGTTTTAAGCTTGTGTGTAATCTCATCTAATGGCGCTGAGTCAAGGGTCTCTTCCAGAGACTCAAACCAAAATGCTGCCGCAGCCGTGACAGGCGCAATGCATGCAAGGGGTTGCAATATAAAACCTTGTTGAACAAACATTTTCTTAAGGTAACCCTCTAACTTTTAATCCATTGGATCTGAAAAGGCACAGCTATCCTCCACCGGGATAGTGGTACGCTTAGCTAAAGTAGAAACTGCTCCCTCCACCTTAGGGACCGTTTGCCATAAGTCCTGTGTGGTGGCGTCTATTGGAAACATCTTTCTGAATATAGGAGGGGGTGAGAAAGGCACACCGGGTCTATCCCACTCCTTAGTAACAATTTCAGTAAGTCTCTTAGGTATAGGAAAAACGTCAGTACTCGACGGTACCGCAAAATATTTATCCAACCTACACATTTTCTCTGGTATTGCAACTGTGTTACAATCATTCAGAGCCACTAACACCTCCCCTAGTAATACACGGAGGTTTTCCAGCTTAAACTTAAAATTTGAAATGTCTGAATCCAGTTTATTTGGATCAGATCCGTCACCCGCAGAATGAAGCTCTCCGTCCTCATGTTCTGCAAATTGTGAAGCAGTATCTGACATGGCCCTAATATTATCAGCGCACTCTGTTCTCACCCCAGAGTGATCTCGCTTACCTCTAAGTTCTGGTAATTTAGACAAAACTTCAGTCATAACATTAGCCATGTCCTGTAGTGTGATTTGTAATGGCCGCCCTGAAGTACTCGGCGTTACAATATCACGCACCTCCCGAGCGGGAGATGCAGGTACTGACACGTGAGGCAAGTTAGTCGGCATAACTTCCCCCTCGTTGTTTGGTGAATGATGTTCAATTTGTACAGAATGACTTTTATTTAAAGTAGCATCAATGCAATTAGTACATAAATTTCTATTGGGCTCCACCTTGGCTTTTGCACATATAGCACAGAGATATTCCTCTGAGTCAGACATGTTTAACAAACTAGCAATTAAACTAGCAAGCTTGGAAATACTTTTCACTCAATTTACAAGTAATATGAAAAACGCACTGTGCCTTTAAGAAGCACAGAAAAAAATTATGACAGTTGAATAACAATGAACCGGAGAAATTATAAAAACCAAATTTTTCCCCGGTAAAGGCATAAATTTAGCAAAGGATTGCCCCCATTAGTAATGGATAACTAACCCTTAATAGAAGAAAAAAATGTACAAAATATAAACGTTTTTTATCACAGTCAAAGCACAATCTCACAGGTCTGCTGTGAGTGATTACCTCCCTCAAAATAATTTTTGAAGACCCTTGAGCTCTGTAGAGACGATCCGGATCATGCAGGGAGAGAAACAGACTTTTGACTGAATTTTTGATGCGTAGCAAAAGCGCCAAAATAGGCCCCTCCCCCTCACACACAGCAGTGAGGGAAGTTCAGTAAACTGTCTTAAATTAAAATAAACGACAGCCAAGTGGAAAAACAGTGCCCAAAACAATTTTTCACCCAGTACCTCAGATAATTAAACAATTTAGCATGCCAGCAAAAACGTTTAAAATCAAATAACATGAAATGTCATTAAACAGCCTGTTGCTAGACGTTCCCACTGCAAGTTAGGCTAAAAGTTATATGCATATAGTATTATCCCAGTGAAGTGCCATTCCCCAGAATACTGAAGTGTACACATATATACATAACAGCCTGATACCAGTTGCTACTACTGCATTTAAGGCTGAACTTACATTATATCGGTATTGGCAGTATTTTCTCAGTCAATTCCATTCCTCAGAAAATAATATACTGCAACATACCTCTTTGCAGGTGAACCTGCCCGCTGTCCCCTGATCTGAAGTTTACCTCACTCCTCAGAATGGCCGAGAACAGCAAAATGAATCTTAGCTACGCCGGCTAAAATCATCCAAAAACTCAGGTAGATTCTTCTTCAAATTCTACCTGAGAAGGAACAACACACTCCGGTGCTGTTTTAAAATAACAAACTTTTGATTGAAGATATAAAAACTAAGTATAATCACCACAGTCCTCTCACACATCCTATCTATTAGTTGGGTGCAAGAGAATGACTGGGTGTGACGTAGAGGGGAGGAGCTATATAGCAGCTCTGCTTGGGTGATCCTCTTGCACTTCCTGTTGGGGAGGAGTTAATATCCCAGAAGTAATGATGACCCGTGGACTGACTACACTTAACAGGAGAAATTAGGCTTATTTTTAGCCTTAAAAGACCTATCCTGTGGGAGGGCGTGGCCCTTTCCCCCAGTGATGTCTGAAATAATCTCTTTCAAATCAGGTCCAAATAATGTTTTACCTTTGAAAGGAATGTTAAGCAATTTTGTCTTGGAAGACACATCCACTGACCAAGACTTTAGCCAAAGCGCTCTGCGCGCCACGATAGCAAACCCTGAATTTTTCGCCGCTAATCTAGCTAATTGCAAAGCGGCATCTAAAACAAAAGAGTTAGCCAATTTAAGTGCTTGAACTCTGTCCATAACCTCCTCATACGAAGATTCTTTACTGAGCGACTTTTCTAGTTCCTCGAACCAGAAACACGCTGCCGTAGTGACAGGAACAATGCATGAAATTGGTTGTAGAAGGTAACCTTGCTGTACAAAAATCTTTTTAAGCAAACCCTCTAATTTCTTATCCATAGGATCTTTGAAAGCACAACTATCTTCGATAGGAATAGTAGTGCGTTTGTTTAGAGTAGAAACCGCCCCCTCGACCTTGGGGACTGTCTGCCATAAGTCCTTTCTGGGGTCGACTATAGGAAATAATTTCTTAAATATAGGGGGGGGGGACAAAAGGTATGCCGGGCCTTTCCCACTCTTTATTTACTATGTCCGCCACCCGCTTGGGTATACGAAAAGCGTCGGGGGGCACCGGAACCTCTAGGAACTTGTCCATCTTACATAATTTCTCTGGAATGACCAAATTGTCACAATCATCCAGAGTAGATAACACCTCCTTAAGCAGTGCGCGGAGATGTTCTAATTTAAATGTCACAACATCAGGTTCAGCTTGATGAGAAATTTTTCCTGAATCTGAGATTTCTCCATCAGACAAAACCTCCCTCATGGCCCCTTGAGATTGGTGTGAGGGTATGTCAGAACAGTTATCATCAGCATCCTCTTGCTCTTCAGTGTTTAAAACAGAGCAATCGCGCTTTCTCTGATAAGTAGGCATTTTGGATAAAAGATTTGCTATGGAGTTATCCATTACAGCCGTTAATTGTTGCATGGTAATAAGTATTGGCGCACTAGATGTACTAGGGGCCTCCTGTGTGGGCATAACTGGTGTAGACACAGTAGGGGATGATGTAGTATCATGTTTACTCCCCTCATTTGAGGAATCATCTTGGGCAATATCATTATCTGTGGCATTACTGTCCTTACTTTGTTTGGACACTATGGCACAATTATCACATAAATTTAAATGGGGAGACACATTGGCTTTCATACATATAGAACATAGCTTATCTGATGGTACAGACATGTTAAACAGGCTTAAACTTGTCAACAAAGCACAAAAAACGTTTTAAAATAAAACCGTTACTGTCACTTTAAATTTCAAACTGAAAACACTTTATTACTGAATATGTGAAAAAGTATGAAGGAATTGTTCAAAATTCACCAAAATTTCACCACAGTGTCTTAAAGCATTAAAAGTATTGCACACCAAATTTCAGAGCTTTAACCCTTAAATTAACGGAACCGTTTTCAAATTTAACCCCTATACAGTCCCAGCTATATGCTTTGCTGAGACCCAACCAAGCCCAGAGGGGAATACGATACCAAATGACGCCTTCTAGAAGCTTTTTTAGTGATTCTTAGATCCTCACACATGCATCTGCATGCCTTGCTCTCCAAAAACAACTGTGCAGTAATGGCGCGAAAATGAGGCTCAGTCTATAACTAGAAAGGCCCCCAGACTAAAAAAGGTGTCCAACACAGTGCCTGCCGTTTTTTAAACGTTCCCCAAGATTATAATGCCAATTATTAGCTAGAATCTGCATAATATGCCCCAATAAAGCAATCGTTTTAGCCCATAAAAATGTCTACCAGTTTTTAAGCCCTTTATTCTTTTATATTTGACTAAGAAAATGGCTTACCGGTCCCCATGAGGGGAAATGACAGCCTTCCAGCATTACATGGTCTTGTTAGAAATATGGCTAGTCATACCTTAAGCAGAAAAGTCTGCTAACTGTTTCCCCCAACTGAAGTTACTTCATCTCAACAGTCCTGTGTGGAAACAGCAATCGATTTTAGTTACTGTCTGCTAAAATCATCTTCCTCTTACAAACAGAAATCTTCATCCTTTTCTGTTTCAGAGTAAATAGTACATACCAGCACTATTTTAAAATAACAAACACTTGATAGAAGAATAAAAACTACATTTAAACACCAAAAAACTCTGTGCAACGGCAAAGAGAATGACTGGGGTGGGCGGAGCCTAGGAGGGATCATGTGACCAGCTTTGCTGGGACTCTTTGCCATTTCCTGTTGGGGAAGAGAATATCCCACAAGTAAGGATGACGCCGTGGACCGGACACACCAATGTTGGAGAAATTGGGGATTAAAGGGACATTATACACTCAATATTTCTTTGCATAAATGTTTTGTAGATGACCCATTTATATAGCCAGCCCATAAAGGTTTATTTTTTTTTTAAATGTATAGTTTTGCTTATTTTTAAATAACATTGCTCTGTTTTTCAGACTCCTAACCAAGCCCCAAATTTTAAGGAGAATACCGAGGTATACCTACGCCAGCTTGCTCCTGTTTGTGTAAAGAGTCTTTTCATATGCAGAGGAAGGGGGAGTGTCCGTTATTTCCCACTTAAAGTGGGTGTTCTAGCTACCTTTGTAACAGAGCTAAACTGGGAGCTTCTAAGTAAGTTTTTAAACGGTTTTATACTGTATTTTTATATCAGTATCTGTACATATTATTCTTTATAGTAGTGTCTATTACATGCAGTTATATGAAAATTGGTGTATACTGTCCCTTTAAAGTAAACTGGAAAGTTGTTTAAAATTACATGTCCTATCTGAATCATGAAAGTTTATTTTTGATTAGACTGTCCCTTTAATATAGAATTATAATAATATTGTATTAAAGTGTTTTGTGTAGTTTGTTTTCTGTACCTGTTTATTGTTTGTTTGTTTTTAAACACAAAATCAGTTTCATTGTGTAGCACTAGTCAAATATCCAAAGGTAAATAAATAATGATAATAAAACCATCTAAATGTATGCATCCTCCATTTTGTCAGGATTTTTTATTAAACTATACTGTAAAATGTCTGAAAAAGAAAATATCCTCCAATTCATTTTTATGCCTGAACAATAGAAACATAGATGGCAGATAAGAACCATAGGCTCAACAAGTCTGCCCAATATTTCCTACAAGTATAAAGTTATCTAGTTTGTAGGACAACCTTATGCTTATCCCAGGCATTCTTAAAGGGACATTAAACTCTAAATAAATGCTAGGTAGAATGATACATTCAAAGAAAATATTAGTCTGAGAATAACATGTAGATGTATATTTTAACATTTCATTAGCTGTTTAAATATTGACAAAATTAGTGTACAATTTAAGTGTCTATAAAACAATGGGAGCTGCCATGTTGTAACTTAGGTTACCTTCTCTACTGTGGCCAATTAGGGACAGTTATAAATAGGTCACTAGAGTGTGCAGCCAATGGCTGTGTGGAATATAACAGTGTTCTGCACTTCCATTTTTAACAGGAATTGAAAAGCTCACAATTTCAGAATGGAATTACAGGGAAAGTGGAAACAATAAATAATCAAAGTATATTGCAGCGTTTTTTTATATATACAATTTATCATTTTATATTACCATCTCAAAGTGTTTAATGTCCCTTTAAAGTCCCCCACAGGGTTTGTCATTACTACCTCTTGAGGAAGTTTATTCCATGAATCAATGACCCTTTCTGTAAAGCAGTGCTTCCTCATATTACTCCTGAATATACTAGCCTTCAACTTGAGATCATGACCCCTTGTTCTTGAATTTTCCTTTTTATGAAAAATACAGCCTCAGCTTTACTAAGCCTCTTAAAGGGACAGTCTACACCAAAATTGTTATTGTTTAAATGCCTTTGCTACCCATTCCCCAGCTTTGTACAACCAACATTGTTATATTAATATACAGGTACTTTATAACATTTAAACCTCTAAAATTCTGCCTCTTTCTAAGCTACTACAGACACTTTTACTTTTTTTACGATCAAAAGAGATTTGATATTTAAGGTTTATTTGTGTACATCAAAAAGCCGATTTGGTGTTTTGGAGGCCACAACCTAATAAAATGGGTTGAGCTTGTAGGTATAATTAGATCTCATTACATTATCACATTATGTACATATACATGCTTCTTTATCTTATATCTGTCCGTAAACCAATCACCCGGAGAGAACAATGGAAAATTAAGATTTTAATACCTTATCTCTTCTGAATCTTTCATGATTCAGATAGACCGTGCAATTTTAAGCAACTTTCTAATTTACTCCTATTATCAATGTTTCTTCGCTCTTTTTCTATCTTTATTTGAAAAGCAGGAATGTAAAGTTTAGGAGCCGGCCCATTTTTAGTTTAGCACCTGGGTAGCGCTTGCTGATTGGTGGCTAAATGTAGACATTGCAAAACTGCTGCCATATCCAGAAATAGGCCGTCTCCTAAGCTTACGTCCCTACTTTTCAACAAAAGATACAAAAAAAAAGGGGAAAAAAATGGTTAATAGAATTAAATTAGAAAGTTGTGTAAGATCTGAAGCATGAAAGAAAACGGTTGGGTTTTATATATCTTTAAGTTTAATATGCCCTTAAATTGCTCCATTACATATCTAAGATAACTAAAATATTTTATTAAAGTTCATTAAAGGAATATTACAGTCAAAACTGAAGTGTGCACCAGTGAATTTAAGGTTTGATTTGAAGCAGATTTCTAATGTAAATGTATGAATAAAATAAAAATGTTTCTAGTACACACACACAAACATATATATATATATATATATATATATATATATATATATATATATATATATATATATATATATATACACACACACATACAATACATATTTATAGCTTAAGTGAAATGACAAATTTTACCTATATATATATATATATATATATATATATATATATATATATATATATATATATATATATATATATATATATATATATAAAAGGAATGGTTGTAAATTGAAACCGTTGTAAATTGAAACCCAGTTTATAATGTAAGTGAATGGGAAGTGAGGGAGTTAGGTTCCAGGCCCCTCTCAAAATTGACATAAGTAACACCTAATACATTATTTTTAATGCTTTGAAATGAAGACTTTAAATGCTAGATAGCATTATAAACCTAATTAAATAATCACACAACAGGCTGTATCATCAAACTAAGTTTAATGAACAAAAACATCTGCATTGTTAGATAATATTGGGTCTGCACCTATTCTATGCATTTCAATCTGGACTGAATAATAGGCAGTTAGGCACCCTCACCTCAAGCAGCTGGACAGGAAGATAATAGGGAAGTGGCTGCTAGATCTTGTTGCTTTGGAATCTGCTCGATAGCTAAGGTCTGTTCTGTTATTCTGAAACGGCGCAAATTAAACCGGCGTAAACCGAGGGCCACACATATATATATATATATATATATATATATACACAAACACATACACACATATATATATAGACATATGCACACATTATACATACATTATATATATATATATATATATATATATATACACACACACATTATATATATATATATATATATATATATATATATATATATATACACACACACACACACACACACACACACACACACTCAATTTATTTCCAGAGGGACCCTGGATACTTGCCAAAGTATCCAGAAAAAAGGGGGGGAAAGTTCACCTTAGACAGCAACTACTCATAAGTAAAAATGAATGTCAGCCATAGGGTTAGTGAAGGTCAACCACCCTAAAAATGGTTCCAAAATAAATATGCAAAGTAAACTATTACAAAATAACCATAACAAAAATACATATTACAATATCAAACCACCTTAAAAATCTACTAAAATAGTCCCTCTAGTGGCCACCAGGAAGTTAACAGGTAATTATCCAGAAAATGTTCAAAATTACAGAGTATGTCACCCTAAAGTAACTAGTAAGAATATAAACGGTTAACACACTTCACTATGTTTGACAACCATGGCAGCAATAATGCTGGAATGGGTAAAAATGCGAAACGAGGTAGAAATAATCATATGCCGTGCCTTAAACTAGGCTAAAGTATCAACCCACTCCCAGGGGTTCGTCTAAGGGAGAGGAGACCCTCTCCCCAAAGGCAGAGAAACCGAGGGCCAGTTTGTAAAAGGAATGACACACACACAGTACAGTACATACTTATATTTTGTGTACAAAAAAATATTTTCTTTTTTCCCTTTACTCACCCAGCCCTCCCCTAATGTATGGACACCTGTATGAATACTAAATAACAGTACAATGTCTTTATTCTAATATAATCTAAAAAGATTTATTTCAACTGTCTAAATTGTCTTTACATATACGTAAGCATAGACGCACTGAGTTAAGCTAACCTCTGCTACAGCTATTTACTACGAATAGAATGAAAATGTGAATGTGTTTGCAATATGACTTACATTTTTCACTATTTCAGATGCCTTGGTATCCAAAAATATCTGTGTATTTGCAACTTTTTCCAGGGTAGTGTTCAACATGCCCTAGAATTAGAAATGAAAGTTAAAAAAAGAAAAAAAGGAGTCAAGTAATGTACCAATCAAAACACCTTTCTAATGTTATCATCAGCTACAACTTATAGAAGCAAATTGGAATACACTGGTATGGTCTAAATTCCTAATTTCCATCATAAACTCAAGAGAAAACACATTTACTCTAAATATGCTCTTTTAATATAAATTAGCAAATTTTAATACATTTTCTGTCCTTTTTAATTTGTTGGGAATATATGACTCAATTAAATATTTATTTTAATAAATTTATTTCTTCTAATTTATATACCTCACAATATATTTATCTTTATTATTTTTTTTAATGATTTTTTAAAAGTAAAACAATATTACAACATATGAAATTGACAATTTTCACATGGTGACAAGTATTTTCCTATTTTGTGAACACATTTGTATTATTCATTAGTATTGAAAACAGATTTCAAGCATAATAATAAAGTTGATCCCTCATATACATGCTGCTATTACGATAGTTTACCTCTCCAAGTGTCTAGATATAAAGTTTTCAGGTGAACTCTTAAGTATATGTAATCAGTAAATTAAATTAAAGATCTCAGACGGGAGGGGAAGAAGAGAACACACACAAAAAAAGGGGGGGGGGGAGAGGGGAAATGTAGTTATGTGGAACCAGGATAATAAAGAAAAGGATGAGTTTTTTTGTGTAGCCAGGCATCCCAAATATACCAATACTTTTCCATTTGGTCAACTGAGTTGAAGAAGTATTTTTCCATAGTGGCCATATAATCGACTATTGTATTAACTTCAGCAAGACATGGATGGTCAGGTTTTTTTCAGGCTCGGGGCTATACACAGTTTGGTGGCTATTTACAGTGCTCGACAAATACGGGCGCCTTGACATTAACCCCTGGCGCCCAGATTTTGATTCCCCAAAGTGTTCTCCCACTTGTCTCAGCTACCGCAGTTAACCGTTATAAGCTGCATCTAAATTTAGCCCCCCTGTGCGGCTGGTTAATTTCTATGCGCAATCAACTAAACTACAGGCCCTAGAATGCTGTGCGGGTAGAGGGGGTGTGGTTCTGTTGGCTGTTCACATGAATTGCACCGCAAAGTGAGTCATCATCCAGATGTGAGTGAGTTCTCCTGTCAGTGCGCCCTGTGTGACTGTCTGAGGCTCATACATGCCCTTCAGCCCTTTCATATATTCATCCTTTCCCGGCTTTATTTAAAAAATCATCTCATTGTGCAGGACTCAGGAGGAGAAGGTTACCACCACTGGCACTG